>NC_073234.2:150881363-151524090 GCF_029281585.2 Gorilla gorilla gorilla | reverse complement strand
TGTATGAACATGGAAATATCTGCACCGCCATCTGTATGAACATATAAATATCTACACCGCCATCTGTATTAAGAAGGACATATCTAAACAGCTATCTGTACAAACCTGGAAATATCTACACCGCTGCCTGTATAAACATGGAAATATCAGCACCGCTATCTTTATGAACATGGAAATATCTACACCGCTACCTGTATAAACATGGAAATACCTGCACCGCTATCTGTATGAACATGGATATATCTACACTGCTATCTGTATGAACATAGAAATATCTACACCGCTATCTGTATGAACATGGATATATCTACACAGCCCTCTGGATGAACATGGAAATATCCACAGCGCTATCTGTGCAAACATGCATACATCTTCACCGCTATCGGTATAAACATAGAAATATCTACACCGCTATCTCTATGAACATGGAAATATCTACACCGCCATCTGTTTGAAGATGGAAATATATACACCGCTATCTGCATGAAAATGGAAATATCTACAAAGCTATCTGCATATACATGGAAATATCTACACAGCTATCTCTTTACACATGGAAATAACTACACCGCTATATCTATAAACATGGAAATATCTACACCACCATCAGTATGAACATGGAAATATCTGCACCGCCATCTGTAAGAACATATAAATATCTACACCGCCATCTGTATTAAGAAGGAAATATCTAAAACGCCATATGTATAAACATGGAAATATCTACACCGCTGCCTGTATAAACATGGAAATATCAGCACCGCTCTCTGTATGAAAATGGAAATATCTACACCGTTATCTGTATGAACATGGAAATATCTACACTGCAATCTGTATGAACATGGAAATAGCTACACCGTTATCTGTATGAAAATGGAAATAGCTACACCGCTATCTGTATGAACATAGAAATATCTACACCGCTATCTGTATGAACATGGATATATCTACACAGCCATCTGTCTGAACATGGAAATATCTACACCGCTATCTGTATGAACATGGAAATATCTACACCGCTATCTGTATGAACATGGATATATCTACACAGCCATCTGGATGAACATGGAAATATCTACACCGCTATCTGTGTAAACATGCATACATCTTCACCACTATCTGAATAAACATGGAAATATCTGCACCGCTATCGGTATTAACATGGAAATATCTACACCGCTATCTGTATGAACATGGAAATACCTACACCTCTATCTGTTTGAAGATGGAAATATCTACACCGCTATCTGTATGAAAATGGAAATATCTACACTGCTATCTGCATATACATTTAAATATCTACACAGCTATCTCTTTACACATGGAAATAACTACACCACTATCTGTATGAACATGGAAATAACTACACCGCCATCACTATGAACATGGAAATATCTGCACCGCCATCTGTATGAACATATAAATATCTACACCGCCATCTGTATTAATATGGAGATATCTACACTGCTATCTGTATAAACATGGAAATATCTACACCGCCATCTGTATGAACATATAAATACACCGCCATCTGTATTTAGAAGGAAATATCTAAACCGCTTTCTGTATAAACATGGAAATATCTACACCGCTGCCTGTATAAACATGGAAATATCAGCACCGCTATCTGTATGAACATGGAAATATCTACACCGCTATCTGTAGGCACATGGAAATATCTACACCGCTGCCTGTATAAACATGGAAATATCAGCACCGCTATCTGTATGAACATGGAAATATCTACACCACTCTCTGTATGAACATGGATATATCTACACAGCCATCTGGATGAACATGGAAATATCTACACCACTATCTGTATGAACATGGAAATATCTACACCGCTATCTGTGTAAACATGCATACATCTTCACCGCTATCAGTATAAACATAGAAATATCTACACCGCTATCTGTATGAACATGGAAATAGCTACACTGCTATCTGTATGAACATAGAAATATCTACACCGCTATCTGTATGAACATGGATATATCTAAACAGCCATCTGGATGAACATGGAAATATCTACACCGCTATCTGTGTAAACATGCATACATCTTCACCGCTATCTGTATAAACATGGAAATATCTACACCGCTATCTGTATGAACATGGAAATATCTACACCGCTATCTGTATGAACATGGAAATATCTACACTGCTATCTGTTTGAACATGGAAATATCTAATCCGCTATCTGCATGAAAATGGAAATATCTACACTGCTATCTGCATATACATGGAAATATCTACACAGCTATCTCTTTACACATGGAAATAACTACACCGCTATCTGTATGAACATGGGAATATCTACACCGCCATCTGTATGAACATGGAAATATCTGCACCGCCATCTGTATGAACATATAAATATCTACACCGCCATCTGTATTAAGATGGAGATATCTACACCGCTATCTGAATAAACATGGAAATATCTACACCGCTATCTGTATAAACATGGAAATATCTACACCGCTATCTGTATACCCATGGAAATATCTACACCGCTACCTGCATAAACATGGAAATATCAGCACCGCTATCTGTATGAACATGGAAATACCTACACTGCTATCTGTATGAACATGGAAATATCTACACCGCTATCTGTATGAACATCGAAATATCTACACCGCTATCTGTATAAACATGGAAATATCTACACCGCTATCTGTATAAACATGGAAATATCTGCACCGCTATCTGTATGAACATGGATATGTCTACGCAGCCATCTAGGTGAACATGGAATTATCTACACCGCGATCTGTATGAACATGGAAATATCTACACCGCTATCTGTGTAAACATGCATACATCTTCACCGCTATCTGTATAAACCTGGAAATATCTACACCGCTATCATTATAAACATGGAAGTATCTACACTGCTATCTGTATAAACATGGAAATATCTACACCGCAACCTGTATAAACATGGAAATATCAGCACCGCTATCTGTATGAACATGGAAATATCTACACCGCTATCTGCATGAAAATGGAAATATCTACACTGCTATCTGCATATACATTTAAATATCTACACAGCTATCTCTTTACACATGGAAATAACTACACCGCTATCTGTATGAACATGGAAATATCTGCACTGCCATCTGTATGAACATATAAATATCTACACCGCCATCTGTATATAGATGGAGATATCTTCACCGCTATCTGTATAAACTTGGAAATATCTACACCGCTATCTCTATAAACATGGAAGCATCTACACCGCTATCTGTATAAACATGGAAATATCTACACCGCTACCTGTATAAACATGGAAATATCAGCACCGCTATCTGTATGAACATGGAAATATCTACACCACTATCTCTATGAACATGGAAATATCTACACCGCTATCTGTATGAACATGGAAATAGCTACACCGCTATCTGTATGAGCATGGAAATATCTACATCACTATCTGTATGAACATGGAAATATCTACACCGCTATCTATATGAACATGGATA
Organism: Gorilla gorilla gorilla; assembly: GCF_029281585.2. Classification (NCBI taxonomy): domain Eukaryota; kingdom Metazoa; phylum Chordata; class Mammalia; order Primates; family Hominidae; genus Gorilla; species Gorilla gorilla. Next base: position 151,520,590 of record NC_073234.2, on the reverse strand, counting down.
TATCTACACAGCCATCTGGATGAACATGGAAATATCTACACCGCTATCTGCATGAACTTGGAAATATCTACACCGCTATCTGTGTAAACATGCATACATCTTCACTGCAATCTCTATAAGCATGGAAATATCTACACCGCTATCTGTATGAACATGTAAATATCTACACCGCTATCTCTTTGAACATGGAAATATCTACACCGCTATCTGCATGAAAATGGAAATATCTACACAGCTATCTGCCTATTCATTGAAATATCTACACAGCTATCTCTTTACACATGGAAATAACTACTCCGCTATCTGTATGAACATGGAAATATCAGCACCGCTATCTGTATGAACATGGAATTATCTACACCGCTATCTGTATGAACATGGAAATATCTACACCGCTATCTGTATGAACATGGAAATAGCTACAAAGCTATGTGAATGAACATGGAAATATCTACACCGCTATCTGTTTAAACATGGAAATATCTACACCGCTATCTGCATGAAAATGGAAATATCTACAAAGCTATCTGCATATACATGGAAATATATACACAGCTATCTCTTTACACATGGAAATAACTACACCGCTATATCTATAAACATGGAAATATGTACACCGCCATCTGTATGAACATGGAAATATCTGCACCGCCATCTGTATGAACATATAAATATCTACACCGCCATCTGTATTAAGAAGGAAATATCTAAACCGCTATCTGTATAAACATGGAAATATCTACACCGCTGCCTGTATAAACATGGAAATATCAGCACCGCTATCTGTATGAACGAGGAAATATCTACACCGCTATCTGTATGAACATGGAAATATATACACCGCTATCTGTGTGAACATGCATATATCTTCACCGCTATCTGTATAAACATGGGAATATCTACACCGCTATCTGTATGAACATGGAAATATCTACACCGCTATCTGTATGAACATGGAAATATCTACACCGCTATCTGTTTGAACATGGAAATATCTACACCGCTATCTGTATGAAAATGGAAATATCTACACTGCTATCTGCATATACATTTAAATATCTACACAGCTATCCCTTTACACATGGAAATAACTACACCGCTATCTGTATGAACATGGAAATATCTACACCGCCATCTGTATGAACATGGAAATATCTGCACCTCCATCTGTATGAACATATAAATATCTACACCGCCATCTGCATTAAGATGGAGATATCTACACTGCTATCTGTATAAACATGGAAATATCTACACCGCTATCTGTATAAACATGGAAATATCTACACCGCTATCTGTATAAACATGGAAATATCTACACCGCTACCTGTATAAACATGAAAATATCAGCACCGCAATCTGTATGAACATGGAAATATCTACACCGCTATCTGTATGAACATGGAAATTTCTACACCGCTGTCTGCATGAAAATGGAAATATCTACACAGCTATCTGCATATACATGGAAATATCTACACAGCTATCTCTTTACACATGGAAATAACTACACCGCTATCTCTATAAACATGGAAATACCTACACCGCCATCTGTATGAACATGGAAATATCTGCACCGCCATCTGTATGAACATATAAATATGTACACCGCCATCTGTATTAAGAAGGAGATATCTACACCGCTATCTGTATAAACATGGAAATATCTACACCGCTATCTGTATAAACATGGAAATATCTACACCGCTATCTGTATAAACATGGAAATATCTACACCGCTACCTGTATAAACATGGAAATATCAGCACCGCTATCGGTATGAACATGGAAATATCTACACCGCTATCTGTATGAACATGGAAATATCTTCACCGTCATCTGTATGAACATGGATATACCTATACAGCCATCTGGATGAACATGGAAATATCTACACCGCTATCAGCATGAACATGGAAATATCTACACCGCTATCTGTATGAACATGGAAATATCTACACCGCTATCTGTGTAAACATGCATACATCTTCACCGCTATCAGTATAAACATGGAAATATCTACACCGCTATCTGTATGAACATGGAAATAGCTACACCGCTATCTGTATGAACATGGATATATCTACACAGCTATCTGTATGAACATGGATATATCTACACAGCCATCTGGATGAACATGGAAATATCTACACCGCTATCTGTGTAAACATGCATACATCTTCACCACTATCTGTATAAACATGGAAATAACTACACCGCTATCTGTATGAACATGGAAATATCTGCACCGCTATCTGTATGAACATGGAAATATCTACACCGCTATCTGTTTGAACATGGAAATATCTACACCGCTATCTGTATGAACATGGAAATATCTACACCGCTATCTGTATGAACATGGATATATCTACACAGCCATCTGTCTGAACATGGAAATATCTACACTGCTATCTGTATGAACATGGAAATATCTACACCGCTATCTGCATGAAAATGGAAATATCTACAAAGCTATCTGCATATTCATGGAAATATCTACACAGCTATCTCTTTACACATGGAAATAACTACACCGCTATATCTATAAACATGGAAATATCTACACCGCCATATGTATGAACATGGAAATATCTGCACCGCCATCTGTATGAACATATAAATATCTACACCGCCATCTGTATTAAGAAGGACATATCTAAACAGCTATCTGTACAAACCTGGAAATATCTACACCGCTGCCTGTATAAACATGGAAATATCAGCACCGCTATCTTTATGAACATGGAAATATCTACACCGCTACCTGTATAAACATGGAAATACCTGCACCGCTATCTGTATGAACATGGATATATCTACACCGCTATCTGTATGAACATAGAAATATCTACACCGCTATCTGTATGAACATGGATATATCTACACAGCCCTCTGGATGAACATGGAAATATCCACAGCGCTATCTGTGCAAACATGCATACATCTTCACCGCTATCGGTATAAACATAGAAATATCTACACCGCTATCTCTATGAACATGGAAATATCTACACCGCCATCTGTTTGAAGATGGAAATATATACACCGCTATCTGCATGAAAATGGAAATATCTACAAAGCTATCTGCATATACATGGAAATATCTACACAGCTATCTCTTTACACATGGAAATAACTACACCGCTATATCTATAAACATGGAAATATCTACACCACCATCAGTATGAACATGGAAATATCTGCACCGCCATCTGTAAGAACATATAAATATCTACACCGCCATCTGTATTAAGAAGGAAATATCTAAAACGCCATATGTATAAACATGGAAATATCTACACCGCTGCCTGTATAAACATGGAAATATCAGCACCGCTCTCTGTATGAAAATGGAAATATCTACACCGTTATCTGTATGAACATGGAAATATCTACACTGCAATCTGTATGAACATGGAAATAGCTACACCGTTATCTGTATGAAAATGGAAATAGCTACACCGCTATCTGTATGAACATAGAAATATCTACACCGCTATCTGTATGAACATGGATATATCTACACAGCCATCTGTCTGAACATGGAAATATCTACACCGCTATCTGTATGAACATGGAAATATCTACACCGCTATCTGTATGAACATGGATATATCTACACAGCCATCTGGATGAACATGGAAATATCTACACCGCTATCTGTGTAAACATGCATACATCTTCACCACTATCTGAATAAACATGGAAATATCTGCACCGCTATCGGTATTAACATGGAAATATCTACACCGCTATCTGTATGAACATGGAAATACCTACACCTCTATCTGTTTGAAGATGGAAATATCTACACCGCTATCTGTATGAAAATGGAAATATCTACACTGCTATCTGCATATACATTTAAATATCTACACAGCTATCTCTTTACACATGGAAATAACTACACCACTATCTGTATGAACATGGAAATAACTACACCGCCATCACTATGAACATGGAAATATCTGCACCGCCATCTGTATGAACATATAAATATCTACACCGCCATCTGTATTAATATGGAGATATCTACACTGCTATCTGTATAAACATGGAAATATCTACACCGCCATCTGTATGAACATATAAATACACCGCCATCTGTATTTAGAAGGAAATATCTAAACCGCTTTCTGTATAAACATGGAAATATCTACACCGCTGCCTGTATAAACATGGAAATATCAGCACCGCTATCTGTATGAACATGGAAATATCTACACCGCTATCTGTAGGCACATGGAAATATCTACACCGCTGCCTGTATAAACATGGAAATATCAGCACCGCTATCTGTATGAACATGGAAATATCTACACCACTCTCTGTATGAACATGGATATATCTACACAGCCATCTGGATGAACATGGAAATATCTACACCACTATCTGTATGAACATGGAAATATCTACACCGCTATCTGTGTAAACATGCATACATCTTCACCGCTATCAGTATAAACATAGAAATATCTACACCGCTATCTGTATGAACATGGAAATAGCTACACTGCTATCTGTATGAACATAGAAATATCTACACCGCTATCTGTATGAACATGGATATATCTAAACAGCCATCTGGATGAACATGGAAATATCTACACCGCTATCTGTGTAAACATGCATACATCTTCACCGCTATCTGTATAAACATGGAAATATCTACACCGCTATCTGTATGAACATGGAAATATCTACACCGCTATCTGTATGAACATGGAAATATCTACACTGCTATCTGTTTGAACATGGAAATATCTAATCCGCTATCTGCATGAAAATGGAAATATCTACACTGCTATCTGCATATACATGGAAATATCTACACAGCTATCTCTTTACACATGGAAATAACTACACCGCTATCTGTATGAACATGGGAATATCTACACCGCCATCTGTATGAACATGGAAATATCTGCACCGCCATCTGTATGAACATATAAATATCTACACCGCCATCTGTATTAAGATGGAGATATCTACACCGCTATCTGAATAAACATGGAAATATCTACACCGCTATCTGTATAAACATGGAAATATCTACACCGCTATCTGTATACCCATGGAAATATCTACACCGCTACCTGCATAAACATGGAAATATCAGCACCGCTATCTGTATGAACATGGAAATACCTACACTGCTATCTGTATGAACATGGAAATATCTACACCGCTATCTGTATGAACATCGAAATATCTACACCGCTATCTGTATAAACATGGAAATATCTACACCGCTATCTGTATAAACATGGAAATATCTGCACCGCTATCTGTATGAACATGGATATGTCTACGCAGCCATCTAGGTGAACATGGAATTATCTACACCGCGATCTGTATGAACATGGAAATATCTACACCGCTATCTGTGTAAACATGCATACATCTTCACCGCTATCTGTATAAACCTGGAAATATCTACACCGCTATCATTATAAACATGGAAGTATCTACACTGCTATCTGTATAAACATGGAAATATCTACACCGCAACCTGTATAAACATGGAAATATCAGCACCGCTATCTGTATGAACATGGAAATATCTACACCGCTATCTGCATGAAAATGGAAATATCTACACTGCTATCTGCATATACATTTAAATATCTACACAGCTATCTCTTTACACATGGAAATAACTACACCGCTATCTGTATGAACATGGAAATATCTGCACTGCCATCTGTATGAACATATAAATATCTACACCGCCATCTGTATATAGATGGAGATATCTTCACCGCTATCTGTATAAACTTGGAAATATCTACACCGCTATCTCTATAAACATGGAAGCATCTACACCGCTATCTGTATAAACATGGAAATATCTACACCGCTACCTGTATAAACATGGAAATATCAGCACCGCTATCTGTATGAACATGGAAATATCTACACCACTATCTCTATGAACATGGAAATATCTACACCGCTATCTGTATGAACATGGAAATAGCTACACCGCTATCTGTATGAGCATGGAAATATCTACATCACTATCTGTATGAACATGGAAATATCTACACCGCTATCTATATGAACATGGATATATCTACACAGCCATCTGGATGAACATGGAAATATCTACACCGCTATCTGCATGAACTTGGAAATATCTACACCGCTATCTGTGTAAACATGCATACATCTTCACTGCAATCTCTATAAGCATGGAAATATCTACACCGCTATCTGTATGAACATGTAAATATCTACACCGCTATCTCTTTGAACATGGAAATATCTACACCGCTATCTGCATGAAAATGGAAATATCTACACAGCTATCTGCCTATTCATTGAAATATCTACACAGCTATCTCTTTACACATGGAAATAACTACTCCGCTATCTGTATGAACATGGAAATATCAGCACCGCTATCTGTATGAACATGGAATTATCTACACCGCTATCTGTATGAACATGGAAATATCTACACCGCTATCTGTATGAACATGGAAATAGCTACAAAGCTATGTGAATGAACATGGAAATATCTACACCGCTATCTGTTTAAACATGGAAATATCTACACCGCTATCTGCATGAAAATGGAAATATCTACAAAGCTATCTGCATATACATGGAAATATCTACACAGCTATCTCTTTACACATGGAAATAACTACACCGCTATATCTATAAACATGGAAATATGTACACCGCCATCTGTATGAACATGGAAATATCTGCACCGCCATCTGTATGAACATATAAATATCTACACCGCCATCTGTATTAAGAAGGAAATATCTAAACCGCTATCTGTATAAACATGGAAATATCTACACCGCTGCCTGTATAAACATGGAAATATCAGCACCGCTATCTGTATGAACGAGGAAATATCTACACCGCTATCTGTATGAACATGGAAATATATACACCGCTATCTGTGTGAACATGCATATATCTTCACCGCTATCTGTATAAACATGGGAATATCTACACCGCTATCTGTATGAACATGGAAATATCTACACCGCTATCTGTATGAACATGGAAATATCTACACCGCTATCTGTTTGAACATGGAAATATCTACACCGCTATCTGTATGAAAATGGAAATATCTACACTGCTATCTGCATATACATTTAAATATCTACACAGCTATCCCTTTACACATGGAAATAACTACACCGCTATCTGTATGAACATGGAAATATCTACACCGCCATCTGTATGAACATGGAAATATCTGCACCTCCATCTGTATGAACATATAAATATCTACACCGCCATCTGCATTAAGATGGAGATATCTACACTGCTATCTGTATAAACATGGAAATATCTACACCGCTATCTGTATAAACATGGAAATATCTACACCGCTATCTGTATAAACATGGAAATATCTACACCGCTACCTGTATAAACATGAAAATATCAGCACCGCAATCTGTATGAACATGGAAATATCTACACCGCTATCTGTATGAACATGGAAATTTCTACACCGCTGTCTGCATGAAAATGGAAATATCTACACAGCTATCTGCATATACATGGAAATATCTACACAGCTATCTCTTTACACATGGAAATAACTACACCGCTATCTCTATAAACATGGAAATACCTACACCGCCATCTGTATGAACATGGAAATATCTGCACCGCCATCTGTATGAACATATAAATATGTACACCGCCATCTGTATTAAGAAGGAGATATCTACACCGCTATCTGTATAAACATGGAAATATCTACACCGCTATCTGTATAAACATGGAAATATCTACACCGCTATCTGTATAAACATGGAAATATCTACACCGCTACCTGTATAAACATGGAAATATCAGCACCGCTATCGGTATGAACATGGAAATATCTACACCGCTATCTGTATGAACATGGAAATATCTTCACCGTCATCTGTATGAACATGGATATACCTATACAGCCATCTGGATGAACATGGAAATATCTACACCGCTATCAGCATGAACATGGAAATATCTACACCGCTATCTGTGTAAACATGCATACATCTTCACTGCAATCTGTATAAGCATGGAAATATCTACAGCGCTATCTGTATGAACATGAATATTTCTACACAGCCATCTGGATGAACATGGAAATATCTACACCGCAATCTGTATGAACATGGAAATATCTACACCGCTATCTGTTTAAACATGCATACATCTTCACCGCTATCTGTATAAACATGGAAATATCTACATCGCTATATGTATGAACATGGAAATATCAACACCGCTATCTGTATGAACATGGAAATATCTACACCGCTATCTGTTTGAACATGGAAATATCTACACCGCTATCTGCATGAAAATGGAAATATCTACACTGCTATCTGCATATACATTTAAATATCTACACAGCTATCTCTTAACACATGGAAATAACTACACCGCTATCTGTATGAACATGGAAATATCTACACCACCATCTGTATGAACATGGAAATATCTGCACCGCCATCTGTATGAACATGGAAATATCTAAACCGCTATCTGTATGAACATGGAAATATCTACACCGCTATCTGTATGAACATGGAAATATCTACACCGCTATCAGTTTGAACATGGAAATATCTACACCGCTATCTGCATGAACATGGAAATATCTTCACCGCCATCTGCATGAACATGGATATGTCTACGCAGCCATCTAGATGAACATGGAATTATCTACACCGCGATCTGTATGAACATGGAAATATCTACACCGCTATCTGTGTAAACATGCATACATCTTCACCGCTATCTGTATAAACCTGGAAATATCTACACCGCTATCATTATAAACATGGAAGTATCTACACTGCTATCTGTATAAACATGGAAATATCTACACCGCAACCTGTATAAACATGGAAATATCAGCACCGCTATCTGTATGAACATGGAAATATCTACACCGCTATCTGCATGAAAATGGAAATATCTACACTGCTATCTGCATATACATTTAAATATCTACACAGCTATCTCTTTACACATGGAAATAACTACACCGCTATCTGTATGAACATGGAAATATCTGCACTGCCATCTGTATGAACATATAAATATCTACACCGCCATCTGTATATAGATGGAGATATCTTCACCGTTATCTGTATAAACTTGGAAATATCTACACCGCTATCTCTATAAACATGGAAGCATCTACACCGCTATCTGTATAAACATGGAAATATCTACACCGCTACCTGTATAAACATGGAAATATCAGCACCGCTATCTGTATGAACATGGAAATATCTACACCACTATCTCTATGAACATGGAAATATCTACACCGCTATCTGTATGAACATGGAAATAGCTACACCGCTATCTGTATGAGCATGGAAATATCTACATCACTATCTGTATGAACATGGAAATATCTACACCGCTATCTATATGAACATGGAAATATCTACACAGCCATCTGGATGAACATGGAAATATCTACACCGCTATCTGCATGAACTTGGAAATATCTACACCGCTATCTGTGTAAACATGCATACATCTTCACTGCAATCTCTATAAGCATGGAAATATCTACACCGCTATCTGTATGAACATGTAAATATCTACACCGCTATCTCTTTGAACATGGAAATATCTACACCGCTATCTGCATGAAAATGGAAATATCTACACAGCTATCTGCCTATTCATTGAAATATCTACACAGCTATCTCTTTACACATGGAAATAACTACTCCGCTATCTGTATGAACATGGAAATATCAGCACCGCTATCTGTATGAACATGGAAATATCTACACCGCTATCTGTATGAACATGGAAATATCTACACCGCTATCTGTATGAACATGGAAATAGCTACAAAGCTATGTGAATGAACATGGAAATATCTACACCGCTATCTGTTTAAACATGGAAATATCTACACCGCTATCTGCATGAAAATGGAAATATCTACAAAGCTATCTGCATATACATGGAAATATCTACACAGCTATCTCTTTACACATGGAAATAACCACAGCGCTATATCTATAAACATGGAAATATGTACACCGCCATCTGTATGAACATGGAAATATCTGCACCGCCATCTGTATGAACATATAAATATCTACACCGCCATCTGTATTAAGAAGGAAATATCTAAACCGCTATCTGTATAAACATGGAAATATCTACACCGCTGCCTGTATAAACATGGAAATATCAGCACCGCTATCTGTATGAACGAGGAAATATCTACACCGCTATCTGTATGAACATGGAAATATATACACCGCTATCTGTGTGAACATGCATATATCTTCACCGCTATCTGTATAAACATGGGAATATCTACACTGCTATCTGTATGAACATGGAAATATCTACACCGCTATCTGTATGAACATGGAAATATCTACACCGCTATCTGTTTGAACATGGAAATATCTACACCGCTATCTGCATGAAAATGGAAATATCTACACTGCTATCTGCATATACATTTAAATATCTACACAGCTATCCCTTTACACATGGAAATAACTACACCGCTATCTGTATGAACATGGAAATATCTACACCGCCATCTGTATGAACATGGAAATATCTGCACCTCCATCTGTATGAACATATAAATATCTACACCGCCATCTGCATTAAGATGGAGATATCTACACTGCTATCTGTATAAACATGGAAATATCTACACCGCTATCTGTATAAACATGGAAATATCTACACCGCTATCTGTATAAACATGGAAATATCTACACCGCTACCTGTATAAACATGAAAATATCAGCACCGCAATCTGTATGAACATGGAAATATCTACACCGCTATCTGTATGAACATGGAAATATCTACACCGCTATCTGTATGACCATGGAACTATCTACACCGCTATCTGTATGAACATGGAAATATCTACTCCGCTATCTCTTTGAACATGGAAATTTCTACACCGCTGTCTGCATGAAAATGGAAATATCTACACAGCTATCTGCATATACATGGAAATATCTACACAGCTATCTCTTTACACATGGAAATAACTACACCGCTATCTCTATAAACATGGAAATACCTACACCGCCATCTGTATGAACATGGAAATATCTGCACCGCCATCTGTATGAACATATAAATATGTACACCGCCATCTGTATTAAGAAGGAGATATCTACACCGCTATCTGTATAAACATGGAAATATCTACACCGCTATCTGTATAAACATGGAAATATCTACACCGCTATCTGTATAAACATGGAAATATCTACACCGCTACCTGTATAAACATGGAAATATCAGCACCGCTATCGGTATGAACATGGAAATATCTACACCGCTATCTGTATGAACATGGAAATATCTTCACCGTCATCTGTATGAACATGGATATACCTACACAGCCATCTGGATGAACATGGAAATATCTACACCGCTATCAGCATGAACATGGAAATATCTACACCGCTATCTGTTTAAACATGCATACATCTTCACCGCTATCTGTATAAACATGGAAATATCTACATCGCTATATGTATGAACATGGAAATATCAACACCGCTATCTGTATGAACATGGAAATATCTACACCGCTATCTGTTGGACCATGGAAATATCTACACCGCTATCTGAATGAAAATGGAAATACCTACACTGCTATCTGCATATACATGGAAATATCCACACAGCTATCTCTTTACACGTGAAATAACTACACCGCTATCTGCACGAACATGGAAATATCTACACCGCCATATGTATGAACATGGAAATATCTGCACCGCTATCTGTATAAACATATAAATATCTACGCCGCCATCTGTATTAACATGGAGATATCTACACCGCTATCTGTATAAACATGGAAATGTCTACACCGCTATCTGTATAAACATGGAAATATCTACACCGCTATCTGTATAAACATGGAAATATCTACATCGCTACCTGTATAAGCATGGAAATATCAGCACCGCTATCTGTATGAACAGGGAAATATCTACACCGCTATCTCTATGAACATGGAAATATCTACAAAGCTATCTGAATGAACATGGAAATATCTACACCGCTATCTGTTTGAACATGGAAATATCTACACCGCTATCTGCATGAAAATGGAAATATCTATAAAGCTTTATGCATATACATGGAAATATCTACACAGCTATCTCTTTACACATGGAAATAACTACACCGCTATATCTATAAACATGGAAATATCTACACCGCCATCTGTATGATCGTGGAAATATCTGCACTGCCATCTTTATGAACATATACATATCTAAACCACCATCTGTATTAAGAAGGAAATATCTAAACCTCTATCTGTATAAACATGGAAATATCTGCACCACTGCCTGTATAAACATGGAAATATCAGCACCGCTATCTGTATGAACATGGAAATATCTACACCGCTATCCGTATGAACATGGAAATATGTACACCGCTCTCTGTATAAGCATGGAAATATCTACACAGCTATCTGTATGAACATGGAAATATCTACACCGCTATCTGTATGAACATGGAAATATCTACACCGCTGTCTGTTTGAACATGGAAATATCTACACCGCTATCTGCATGAAAATGGAAATATCTACACTGCTATCTGCATATACATTTAAATATCTACACAGCTATCTCTTTACACATGGAAATAACTACACCGCTATCTGTATGAACATGGAAATATCTGCACTGCCATCTGTATGAACATATAAATATCTACACCGCCATCTGTATATAGATGGAGATATCTTCACCGCTATCTGTATAAACTTGGAAATATCTACACCGCTATCTCTATAAACATGGAAGCATCTACACCGCTATCTGTATAAACATGGAAATATCTACACCGCTACCTGTATAAACATGGAAATATCAGCACCGCTATCTTTATGAACATGGAAATATCTACACCACTCTCTCTATGAACATGGAAATATCTACACCGCTATCTGTATGAACATGGAAATAGCTACACCGCTATCTGTATGAGCATGGAAATATCTACACCACTATCTGTATGAACATGGAAATATCTACACCGCTATCTATATGAACATGGATATATCTACACAGCCATCTGGATGAACAAGGAAATATCTACACCGCTATCTGCATGAACTTGGAAATATCTACACTGCTATCTGTGTAAACATGCATACATCTTCACTGCAATCTCTATAAGCATGGAAATATCTACACCGCTATCTGTATGAACATGTAAATATCTACACCGCTATCTCTTTGAACATGGAAATATCTACACCGCTATCTGCATGAAAATGGAAATATCTACACAGCTATCTGCCTATTCATTGAAATATCTACACAGCTATCTCTTTACACATGGAAATAACTACACCGCTATCTGTATGAACATGGAAATATCAGCACCGTTATCTGTATGAACATGGAAATATCTACACCGCTATCTGTATGAACATGGAAATATCTACACCGCTATCTGTATGAACATGGAAATAGCTACAAAGCTATGTGAATGAACATGGAAATATCTACACCGCTATCTGTTTAAACATGGAAATATCTACACCGCTATCTGCATGAAAATGGAAATATCTACAAAGCTATCTGCATATACATGGAAATATCTACACAGCTATCTCTTTACACATGGAAATAACTACACCGCTATATCTATAAACATGGAAATATGTACACCGCCATCTGTATTAACATGGAAATATCTGCACCGCCATCTGTATGAACATATAAATATCTACACCGCCATCTGTATTAAGAAGGAAATATCTAAACCGCTATCTGTATAAACATGGAAATATCTACACCGCTGCCTGTATAAACATGGAAATATCAGCACCGCTATCTGTATGAACAAGGAAATATCTACACCGCTATCTGTATGAACATGGAAATATATACACCGCTATCTGTGTGAACATGCATATATCTTCACCGCTATCTGTATAAACATGGGAATATCTACACCGCTATCTGTATGAACATGGAAATATCTACACCGCTATCTGTATGAACATGGAAATATCTACACCGCTATCTGTTTGAACATGGAAATATCTACACCGCTATCTGCATGAAAATGGAAATATCTACACTGCTATCTGCATATACATTTAAGTATCTACACAGCTATCTCTTTACACATGGAAATAACTACACCGCTATCTGTATCAACATGGAAATATCTACACCGCCATCTGTATGAACATGGAAATATCTGCACCGCCATCTGTATGAACATATAATTATCTACACCGCCATCTGTATTAAGATGGAGATATCTACACTGCTATCTGTATAAACATGGAAATATCTACACCACTATCTGTATAAACATGGAAATATCTACACCGCTATCTGTATAAACATGGAAATATCTACACCGCTACCTGTATAAAAATGAAAATATCAGCACCGCAATCTGTATGAACATGGAAATATATACACCGCTATCTGTATGAACATGGAAATATCTACACCGCTATCTGTATGACCATGGAACTATCTACACCGCTATCTGTATGAACATGGAAATATCTACTCCGCTATCTCTTTGAACATGGAAATTTCTACACCTCTGTCTGCATGAAAATGGAAATATCTACACAGCTATCTGCATATACATGTAAATATCTACAAAGCTATCTCTTTACACATGGAAATAACTACACCGCTATCTCTATAAACATGGAAATATCTACACCGCCATCTGTATGAACATGGAAATATCTGCACCGCCATCTGTATGAACATATAAATATGTACACCGCCATCTGTATTAAGAAGGAGATATCTACACCGCAATCTGTATAAACATGGAAATATCTACACCGCTATCTGTATAAACATGGAAATATCTACACCGCTATCTGTATAAACATAGAAATATCTACACCGCTACCTGTATAAACATGGAAATATCAGCACCGCTATCGGTATGAACATGGAAATATCTACACCGCTATCTGTATGAACATGGAAATATCTTCACCGTCATCTGTATGAACATGGATATACCTACACAGCCATCTGGATGAACATGGATATATCTACACCGCTATCAGCATGAACATGAAAATATCTACACCGCTATCTGTGTAAACATGCATACATCTTCACTGGAATCTGTATAAGCATGGAAATATCTACAACGCTATCTGTATGAACATGGATATTTCTACACAGCCATCTGGATGAACATGGAAATATCTACACCGCAATCTGTATGAACATGGAAATATCTACACCGCTATCTGTGTAAACATGCATACATCTTCACCGCTATCTGTATAAACATGGAAATATCTACATCGCTATCTGTATGAACATGGAAATATCTACACCGCTATCTGTATGAACATGGAAATATCTACACCGCTATCTGTAAGAACATTGATATATCTACACAGCCCTCTGGATGAACATGGAAATATCCACACCGCTATCTGTGTAAACATGCATACATCTTCACCGCTATTTGTATAAACATGGAAATATCTACACCGCTATCTGTATGAACACGGAAACATCTACACCACTTTCTGATTGAAGATAGAAATATATACACTGCTATCTGCATGAAAATGGAAATACCTACACAGCTATCTGAATATACATGGAAATATCTACACAGCTATCTCTTTACACATGGAAATATCTACACCGCTATCTGTATGAACATGGAAATATCTACACCGCCATCTGTATGAACATGGAAATATCTGCACCACCATCTGTATGAACATATAAATATCTACACCGCCATCTGTATTAAGATGCAGATATCTACACCGCAATCTGAATAAACATGGAAATATCTACACCGCTATCTGTATAAACATGGAAATATCTACACCGCTATCTGTATAAACATCGAAATATCTACACCGCTACCTGCATAAACATGGAAATATCAGCACCGCTATCTGAATGAACATGGATATATCTACACAGCCATCTGTATCAACATGGAAATATCTACACCACTATCTGTATGAACATGGAAATATCTACACCGCTATCTGTATGAACATGGAAATACCTACACCGCTATCTGTTTGAACATGGAAATATCTACACCGCTTTCTGCATGAAAATGGAAGTATCTACACTGCTATCTGCATATACATTTAAATATCTACACAGCTATCTCTTAACACATGGAAATAACTACACCGCTATCTGTATGAACATGGAAACATCTACACCGCTATCTGTTTGAAGATGGAAATATATACACCGCTATCTGCATGAAAATGGAAATATCTACACAGCTATCTGCATATAGATGGAAATATCTACACAGCTATCTCTTTACGCATGGAAATAACTACACCGCCATCTGCATGACCATGGAAATATCTACACCGCCATCTGTATGAACATGGAAATATCTGCACCGCCATCTTTATGAACATATAAATATCTACACCGCCATCTGTATTAAGATGGAGATATCTAAACCGCTATCTGAATAAACATGGAAATATCTACACCGTTATCTGTATAAACATGGAAATATCTACACCGCTATCTGTATAAACATGGAAATACCTACACCGCTACCTGTATAAACATGGAAATATCAGCACCGCTATCTGTATGAACATGGAAATATCTACACCGCTATCTGTATGAACATGCAAATATCTACACCACTATCTGTATGAACATGGGAATATCTACAAAGCTATCTGAATGAACATGGAAATATCTACACCGCTATCTGTTTGAACATGGAAATATCTACACCGCTATCTGTATAAACATGGAATTATCTACACCGCTACCTGTATAAACATGAAAATATCAGCACCGCAATCTGTATGAACATGGAAATATATACACCGCTATCTGTATGAACATGGAAATATCTACACCGCTATCTGTATGACCATGGAACTATCTACACCGCTATCTGTATGTAAATGGAAATATCTACTCCGCTATCTCTTTGAACATGGAAATTTCTACACCGCAGTCTGCATGAAAATGGAAATATCTACACAGCTATCTGCATATACATGAAAATATCTACACAGCTATCTCTTTACACATGGAAATAACTACACCGCTATCTGTATGAACATGGAAATATCTGCACAGCCATGGGTATGAACATGGAAATATCTGCACCGCCATCTGTATGAACATATAAATATCTACACCGCCATGTGTATTAAGATGGAGATATCTACACTGCTATCTGTATAAACATGGAAATATCTACACCGCTATCTGTATAAACATGGAAATATCTACACCGCTATCTGTATAAACATGGAAATATCTACATCACTACCAGTATAAACATGGAAATATCAGCACTGCTATGTGTATGAACATGGAAATATCTACACCGCTATCTGAATGAACATGGAAACATCTACACCGCTATCTGTATGAACATGGATATATCTACACAGCCATCTGGATGAACATGGAAATATCTACACCGCTATTTGCATGAACATGGAAATATGTACACCGCTATCTGTATGAACATGGATATATCTACACAGCCCTCTGGATGAACATGGAAATATCTACACCGCTATCTGTGAAAACATGCATACATCTTCACCGCTATCTGTATAAACATGGAAATATGTACACCGCTATCTGTATGAACATGGAAATATCTACACCGCTATCTGTATGAACATGGAAATATCTACACCGCTATCTGTTTGAATATGGAAATATCTACACCGCTATCTGCATGAAAATGGAAATATCTACACTGCTATCTGCATATACATGGAAATATCTACACAGCTATCTCTTTACACATGGAAATAACTACACCGCTATCTGTATGAACATGGAAATATCTACACCGCCATCTGTATGAACACGGATATATCTGCACCGCTATCTGTATGAACATATTAATATCTACACTGCCATCTGTATTCAGATGGAGATATCTACACCGCTATCTGTATAAACATGGAAATATCTACACCGCTATCTGTATAAACATGGAAATATCTACACCGCTATCTGTATAAACATGGAAATATCTACACCGCTACCTGTATCAACATGGAAATATCAGCACCGCCATCTGTATGAACATGGATATGTCTACGCACCCATCTAGATGAACATGGAAATATCTACACCGCGATCTGTATGAACATGGAAATATCTACACCGCTACCTGCATAAACATGGAAATATCAGCACCGCTATCTGAATGAACATGGATATATCTACACAGCCATTTGTATCAACATGGAAATATCTACACCACTATCTGTATGAACATGGAAATATCTACACCGCTATCTGTATGAACATGGAAATACATACACCGCTATCTGTTTGAACATGGAAATATGTACACCGCTATCTGCATGAAAATGGAAATATCTACACTGCTATCTGCATATACATTTAAATATCTACGCAGCTATCTCTTAACACATGGAAATAACTACAACGCTATCTGTATGAACATGGAAATATCTACACCACCATCTGTATGAACATGGAAATATCTGCACGGCCATCTGTATGAACAGGGAAATATCTACACCGCAATCTGTATGAACATGGAAATATCTACACCGCTATCTGTATGAACATGGAAATATCTACTCCGCTATCTGTATGAACATGGAAATATCTACACCGCTATCTGTTTGAACATGGAAATATCTACACCGCTATCTGCATGAACATGGAAATATCTTCACCGCCATCTGTATGAACATGGATATGTCTACGCAGCCATCTAGATGAACATGGAATTATCTACACCGCGATCTGTATGAACATGGAAATATCTACACCGCTATCTGTGAAAACATGCATACATCTTCACCGCTATCAGTATAAACATGGAAATATCTACACCGCTATCTGTATGAACATGGAAATATCTACACCGCTATCTGTTTGAACATGGAAATATCTAAACCGCTATCTGCATAAAAATAGAAATATCTACACAGCTATCTGCATATACATGGAAATATCTACAAAGCTATCTCTTTACACATGGAAATAACTACACCGCTATATCTATAAACATGGAAATATCTACACCGCCATCTGTATGAACATGGAAATATCTGCACCGCCATCTGTATGAACATATAAATATCTACACCGCCATCTGTATTAAGATGGAGATATCTTCACCGCTATGTGTATAAACTTGGAAATATCTACACCGCTATCTGTATATAGATGGAGATATCTTCACCGCTATCTGTATGAGCATGGAAATATCTACACCACTATCTGTATGAACATGGAAATATCTACACCGCTATCAGTATGAACATGGATATATCTACACAGCCATCTGGATGAACATGGAAATAACTACACCGCTATCTGCATGAACTTGGAAATATCTACACCGCTATCTGTGTAAACATGCATACATCTTCACTGCAATCTCTATAAGCATGGAAATATCTACACCGCTATCTGTATGAACATGGAAATATCTACACCGCTATCTCTTTGAACATGGAAATATCTACACCGCTATCTGCATGAAAATGGAAATATCTACACAGCTATCTGCATATACATTTAAATATCTACACAGCTATCTCTTTACACATGGAAATAACTACAGCGCTATCTGTATAAACATGGAAATATCTACACCGATATCTGTATAAACATGGAAATATCTACACCGCTACCTGTATAAACATGAAAATACCAGCACCGCAATCTGTATGAACATGGAAATATCTACACCACTATCTCTATGAACATGGAAATATCTACACCGCTATCTGTATGAACATGGAAATAGCTACACCGCTATCTGTATGAGCATGGAAATATCTACACCACTATCTGTATGAACATGGAAATATCTACACCGCTATCTGTATAAACATGGAAATATCTACACCGCTATCTGTATAAACATAGAAATATCTACACCGCTACCTGTATAAACATGGAAATATCAGCACCGCTATCGGTATGAACATGGAAATATCTACACCGCTATCTGTATGAACATGGAAATATCTTCACCGTCATCTGTATGAACATGGATATACCTACACAGCCATCTGGATGAACATGGAAATATCTACACCGCTATCAGCATGAACATGAAAATATCTACACCGCTATCTGTGTAAACATGCATACATCTTCACTGGAATCTGTATAAGCATGGAAATATCTACAACGCTATCTGTATGAACATGGATATTTCTACACAGCCATCTGGATGAACATGGAAATATCTACACCGCAATCTGTATGAACATGGAAATATCTACACCGCTATCTGTGTAAACATGCATACATCTTCACCGCTATCTGTATAAACATGGAAATATCTACATCGCTATCTGTATGAACATGGAAATATCTACACCGCTATCTGTATGAACATGGAAATATCTACACCGCTATCTGTACGAACATTGATATATCTACACAGCACTCTGGATGAACATGGAAATATCCACACCGCTATCTGTGTAAACAGGCATACATCTTCACCGCTATTTGTATAAACATGGAAATATCTACACCGCTATCTGTATGAACATGGAAACATCTACACCGCTATCTGTTTGAAGATGGAAATATATACACCGCTATCTGCATGAAAATGGAAATATCTACACAGCTATCTGCATATAGATGGAAATATCTACACAGCTATCTCTTTACGCATGGAAATAACTACACCGCCATCTGCATGACCATGGAATTATCTACACCGCCATCTGTATGAACATGGAAATATCTGCACCGCCATCTTTATGAACATATAAATATCTACACCGCCATCTGTATTAAGATGGAGATATCTAAACCGCTATCTGAATAAACATGGAAATATCTACACCGTTATCTGTATAAACATGGAAATACCTACACCGCTACCTGTATAAACATGGAAATATCAGCACCGCTATCTGTATGAACATGGAAATATCTACACCGCTATCTGTATGAACATGCAAATATCTACACCGCTATCTGTATGAACATGGAAATATCTACAAAGCTATCTGAATGAACATGGAAATATCTACACCGCTATCTGTTTGAACATGGAAATATCTACACCGCTATCTGTATAAACATGAAAATATCTACACCGCTACCTGTATAAACATGGAAATATCAGCACCGCTATCTGTATGAACATGGAAATATCTACACCACTATCTCTAAGAACATGGAAATATCTACACCGCTATCTGTATGAACATGGAAATAGCTACAATGCTATCTGTATGAACATGGAAATATCTACACCACTATCTGTATGAACATGGAAATATCTACACCGCCATCTGTATGAACATGGATATATCTACACAGCCATCTGGATGAACATGGAAATATCTACACCGCTATCTGCATGAACATGGAAATATCTACACCGATATCTGTGTAAACATGCATACATCTTCACCGCAATCTGTATAAGCATGGAAATATCTACACCGCTATCTGTATGAACATGGAAATATCTACACCGTTATCTGTTTGAACATGGAAATATCTAAACCGCTATCAGCATGAAAATGGAAATATCTACACAGCTATCTGCATATACATGGAAATATCTACACAGCTATCTCTTTACACATGGAAATATCTACACCGCTATCTGCATGAACATGGAAATATCTTCACCGCCATCTGTATGAACATGGATATGTCTACGCAGCCATCTAGAGGAACGTGGAAATATCTACACCGCGATCTGTATGAACATGGAAATATCTACACCGCTAGCAGTATGAACATGGATATATCTACAAAGCCCTCTGGATGAACATGGAAATATCCACACTGCTATCTGTGTAAACATTCATACATCTTCACCGCTAGCTGTATAAACATGGAAATATCTACACCGCTATCTGTATGAACACGGAAACATCTACACCACTATCTGTTTGAAGATAGAAATGTATACACTGCTATCTGCATGAAAATGGAAATATCTACACAGCTATCTGCATATACATGGAAATATCTACACAGCTATCTCTTTACACATGGAAATAACTACACCTCTACCTGTATGAACATGGAAATATCTACACCACCATCTGTATGAACATGGAAATATCTGCACCGCCATCTGTATGAACATGGAAATATCTACACCGCAATCTGTATGAACATGGAAATATCTACACCGCTATCTGTATGAACATGGAAATATCTACACCGCCATCTGTATGAACATGGAAATATCTACACCGCTATCTGTTTGAACATGGAAATATCTACACTACTATCTGCATGAACAAGGAAATATCTTCACCGCCATCTGTATGAACATGGATATGTCTACGCAGCCATCTAGATGAACATGGAATTATCTACACCGCGATCTGTATGAACATGGAAATATCTACACCGCTATCTGTGTAAACATGCATACATCTTAACCGCTATCTGTATAAACATGGAAATATCTACACCGCTATCTGTATGAACATGGAAATATCTACACCGCTATCTGTTTGAACATGGAAATATCTAAACCGCTATCTGCATAAAAATAGAAATATCTACACAGCTATCTGCATATAAATGGAAATATCTACAAAGCTATCTCTTTACACATGGAAATAACTACACCGCTATCTGTATGAACATGGACATATCTACACCGACATCTGTATGAACATGGAAATATCTGCACCGCCATCTGTATGAACATATAATTATCTACACCGCCATCTGTATTAAGATGGAGATATCTACACTGCTATCTGCATAAACATGGAAATATCTACACCGCTATCTGTATAAACATGGAAATATCTACACCTCTATCTGTATAAACATGGAAATATCTACACCACTACCTGTATAAACATGGAAATATCAGCACCGCTATCTGTATGAACATGGAAATATCTACACCGCTATCTGTATGAACATGGAAATATCTACACCGGTATCTGTATGAACATGGAAATATCTACACCGCTATATGTTTGAACATGGAAATATCTACACCGCTATCTGTATGAACGTGGAAATATCTTCACCGCCATGTGTATGAACATGGATATGTCTACAAAGCCATCTAGATGAACATGGAAATATCTACACCGCAATCTGTATGAACATGGAAATATCTACACCGCGATCTGTATGAACATGGAAATATATATACCGCTATCTGTGTAAACATGCATACATCTTCACCACTATCTGTATAAACATGGAAATATCCACACCGCTATCTGTATGAACATGGAAATATCTACACCGCTATCTGTTTGAACATGGAAATATCTAAACTGCTATCTGCATAAAAATAGAAATATCTACACAGCTATCTGCATATACATGCAAATATCTACAAAGCTATCTCTTTACACATGGAAATAACTACACCGCTATCTCTATAAACATGGAAATATCTACACCACCATCTGTATGAACATGGAAATATCTGCACCGCCATCTGTATGAACATATAAATATCTACACCGCCATCTGTATTAAGATGGAGATATCTTCACCGCTATGTGTATAAACTTGGAAATATCTACACCGCTATCTGTATAAACATGGTAATATCTACACCGCTATCTGTATAAAAATGGAAATATCTACACCGCTACCTGTATAAACATGGAAATATCAGCACCGCTATCTGTATGAACATGGAAATATCTACACCACTATCTCTAAGAACATGGAAATATCTACACCGCTATCTGTATGAACATGGAAATAGCTACAATGCTATCTGTATGGACATGGAAATATCTACACCACTATCTGTATGAACATGGAAATATCTAAACCGCCATCTGTATGGACATGGATATATCTACACAGCCATCTGGATGAACATGGAAATATCTACACCGTTATCTGCATGAACATGGAAATATCTACACCGCTTTCTGTGTAAACATGCATACATCTTCACCGCAATCTGTATAAGCATGGAAATATCTACACCGCCATCTGGATGAACATGGAAATATCTACACCGCTATCTGTTAGAACATGGAAATATCTACACAGCTATCTGTATAAACATGGAAATATCTACACTGCTACCTGTATAAACATGGAAATATCAGCACCGCTCTCTGTATGAACATGGAAATATCAGCCCCTCTATCTGTATGAACATGGAAATATCTACACCGCTATCTGTATGAACATGGAAATATCTACAAAGCTATCCGTATGAAAATGGAAATATCTTCACTGCCATCTGTATGAACATGGATATATCTACACAGCCATCTGGATGAACATGGAAATATCTACACCGCTATCTGTATGAACATGGAAATATCTACACCGCTATCTGTGTAAACATGCATACATCTTCACCGCTATCTGTATAAACATGGAAATATCTACACTGCTATCTGTATGAACATGGAAATATCTACACCGCTATCTGTTTGAACATGGAAATATCTACACCGCTATCTGCATGAAAATGGAAATATCTACACAGCTATCTGCATATACAGGGAAATGTCTACAATGCTATCTCTTTACACATGGATATAACTACTCCGCTATCTCTATAAACATGGAAATATCTACAGCGCCATCTGTATGAACATGGAAATATCTACACCGCTATCTGTGTAAACATGGAAATATCTACACCGATATCTTTGTAAACATGGAAATATCTACAACGCTATCTCTGTAAACATGGAAATATCTACACAGCCATCTGTAGGAACATGTAAATATCTACACCAGTATCTCTATAAACATGGAAATATCTACACTGCTATCTGTATAAACATGGAGATATCTACACCGCTATCTGTGTAAACATGGAAAGATCTACACCGCTATCACTGAAAACATGGAAAGATCTACACCATTATGTTTATAAAGACGTAAATATCTACACCGCTATCTGTATAAACATGGAAATATCTACACAGCCATCTGTAGGAGCATGTAAATATCTACACAGTTATCTGTATACACATGGAAATATCTACACCGCTATCTGTATAAACATGGAACTATCTACACCGTTATCTGTGTAAACATGGAAATATCTACACCGCCATCTCTTAAATCTTGGAAATATCTTCACCGTTATGTGCATAAACATGGAAATATCTTCACCGTCATCTGTATGAACATGGAAATATCTACACTGCCATCTGTATAAACATGGAAATATCTACACCGCCATCTGTTTGAACATGAAAATATCTACACAGCCAACTCTATTAACATTGAAATATCTCCACCGCTATCTGTATAAACATGGAAATATCTACACCGCTATCTGTGTAAAAATGGAAATATCTACACCGCTATCTGTGTAAACATGGAAGTATCTACAGGGCTATCTCTATAAACATGGAAATATCTTCACCGCCATCTGTATGAAGATGGAAATATCTACATCGTGATCTGTATAAACATGGAAATATCTACACCGCTATCTGTATAAACATGGAAATATCTACACCGCTATCTCTATAACCATGGAAATATCTACACCGCTATCTGTATAAACATGGAAATATCCACACTGCTATCTGTATAGACATGGAAATATCTACACCGCTATCTGTATAAACATGTAAATATCTACACCGCTATCTGTGTAAACATGGAAATATCTACAAAACTATCTGTGTAAACATGGAAATATCTACACCGCTATCTATACAAACATGGAAATATCTACACAGCCATCTGTAGGAATATGTAAATATCTACACCGTTATCTGTATACACATGGAATTATCTACACCGCTATCTGTATGAACATGGAAATGTCTACACCGCTATCTGTGTAAACATGGAAATAACTACACCGCTATCTGTGTAAACATGGAGATATCTACACCGCTATCTCTATAAACATGGAAATATCCACACAGCCATCTATATAAACATGGAAATATCTACACTATGCTCTGTATAAACCTGGAAATATCTACACTTATATCTCTATAAACATGGAAATAACTACACCGCTATCTCTATAAAAATGGAAATATCTACACCGCTATCTGTGTAAACATGGAAATATCTACACCGCTGTCTGTGTAAACATGGAAATACCTACACCGCTATATCTATTAACATGGAAATATCTACACCGCCATCTGTATGGGTATGGAAATATCTACACCGCCATCTGTATAAACATGGAAATATCTACACCGTTATGTGTATAAAGATGGAAATATCTTCACTGCTATCTGTAAAAACATGGAAATATCTACACCGCCATCTGTATGAGCATGGAAATGTCTAAACCGCCAACTCTATAAACATGGAAATATCTACAGCGCCATGCGTTGGAACATAGAAATATCTACACCGCTTTCTGTATAAACATGGAAATATCTACACCGCTATCTGCATAAAAGTGGAAATATCTTCACCGCTATCTGCATAAACTTGGAAATATCTACACCACTATCTTGTAAACATGGAAATATCTAAAAAAACAACTGTGGGAACATGGAAATATCTACACCGCTATCTCTATAAACATGGAAATATCTACACCGCTATCTGTATAAACATGGAAATATCTACACAGCCATCTGTAGGAACATGTAAATATCTACACAGTTATCTGTATACACATGGAAATATCTACACCGCTATCTGTATTAACATGGAAATATCGACACCTCTATCTGTGTAAACTTGGAAATATCTACACCGCTATCTGTGTAAACATGGAAATATCTACACCGCTATCTCTAAAAACATGGAAAGATCTACACCATTATGTGTATAAAGATGGAAATATCTACACCGCTGTCTGTATAAACATGGAAATATCTACACCGCCATCTGTATGAACGTGGAAATGTCTAAACCGCCATCTCTATAAACATGTAAATATCTACATCGCCCTCTGTAGGAACATGGAAATATCTACAACGCTATCTGTTTAAACATTGAAATATCTACACCGCTATCTGCCTAAAAGTGGAAATATCTACACCGCTATCTGCATAAACTTGGAAATATCTACACCGCTATCTGTGTAAACATGGAAATATCTAAACCACCAACTGTAGGAACATGGAAATATCTACACCACTATCTCCATAAACATTGACATATCTACACCACTATCTGTAAAAACATGGAAATATCTACACAGCCATGTGTAGGAACATGTAAATATCTACACCACTATCCCTATAAACATGGAAATATCTACACTGCTATCTGTATAAACATGGAAATATCTACACCGCTATCTGTGTAAACATGGAAAGATCTACACCGCTATCTCTGAAAACATGGAAAGATCTACACCATTATGTGTATAAAGACGTAAATATCTACACCGCTATCTGTATAAACATGGAAATATCTACGCAGCCATCTGTAGGAACATGTAAATATCTACACAGTTATCTGTATACACATGGAAATATCTACACCACTATCTGTATAAACACGGAAATATCTACACCGCTATCTGTGTAAACATGGAAATATCTACACTGCTATCTGTATGAACATGGAAATATCTTCTCCGCCATCTGTATGAACATGGATATATCTACACCGCCATCTCTTAAAACTTGGAAATATCTTCACCGTTATTTGTATAAACATGGAAATATCTTCACCGTCATCTGTATGAACATGGAAATATCTACACTGCCATTGATATAAACATGGAAATATCTACACCGCCATCTGTTTGAACATGAAAATATCTACACCTCCAACTCTATAAACATTGAAATATCTACACCGCTATCTGTATAAACATGGAAATATCTACACCGCTATCTGTGTAAACCTGGAAATATCTACACCGCTATCTGTGTAAACATGGAAGTATCTACACCGCTATCTCTATTAACATGGAAATATCTTCACCACCATCTGTATGAACATGGAAATATCTACACTGCTGTCTCTATAAACATGGAAATATCAACAACGCTATCTGTATAAACATGGAAAATCTTCACCGCTATCTGTATAAACATGGAAATATCTACACCGCTATCTCTATAAACATGGAAATATCTACACCGCTATCTGTATAAACATGGAAATATCCACACCGCTATCTGTATAGACATGGCAATATCTACACCGCTATCTGTGTAAACATGGAAATACCTACACCACTATCTGTGTAAACATGGAAATATCTACACCGCTATCTGTACAAACATGGAAATATCTGCACAACCATCTGTAGGAATATGTAAATATCTACACCGTTATCTGTATACACATGGAATTATCTACACCGCTATCTGTATGAACATGGAAATATCTACACCGCTATCTGTGTAAACATGGAAATATCTACACCGCTATCTGTGTAAACATGGAGATATCTACACCGCTATCTCTATAAACATGGAAATATCCACACAGCCATCTATATAAACATGGAAATATCATCACTACGCTCTGTATAAACCTGGAAATATCTACACTGATATCTCTATAAACCTGGAAACATCTACACCGCTTTCTCTATAAACATGGAAATATCTACACCGCTATCTGTGTAAACATGGAAATATCTACACCGCTGTCTGTGCAAACATGGAAATACCTACACTGCTATATCTATAATCATGGAAATATCTACACCGCCATCTGTATGGGTATGGAAATATCTACACCGCCATCTGTATAAACATGGAAATATCTACACCGTTATCTGGGTACACATGGAATTATCTACACCGCTATCTGTATAAACATGGAAATATCTACAATGCTATCTGCGTAAACATGGAAATATCCACACCGCTATCTCTATATAGATGCAAATATCTACACCGCTATCTGTGTAAACATGGAAATATCTACACCGATATCTCTGTAAACATGGAAATATCTACACCGTTATCTCTGTAAACATGGAAATATCTACAGAGTCATCTGTATAAACATGGAAATATCTACACCGCTATCTGTGTAAACATGGAAATATCTACACCGCTATCTCTAAAAACATGGAAAGATCTACACCATTATGTTTATAAAGACGGAAATATCTACACCGCTATCTGTATAAACATGGAAATATCTACACCGCCATCTGTATGAACGTGGAAATGTCTAAACCGCCATCTCTATAAACATGTAAATATCTACACCGCCCTCTGTAGGAACATGGAAATATCTACAACGCTATCTGTTTAAACATTGAAATATCTACACCGCTATCTGCCTAAAAGTGGAAATATCTACACCGCTATCTGCATAAACTTGGAAATACCTACACCGCTATCTGTGTACACATGGAAATATCTACACCACCAACTGTAGGAACATGAAAATATCTACACCGCCAACTCTATAAACATTGAAATATCTACACCGCTATCTGTATAACCATGGAAATATCTACACCGCTATCTGTGTAAACATATAAATATCTACACCGCCTTCTGTGTAAACATGGAAATATCTACACCGCCATATCTATAAACATGGAAATATCTTCAACTCCATCTGTATGAACATGGAATTATCTACCCTGCCATCTGTATGAACATGGATACATCTACACCGCTATCTGTATAAACATGGAAATATCTACACCGCCATCGGTAGGAAAATGAAAATATCTACACCGCCATCTGTATGAACAGGGAACTATGTACACCACCATCTGTATCAAGATGAAAATACCTACACCGCCATCTGTATCATAATGGAAATATATGCACCGCCATCTCTATAACAATGGAAATATCTAAACCGCCGTCTGTATGGAAATGGAAAAATCTACACCACCATCTGTATAAAGGTTGAAATATCTACACTGCTATCTGTGTGAACATGGAAATATCTACAACGCTATCTGTAAAAACATGGAAATATCTACCCCTCCATCTGTATAAACATGGAAATATCTACACCGCCATCTGTAGAAACATGGAAATATCTACACCGCCATCTCTATAAACATGGAAATATCTACATAGCTATCTGTATAAACATTTAAATATCTACACCGCCATCTCTATAAACATAGAAATATCTACACCGCCATCTG
Source organism: Gorilla gorilla gorilla (assembly GCF_029281585.2). NCBI lineage: Eukaryota > Metazoa > Chordata > Mammalia > Primates > Hominidae > Gorilla > Gorilla gorilla. The sequence continues at coordinate 151,490,563 of NC_073234.2, read as the reverse complement.
TATGAACATGGAAATATGTACACCGCCATCTGTATAAATGTGGAAATATCTACACCGCTATCTGTATGAACATGGCAATATGTACACCGCTACCTGTATTAACATGGAAATATCTACACCGCTATCTGTATAAACATGGAAATATCTACACCGCTGTCTCTATAAACATGGAAATATGTGCGCCGCTATCTCTATAAATATAGAAATATATACACCTCTGTCTCTATAAACATGGAAATATCTACAATGCTATCTGTATAAACATGGAAATATCTACACCGCTATCTGTATAAACATGGAAATATCTACACCGCTATCTCTATAAACATGGATATATCTACACCGCTATCTCTATGAACATGGAAATATCTACACCACTATCTGTATGAACATGGAAATATCCACACTGCTATCTGTATAGACATGGAAGTATCTACACCGGTAACTGTATAAACATGGAAATATCTACACCGCTATCGGTATAAATGTCTGTATTTGCTCTTAATTTATACCCAAGGCTGGGATGTTTCATATGATAAAAAGACCTAATACAGAAATAGACTATATTTGGTCTGGCAATTGATCTCTGCAATAATCAAACCTCAAAGACAATCAAACCTGAAATCTAAGCTACATATTAAATAGCTTGGTTTTTAGGTTGCACGTTGCTGTGTATGCTGGCTTCATAGAAAATGCAAGTAGCAATGGCCATTTTTTAATAGTCATTAGCCTTGAAGCTCTCCTACTTTTGAATCACATAGAAATAGAAATCAAATCTCACTAGATTTTTTTTTTGAAACAGGGTCTGGCTTGGTTGCCCAGGCTGAAGAGCAGGGCATGATCTTGGCTCACACCTCTGCCTCTCGGACTCAAGCCATCCTCCCACCTCAGCCTTGGAGTAGCTGGGACCACAGGCATGTGCCACCATACCCAGCTAATATTTTTGTTTTTGTACCAATGGGGTTTGTCATCTTTCCCAGGCAGGCCTCAAACTCCAAGACTCAAGCAATACACCTGCCTTGAATTCCCAAAGTACTGGGATTACAGGCGACAGCCACTACGCCCAGCAACTAAACTTCTAAAAATCAGTTTTACATAAAATTATCTAAGCGTGCAAGGAAAGATAAGAAGCCTAAGGAACCAGTGAGTTGAAGAATAAATGCAGTTTAAATCATACATGTAAACAACATGATGTGATGTGGTAGGAATCATCTAACATGCTTTAAAGCATGAGTAAAAGGTCTTTACTTAGAAAACTGGATCATTGGTTTAGGATATCTTTAGATAAGAGTATGAAAAGTCATATCATATTGATAAGTAAAGTGCTTCCTTTGGCTAATTTTAAGGATAGGACATTTACTTTCATATAATTCATAGGAATCTTAGACTTAAAAATAAAATTTCCCTTCTCAAATCCTTACTTTTATACTTTTTTGCATTTCTTTCACTTTTGTGTTAATGGCCTATGTCTCAACATATTCTATTAAGCCTTCTGGAAACACATACTTTGTTTCCAGCCTCTTCAGAGAACCATCACTCCAATTCCTAGGCTTCTGAAGAAGCAGACCCAAGCTTATAATTATTACATATTTCCAAATCTAGGTGACCAACAAAAATTGATACTTTTCCCATCATACCTTTAAGTTAATAATCAGGTGTATGCTGAGAGGTAAAGACCCAAGAGTGTTGGTTGTCTAATTCTGCAGCTGTATAAACAAATCTTAATGCTTGAAAATATTCAAAGGTTATTCTCACGTTGATTGTTGGTAACTATGTGTAACAACATGAAAAGAAAAAAAAAATCAAAGAATTACGTCTGAGGATAATACACAATCTCTAAGGGTAAGAAGAGCAACAAAAATTCTGCTTCAATTACCACTGAAATAATATATTTATCCTGTAAAATCTATGGTGGCTGGTTGTAAAAATTAGGCATTAGCAAACTGATAAAGATTTTTTAATGAAAACATTATGAAACATAGTTTTTAAAAAGTTAAATACACCCACACCAGTTTTTCACATTCTTTGGGCTGCTTTAATGCTGCCATTAAATAATTGATTTAGTTGTGACATAGATCCTATGTTCCATGGAGTCTACCATTCATAAAGATGCAATGTAAGGTAACAAAAATATAAATTGTGTGTGTGGGGAGGAGAAGTCAAGAGTATTTTTATGTGACAGAAGTTAAGTTGTTATCAGTGTAAAATAGTCTGTTACAAATACAGGACTCTGTATGTTAGTTTCACTAACCAGAAAGAAAGAAATTACAGCAGATACACACACACACACCAAAAAAGGGAAAAGAAACAAAGCTTAGCACCACAGAAAACCACCAAACTAGAGGGATAAACAATAAGAAAGGAAGAAGTGAACAAGTAATCTAAAAAACAACTAATGAAATGGTAGAAGGAAGTCCTAATTTATCAATAATAAACTTGAATAGAAGTGGATTAAACTCTACTTAAAAGATATAAAGTGGATGAATGGATTCGGATAGCAAAACCCACCTATATGCTGCCTACATGATACTTACCTCACTATTAAAGACAAATAGACTGAAAGTGAAGAGATGGAAAAATATATTTTATGCAAACAAATGAAAAGCAAGCAGGAGTAGCCACAGTCATGTCATATTTTAAAAGGCTTTAAATAAAAAAAACTATATAAAAAAAGAATGTCACTGTATAATGAAATGATAAAAGGCCCAATTCAATAAGAGGACATAACATATATATTACTTAGGTGTAACTATATATGTACCCAACACCAGAACAACCAGATATATAAAGCAAATATTAGATTTAAAGGTAGAGATAGACTGCAATACAATATTAGTAGGAAATTTCAACACTCCACTTTAAAAATGGACAGATTCTATGAAGAGAAAATCAACCAAAAAATGACAGACTCAAACTATCCCATAGACCAAATGGACCTAGCAGGTAAAGAAGATCTCACCTGATATGGTTTGGCTGTATATCTCCACCCAAATCTCATCTTGATTATAGCTCCCATAATTCATACATGTTGTGGGAGGGAACCAGTGGGAGATAATTGAATCATGGGGGCGGTTCCCCCATACTGTTCTTGTGGTAGTGAATACGTCTAACAAGATCTGATGGTTTTATAAGGGGGAACCCTTTCACTTGGTTCTCAATTCTATTTTGTTTGCTACCATGTAAGATGTGTCTTTCGCCTTCCATCATGATTGGGAGACCTCCCCAGCCACGTGGAACTATGAGTCCACTAAACCTCTTTTTCTCTGTAAATTACCCAGTCTCGGGTATGTCTTTATCAGCAGTATGAAAACAGACTAATACATCATCCAACAGCTGCAGAATACAAATTATTCTCAACTGTACACCAAACATTCTCTAGGACCAATCATACATTATGACACATAATAAGTCTTAACAAACTTAAGAAGACAGATATCATATGAAGTATCTTTTCTGATTCCAGGGATATAAAGCCAGAAATCAACAACAGGAAAGCCCTTGGAAATTTTATAAAAACATGGAAATTAAATAGCACGCACCCAAGAAATCAATAGGTCTCATTAAGACATTAATAGGAAAATTTCAAAAGTCACTGAGACAAGTAAGAATGAAAATCCAACATACCCAAACCTATGGAACGTAGCAAAAGCAGTTCTAAGAGGGAAATTTATAGCAATAAAAGCCTACACCAAAAAAGAAGAAAGATTTTCAAATCACAAAGCAAAATTATACACTTCAAGTAACTAGAACATCAAAAACAAACTAAACCCAAAATTGGTAGAAGGAAGGAAATAATAAAGCTCACAGCAGATATAAATGAAACAGACACTAAAAAATATTTCAAAAGATAAATAAGACAAAGTGTAAAGGTAAAACTGACAAACCTTTAGCTAAACTAAGACAAAAGGAGAGAAAATTCAAATAAATAAAAGATGAAAAAGGAGACATTACAACTGATACACCACAGAAATAGAAGGGATTGTAAGACATTACTCATAACTATATGCCAACAAATTTGATAGTGTAGAATAAAATGAATAAATTTCTGCACACATACAACTACCCAGATTAAATTGTGAGGAAATATAACATCTGAACACATCAATAATGAGTTTGGAAATTGAATCAATAATAAAACATCTTCCATCAAAACAACAACAACAACAACCAACACCCAGGACCTGATGTCTTCACTGCTGAATTCTACCAAACAGTTAAAGAATAACTACCAATTCTCCACAAACTTTTCCACAAAAGTAATGAGGAAGGAATACTTCCATACTCATCTTATGAGGCTCGCAATATCCTGATTCTAAAACCAGACAAAGACACGCACAAAATGAAAATAACAGGCCAATATTCCTGAAGAACATAGATACAAAAATTCTCAACAAGATACAAGTGAACTGACTTCGACAGCACACTAAAAAGAGTATTCACTATAATCAAGTGGGGTTCATCCCAGGGATGAAAGGATGGCTTAACATGCACAAATCAGTAAATATGATACACCACCACAATAGAAAGAAGAACAAAAACCATGTGATCATTTCAACAGATGCAAAAAGAACACTTGACAAAAGTCAACATTCCTTTATGATAAAAACTGTCAAGAAAGTAGGTATAGGAGTGTACCTCAACGCAGTAAAGGCCATAGGTGACAAACCCACAGCTAACATCTTATTTATGGTGAATAGTTAAATGCTTTTCCTCTTTGATGTGGAGGAAGACAAGGATGTCAACTTCTACCACTTCTATTTAGCATAGTACTGGAGGTCAGAGCCAGAGCAATTAGACAAAAGAAATAAATAAGAGGGATCCAAACTGGAAAGAAGGAAGTCAGATTGTTTCTGTTTGTAGAAAATGTGATCTCACATACATATGTATACATCTATATATATGATCATATAGATATATATGATCTCTCTCTCTTTAGGGTTCTTTCTATATATACTTATATAGAGTGAGAACCCTAAAGACTTGACCAAAAACTACTAGAAATCATAAATAAATTCAGTAAAGTTGTAGTATACAAAATCAACACAGAAAATTCAGTGGTGTTTCTATACACTAATAGTGAACTATCTGAAAAAGTCATCAAGAAAGGAATTCCATTTACAATAGCTACCAAGAAATCTGCAGATAAATTTAATCAAGGTCGTGAAAGATCTCTACAATGAAAACTATAACACACTGATGGAAAAATTTACGATCCACAAAAAATGGACACTATATACTCATGGAATGGAAGAACTGATACTATTGAAATGACCATACTAACAAAATGTCCTACAGATTCAATGCAATCCCTATCAAAATACCAATGAAATTCTTCACAGAAATAGAAAAAAATACCCTAAAATTTGTATGAAACCAGAAAAGACCCCAAATAACCAAAGCAATCCTGTGCAAAAATAACAAAGCTGGAGGCACCACACTACCTGACTTCAAAATATACTACAAAGCCATAGTAAGCAAAACAGCATGGCACTGCCATAAAGCAAACACATAGACCAATGGAAGAGAATATACAGCTCAGAAATAAATTCTCATACCTAAAGTCAACTGATTTTCCAAAAAGGAGTCAAGAGCACACACAGGGGTAAAGACAGTCTCTTCATTAAATGGTACTGAGAAGATTGGATATCTACATGTGGGATAATGAAATTAGACCCCTATCTTTTACCTTATACAAAAATCAACTCAAATGCGATTAAAGACCTAAAGGTAAGATTGAAAACTATGAAAAACTACTAGAAGATAACATGTGGGAAATTCTCTATAACTTTGGGTTCTACAAGGATTTTTTAAATGAGACGTCAAAAGCACAGGCAACAAAAGCAAAAATAGATAAATGGGGTTTCATCAAACTAAAATGCTTTTGCACAGCAAAGGAAACTTAACAGAGTGAAAAAACAACTTACAGAATGGGATACAATATTTGCAAACTATACATCTGCTAAGGAGTTAATGCCCAGATTATATAACAAACTTAAACAACTCAACAGCAAAAACATAAATAACTTATTTAAAAATGGGCAAAACTGGGAGGCTGAGGCAGGCGGATTGCCTGAGGTCAGGAGTTTGAGACCAGCCTGACCAATATGGTGAAATCATTTCTCTACTAAAAATACAAAAATTTAGCCAAACATGATGGCGTGTGCCTGTAACCCCAGCTACTCAGCAGGCTGAGGCAGGGGAATTGCTTGAACCAGGGAGATGGAGGTTGCCGTGAGCCCCGATTGCACCACTGCACTCCAGCTTGGGCAACAGAGCAAGACTCCTTCGCAAAAAAAAAAAAAAAAAGGACAAAATAAACTAAAAGAAATGCCACAAGAGAAAATATAGAAAGGGTCAAGACGAATATATAATAAAATCATGTTCAACATCACTAACCATCAGGGAAATGCAAATCAAAACCGCAATGAGATACCAGTTCACCCATTAGAATGGCTATTAGCAAAAAGGTAAAAGATAACAAGAGTTGGCAAGGAAGTGGAGAAAACGGAACACTTACGCACTGTTGATGGGGTTGTAAACTAGTACAACCATTAAGCAAAACTTTATGGAAGTTCGCTAAAAAATAAAAAATAAAAAAAAAAACAATCATTCGATCACATAACCCAGCAATCCCACTACTGGGTATATATCCATAGGAAATGAAATCATTGTGTTTGAAAAATATCTGCACTCTTATGTTTACTGTAGCACTATTTCTAATAATCAGATATGGAATCAACCTATGTGTATAAAAACAAACAAGTGAATTATATATATATAATATATATTATGTATATTATATATAATACATATTATGTATATTATATATAATATATTATGTATAATATTTAATATATAATATATTAATATTAATAATATATTAATATATAATATATTATATATTAATATATTAATATTAATAATATATTAATATATAATATATTATATATTAATAATATCAATAATAAATAATAATTATTAATAATTAATAATAATTAATATTAATATTAATATATTATTAATATATAATATATATTGTATGTATAATATACATTATATATTATGTATATTTTATATATAATACATATTATGTATATTATATACATAATATATATTATGTATATTATAATATACATAATGTATAATGTATATAATATACGTTATGTATATTATATATAATATACATTATGTATGTTATGTATATTATATATTACATATAATATATATTATTATTATATATAATTATAATTATAATTATATATAATTTTATGTGTAATTATAATTACACATAAAATTAATTATAATTATATATAATTTTATGTGTAATTATAATTATACATAAAATTATATATGTATATATATATATATATATATATGGACACACACACAATGAAATACTATTCAGCCATAAAAAAAGAATGAAATTCTGCCAGTTGCAACAACATGGATGACCCTGTAGGATACAATGTTAAGTGAAATAAGCCAGACACAGAAAGCAAATACCGCATGATCTCGCTCATATGTGGAATCTTAAAAAAAAAAATGTTAATAGAGAAGTAGAGTAGAATAGTGGTTACCAAACAGTGAGGAAGAAGTGGGGAGGGCAAAATGGAGATAGATTGGTTAACAGTTATGAAATCACAATTATATAGGAAGAATAAGTTGTAGTGTTCTTTGCAAAGCAGGGTGACTATAGTTAAAAGTAAAGTATTGTATATTACAAAGTATCTAGAAGAAAGGATTTTGAAATTTCTTATTAAAAAGAAATGATGAATGCATGAGGTAATTAACACACTAACTATCCTTATTGGATCATTAGACAACATACATATTCATTGAAACATCAAATTGTATCCTATAAATCTATATAATTACAATGTGAAAATTTTTTAAAAATAAATTAATGAATTAAATAACAATTTTAAAATGTTCTCAATCACCAATGCAAAGTTTAGGAGCTTTGTTCTTGACTCAGCCTTAAGACTGAAAACTAATGTGTTAGAAATATTTGTAGATCCTCTCAATTTTGAAAGAATCCTAGCTAAACTACTGAAATATAAAATATATTCTATGTAATATGCTCTTAGGTATATTCTTAGGTGAACTCTGCTTTTAGATGAAGCTTATAAAAATGAAAAACCTATCTGAAATAAAATTTTAAAGTATTTGGAAAATTACAGCTTAATCTCTTAAAGACAAATTTTCTATACAGTAACCTTTTTATGTGCTTTTGAAATGGGGTATACAATTATTTTCCCTGATGTGAGACAAAATATAGAAAGTTGGCATTTTATCTAAGAAGTTAACTTAGGAAGAAAGAGTGAGAGGCAGAGGAATGAGGGAAGAAAGGAAGGCTGATGATGGGATACCTTATCAAGTTGCCTAATGCTGTATTGGAACCTAATAGGCCTTCTAAGGAGTTTTATTACATAATGCAAGACTCCTCAATCTGGGAGGAGGAAAGGGCTTTATTTTTGAGTGGTCACAGGTTGCCCCATGGGCATAAACTCTACCAAGCTGCTAGGTTACACCTACATGAGCATCCCACCTGCTTAAGTAAGAGCAGCCACAAACTGTGGGCCATTCCAGGTAAGTGTCATATCACACCTGCACCAACTAGTCAAAGCCTGGGTCAAAGCCTGTGCAGAACTGATCGCTACAGCAGAGGCTAAAATAAGAAATGGGGCTAAGAGAGTGAAAAGCAGTGCCCATATGTATCCAAAAACAGGTTGAAGATATCTTTAGGAAGGAACAGATAATTTTTCTTATTCATACAATAACAGATGCATATGAACTCCTCGACTAGTCACCCATTCCTGTCAGCCCTTGGGCTTCATAACTAAATCATTCTTCCTTTGTAATCCAGTCCCACATTTTCAGCTATCTCTATATGTTTATTATCTTAAATATTTCTTTGCTCTATACTCTTCCCCTAGTCTTCAACCAATTTCTTTCTTTATTGTCCCAACCCACAGACTGTTATTTCCACTTCGATGTCCCATAGAAGCTTCAAGGGTTTGAAATACCTAAAAAAACAACTCATCTTTCTCCCTAAAACTCCCTCTCCTTCTCCCACTTCAAAATTTCAACTAATGGCTCCCCCTGTTATTCCCACCAGAATCCTGAATGATCCCTGTTTCCCCTCATTCACTCCATACATGTAAATCTCATTAACGTTACTTTCCAGATATTTCATGAATCCTTTCCATTCATTCTGTACTAGAAAGTGTTCCCAGTTTAGACCCTGGTGGTTGGTGGCCTCTTACCTAGGCGCTCTCTCTCTCTCTCTCTCTCTCTCTCTCTCTCTGGGTGTGGGTGTGGGTGTGTGTGTCCTGAGAATTTATTTACTTCTGGTTTTTGTTTGTTTTTTAGTATCCAGAATCTACAGGGAACTTAAATCAATTAGAAAAAAAAATAACCCAATTAAAAAATGGGCAAAGGACATGAACAAACCCTTCTCAAAAGAACACATACAAATGGCCAACAAATACACGAAAAAAATGCTTAGAATCACTAATCATCAGAAAAATGCAAATCAAAACACAATGAGATACCATTTCATACCGGTTGGAATGGCTATTATTAAAAAGTCAAAATACAACAGATGCCAGCAGGGCTGTAGACAAGAGGAAGTGTCTGTATATTTTTAGCTATAGCCCTACTTCAAACGTGTCCCCATTACAGCCAAAAGAGCGGCCTATCTAAAGGACTGTTCTGATGAGCTCACTTACCTGACTGAAACCTTCAGTGACTCCCATGGCCTGCAGGTCAATGCACTAATTCATGACTATAACATCTGAGATATCCTTGATCTGGCTACTGGTCTAGCCCTCTCTGACTCACGCTTTATAAACCATGCATTCTGGAACTTTTTAGTTGTTTCCCACATCAGCATGCTACTTCCCATCCATGTAGATTTGCAGAGACCTCCTCATCTTTTTAATTCCCAGTTCCCACTCTCAACATGGGCCATCTCCTACCCACACTTCAAAACCTAAGCAAAACAACACCTTCCGTGACACCTCCATGCTGAGTCAGATGCCATCCCCTTTGTATTGTAGTTCTTTGCTTGTGTGCCTTTGTCTCACTTTGTTCTCTTTAAAATAAACTCCATGAGGACAATGATCACCTGCTATTTGTGTTAATATCTGCACCTAGTGGCATAGTGTCTGGAGTATAGTAGGATCTATTTTCAAGGAAAAAAAGATTATATCTATACCAATAGACATGAATTAGCGCTTTTTTTTTTTAAAGATAAGCTCCCTTTGAACTAAGTCAATGTTTACAAGAAGAGTTATACTAAAAAGTTCACTTTTGCTGCTTATGTTTCATTTATTTCAGGCAATTAATTCATTGTTATTGGTAAATCGATACTTTTTATTGATACTGAAAAGAGAGAAATAAACTAATGACTATCTCTGTTAGAGTAGATTTGTTCATATCTATCAGTAAAATGTTAATTATCTGAAAGTCAATAATAAAACATAAACTGTGATCTTAAATGTTTTTTAGGGGCTCAAAAATAACTAGAATTCATGTCAGCATATAAAAAAAGATCAGAGTATTTTTAAGATATGATAAAATTTTATTTTAGTTTCTTAATAGGGATTTTTGTGACCTTATAGAGTTCAACTAATTATAATTTTAAAAATAGGATTGATAGAGTTTTAGAATTAGAAACAATTTATAGATTATTTTATTTTTCTTTTGAGGAATCAGGTCATCAGAAGATCAAGGAACACCTATAATGTCACTAGATCCTAATTTAATTTAAATTTTAGAATCCAGGTATTCTAACTCCTGTCTTGATACTATTTCTACTTTATTATGTTGCTTCCCAGGGCTTTAAAAAATAAAAGCTGGGAAATTACATTTGCTTTGCATATACAGCACCAATTATCAAATTCAGCATAAAAGCATAACATGTATACATCAAAAAGAAAACATAAAAACTTCAAATTAAAAGCATCTCAAAACAATTGAATATAATAGGGAAACCTTATACAAATGCAACACTCCCCCATTAATAAAAAGAAACCAATTGGAGAAAAAAGAAATTCAATATAAACATGTTGGAATATAACCTAATTCATTTTAATCCAATGCTTCAAATTGAAAAAAATTAGCACTAGTGTTATTTTCCTTTATCATTACAATCTTGCTTTTCATTACATTATGCTATGTTTTGTATTAAACATAAAATCAATTTTTCACCTTAACACATGCTAGAAATACAGAGTCACCATATTGGAAATCAGTAGAAAGTGTCTTTGTTTCTACTTTTTTTTCTTTGAAAAAGCTTTGGGAAAAAAAATCATTTACAATGTTTAATTTTAATAACTTAAAGAATGTAATTGATTTTTGTTTGTTTTTGACATGGAGTTTCACTCTTGTCACTCAGGCTGGAGTACAATGGCATGATCTCGGCTCACTGTAACCTCCACCTCCCAGGTTCAAATGATTCTCCTGTCTCAGCCTCCCGAGTAGCTGGGATGACAGGCACTCGCCACCACACCCGGCTAATTTTTGTATTTTTAGTAGAGATGGGGTTTCATCATGTTGGCCAGGCTGGTCTCAAACTCCTGACCTCAGGCGATCTGCCAACCTCGCCCTCCCAAAGAGCTGGGACTACAGGCGTGAGCCACCATGCCCAGCCAATTGAATAGTTTTTAACTCAGAGGATAAATGCTTGAGGGGATGGAAAGCCCATTCCTCATGACGTGATTATTTCACACTGCATGCCTGTATCAAAACATCTCATGTACCCCACAAATATATAAACCTCCTATGTACCCACAAAAATTTTATAAAATAATGAAAATATTTTAAAACTAAAAAAATTGTTTTTTAATTAAGCAACTTTATTTAAATAAAATCATTCTTCCTCATCCTCAGTCCTGGGATCTACCAGAAAGAATTAGCAACATCTTAAAGATGACAAAGTGTTAAAGATAAACTGCTATTAAGTAAAAGTGTGAAGTGTGGAGGGGACAAGCTGGATGCCTGAACCATTTTGTTCTATCTTTAGGACAGTGAAAGAGCAAGAAGCAGGGTTGGGTGGGGGACACATATTCTGTTGAGCATTGTCACCACTATATTCACTGAAATTCATCTGCATGCTTGTATGTATACTTTTGATTCGCCTGATACACTGAAAATTATATGAAATTGTTCTCTATTCTTTAGATAATTATAATCTAAGTGCTAATATGAAGCTTAGAATTTATATGAAATATGTATGCCCACAACAAGACATTTCAGCTATTTCCTAGATAATAATCTCACTTCACCCTGCACAAAACAGGCACATGATCATGTCACTCTGACCTGGTTTGAGTCCAAGGAGGCTTTTGTTTTTAAAATAATTTAGGTTAGTAGTTAAAATATGAACTTTGGGCCAGGAGTGGGAGCTCATGCCTATAATCCCAGCACTTCGGGAGGCTGAGGCGGGCGGATGACTTGAAGTCAGGAGTAGGAGACTGGACTGGCCAACATGCTGAAACCCCATCTCTACTAAAAAAAAAAATAGAAAACTTAGCTGGGTGTGGTGGCGGGCACCTATAATCCCAGCTACTTGGGAGACTGAGGCAGGAGAATTGCTTGAGCCTGGGAAGTGGAGGTTGCAGTGAGCAGAGATCTTACCACTACACTCCAAAACAAACAACAAACAAAAAAATTCTAGAGTCACACTGAAAATCTTAACAACCTGCTTCTACTACCCATTTTTTTAATTTTTATTTTGACCTGATTTTAGATTGATAGCAAAATGCACAAATAACACAAAGTGCCCCCTATGTCCCTCACCCTACTTCCCCTAATGCTAACATTTTCAGAGCCATCCTTATTTTCTCTATAAAAGAGCAGAGTTCTCCTTTTAGAGATTTGGAAAGATTATTAAAAGATAAGTTACAAAATACAGTACCTGACACGTATAAAATATTAAATAAATACTAGCCATGCTTAATTATTTTGTTTTAAGTCTATATGAGTCAAGTTTTAGTAGAAATATGGGCTAGAAAAAAAAAACAGAAAGCGGGACTCTGTGATCCGACTTGGGCTTATAGAACAGACTGCACTAGTTTGTTCTCATGCTGCTAATAAAGTCATACCCAAGACCGGGTAATTTAGAAAGGAAAGAGGTTTAAGGAACTCACAATTCCACATGGCTGGGGAGGCCTCACAGTCACGGCAGAAGGCAAAAAAGAAGCAAAGGCACATCTTAAATGGTAGCAGAGAAGAAAGCTTGTGTAGGGAAGCTCCCATTTTAAAAGCATCAGATCTCGTGAGACTTATTCGCTACCAGGAGAACAGTAGGGGGAACCCGCCCCTATGATTCAATGATCTCCACCTGACTCCATCCTTGACATGCGGGGATAATTACAATCAAGGTGAGATTCGGATGGAGACACAGCCGAATCATATCAATGACTAATGAGAGTTAAGTCCAGAACCTAATGAAAACCTGTCTGAGGCCACATTCCCTGTAAAGCAGATTTGAGATAGAGATTTGTGTAGAGAATATTTAACTGGATAAAATCCTAGGAACCAACAACTGTGGCGAAAAAGCTGAATTGGATAAAGGGAGTTGAGATGTGAGGCAGTCACAACAAATACCTCAGCTAATCTCAAGGGGGAGCTGAGAAGCTGGGACGACCCTTCAGAGTTGCCCTAAATTGAGGCAGGAGTATGGAGTTTTAATACCTTTCACTGGCCATTCTTCAGATACGAGTTGTCCCCAAGGATGGACATCAGCTTGACAAGTTATTAATTAGATCTCCTGAGAATAAATTCTAGAGAGAATCAGCTGAGAGGCATGATTTGCCAACACTCCCAATAGCTGGGCAAACTTCAGTTTTGAGGGAGGATTTGGGTCACACACAAAAGTCTCCACAACCAATTATTCATGGGAAATTCTATGTAGGCAGAGCTATTTCATGGCCAGTTAATCAAAACTACATAATCTATTTGGTTAAGCAAAAGAAATTAAAAAGATAAAATAAAATCTATGTATTAACACTCAAAAGTTTTTTAATGCATTTGCCTTGCATTTCGTATGTTTTGCCTTGCCTTTTATATGTTTTGCCTTGCATTTGCTTATTTGCTTTTAAGAACCTTTAGAGAACAATAATTACTAATATAATATGGAGTAGCACAGCATAGACGAGGGAAGCTAACTCTCTCCCTTTTCCCAGAACCTGGAACAGCTAAAGATCCTAAGCATTGTCAGCTTTGGTATCTGACATAGTTTGGATGTTTGTCCCCTTCAAATCTCACGTTAAAATGTGATCCCCAATGTTGGAGAGAGATGCCTCCTGAATGGCTTGGTGCTGTCCTCTTGGTAATGAATGAGTTCTTACCCTGTGAGTTCATGCGATATCTGGTTGTTTAAAAGAGACTGACACCTCCTCCCTGTCTCTCTTGCTTCCTCTCTCACCATGTGATATGCTGGTTTCCCTTCACCTTCCACCATGATTGGAAGGTTCCTGAGGCCCTCCCTGGAAGCAGGTGCCAGTACTATGCTTCATGTACAGCCTTCACAACAAGGAGCCAAATAAACCGCATTTCTTTATAAATTACCCAGCCTCAGGTATTTCTTTATAACAATGCAAATGGGCTAACAGAGTATCATTCATGGACAGTGAGTGTATTAGTCAATTTTCATGCTGCTGATAAAGACATACCCAAGACTGGGTCATTTATAAAGAAAAAGAGGTTTAATGAATTCACAGTTCCACATGGCTGAGGAGGCCTCACAGTTATGGCAGAAGGTGAAAGGCGCATCTTACATGGCAGCAGGCAAACAGCAAATGAGAACCAAGTGAAAGGCGAAAGGGGTTTCCCCTTATAAAACCATCAGATCTCATGAGACTTATTCACTACCACTAGGACAGTGTGGGGAAAACTGCCCCCATGATCCACTTACCTCTCACTGGGTCCCTCCCACAACATGTGAATTATGGGAGCTACAGTGCAAGATGAGATTTCAGTGGGGACACAGCCAAACCATATCAGACAGTAATAACTTTCAATTAAATATAGCTAGACTTTCTGTCAGTGGGTCACAGCAGTCTAGAGAACACATTGAAAAACTCTGGGAACAGCAGATATAGAGGTCAGATCTAGAGATTTTGAACAAAGTTTAGTGCTACAATGCATTGGTGACCACAGACAAAAGGTGTCTGTTGTTGTTATAGTTTGTTTTCTGTCTTGTTTTTCATCATGGGAGGACAAAAAGAAAAAATGGGGGCAATGGTGAAGGAGAAATGAAAAAGACCTGCTTTTCTATGGGTGGAAGCGACTAAACGAGAGAATAAATTTGGATCACACAACAAATGCAAATCAAGTTAGAAGCATGAAAGGCATGATTAAGGCCATGGTTCTAATAGAGATCAGCCAGCGGAACCAGGATCATGCCACACCAAGAGAGGCTGCAGAGCCATTGCCTTCTCTCCTGTCAAAGCTAAATTAATGAAATGGAACTCACAGAAGCACTATGTAATCAAATATTGGTGGGACACAAGCAAATTCTTAAAAAGTTTCATTGATCAGTGATAATATCTTTTGGTGTAAATATCTCCTCAAAACATTTCAGGAAAAAAAAATAAAGCTATAATTTTACTTTAGAAATATTTAACTTTGTTATACTAGTTTACTTATTTTTTACCTAATACTTCTGATATATTGTTATGTAGGTTAAAGATGCTCGATTCATGCCACTGTGGAAACCACACATAATTTAGGCAATAATGCAAATTCTTTTCAAATTCTTTTATCAGTGTATTCACTTTATTTTTATTTCAAACACAATACAAAATTACAGGATGCTATCAAAGTGATGCTACAAAACCCCACTAAAATTTTTTCAATTCTTCAAATCACACACTTACACACACACACACACACACACACCACATGCATTCCCCGTACAGACCTTTTTTTGGGGGGCCTGAGTAAATAATTGCATTTTATTTTCAATTTTTCATTTTGAAATAATTAAAGACTTACCAAAAATGTTGCAAAACTACGTGCCTTTTTGAGGTAAAGTCTTGAAAAAGTTGTTTGGTATATCCTTTATAGTAATAAAAGAAAACACGTGTATATTCTGTTGATTAAAGGCATGCTGAGATCGTCAGACATGTGATTTCATCAGAGACTCCAATATAGAGCGCAGCTGTAACGACATCCTAAGAGTGTTCTAACTGAAATGTGTTGGAAGAAGGTTCTAATTTTTTTCAACCCTTCTCAAGTTGGCACTCAGCAGATTTCCACTCTATAAAAGTAACTCCTGCTCTGCAACTAATGTTCACAGATAAGCTCCAAACATATTTACAGCTCCATTTAAGTATAATGTACACACAGTAAAATTCACCCTTTTCAATGTGCAATTTAATGGGTTATGGCAGATGAATATCATCATTTGACCACAATCATGATCAAGATACAGAAAATCTGCATCATCACAAACTGTTTTCTTTTGCTGTTTTGCATTTGATCTTTTCTCCATTCCTGAACACAGGCAACCACTAATCTGCTTCTGTTTCTACAGTTTGCATTTTCTAGAGTATCCTATTAGTGGAATGATACATTGGTGTCTTTCATGTCTAGCTTCTTTCACTGAGCATAATGCTTTTGATATTCATTTATATTGCTGTTGTATCAGTTTGCTCCTTTTTATTGTTGAGTGGTACTCCATCTACAACTGGTTTATCCATTTACAAGTTGATGGACACATCTGCTATGAACTTCAAGGATGAGGCTTGGTACGGATATGTTTTTATTTATTTTGAGTCGCAGTGGGATTATTTGGCTATATGATCAGTACTAAGTTTAACATTAAAAGAAACTGCCAAACTGCTTTCCAAAATGTCTGTACCATTTTGAAGTCCCACTAGCCAGGTGTGAATAGCAATTCTTCACATCATGTGGTATGGTCAGTTCTGCTCGTGTCAGCCACTCCAGTGGGTGTACAGTGGTACCTCAATGTGGTTTTAACTTGCATTTCCCTGATGACGGGTAATGTTAAGTATCTTTTCATTTGTGTATTGGACATCATCTCTTTTTAAATTAAAATATCTGTGCAAATATTTGGCCCATTTAGGTCAAAATATTACGTTAAATGAGTTATTTGTGTTTTGTTATTTAGTTTTTTAGTTATGTGTACATTCTAGATGAAAGTTCTTTATCAGACATATTTAAAATTATTCTGTCCCAATCTGTGGTTTGCCTTTTCATTTTTTGATGCTATGTTTTAAGTTGCAAAAGTCTTAATTTCATGAAGTCCAACTTACTATTTTTTTCCATTTTCATCCATCCTTTTCTTATCTAAAAAGTTTTTAGCTATAGTAAGATTATTAAAAATTTTTCCTATTCAGTAAGCTTTATACATTTTATATTTACATTATGTATAAAATACATGTTGAGTTAATTTGAGGATATGGTGTGAGGTAATTCTGAAGTTCATATTCTCCATTTAATATCCAATTTTAATAGTACCATCTTTATAAAGACATTGATTTCCTTATTGAAATATTTTGGCAACTTTGGCCATGTAAGGCAGGATATATTTCTAAATTATTTATTCTGTTTCACTGATATATATGTCTTCTTCATGCCAGTAAGTTTACTGTACTGTTTAGTGTAGCTTTACAATATGTCTTGAAATTTGGAAAGTTTTCCAACTTTATTCTTCTTTCTAAAACATGCTCTGGCTATTCTAGGACTTCTGCATTTAAAAAGAAAATTAGAATCAGCTTTGTAATTTCTCCAAAAAGGCCTATAGGTTTGACTGGGATTGTGCCAAATCTGGAGATCAGTTTCAGAAGAATTATCATCTAATAAGTATGGCATGTATATTTACCAATGAACTTGATACATATTTCTACCTATTCAATCTCTCGTATTAGTGATTTAGAAATTTTGGATCAGCATACCTTTTATTAAATTTATTCTGAATTATTTTATTATTTTTGAGGCTATTATAAGTTAAATTGCTTACATAATTTTATTTTCTAATTGGTGTTGATTGTGTATAGAAACACAATTGATTTTATTTATTGATCTTTCATCCTACAACTTTGTTAAATTCACTTCATACCTCTAGCACACTTCTGCAGATGCCTAAGGATTTTCTATGTATATGTTTACATCACGTGAGAATAGTATTTTTCTTTCTTCCCAACTTGGGTGTCACTTATTTCTTATTTTCTTTTCTTTTCTCTTTATTTCTTTCTTCTTTCTGTCCATTCCTCCTTCCTTCCCTTCTTTCTTTCTCCCTGTTTTAGAATCAGTTTTGTAATTTATCCAAAAGGACCTATAAGGTTTCATGGGAATTCCACTGAATCTAGAGATCAATTTCAGGAGAATTATCATCTCATAAGTATTAAATATTTATCAATGAACTTGGTATATATTTCCACTTATTTAATATTGAATGCAATACTTTAAAGAACTAGGGAGAGAGGACATCATTGCATTTTTCATAATCTTATGTAGAAAGTATTAAGGCTTTCACCATTTTAAGTAAGATGTTTGCTATAGATTTTTTGTAAACACATAATCAGTTTGAAAATGTACTTTTCTATCCTTAGTTTGCTGGGAGTTTTTAATTTAAAAAATGTGTTACATTTTGTAAATTCCTTTTTTGCATCTATTGAGAGTGTCACGTGATTTTTCTTTTTTCTGTCAGCATGGTAGATTTTCAGTTGTTGAAACCAACTTGAGATAAACCCCACTTGGTTAAAACACATTATCATTTTTAAATATTCCTAGACTCAATTTGCTAATATTGTATTAAGAATGTTGCATCTAAGTTCATAATGGTTATCAGTCTGTCATTTTTGAGTTGTGATATCTGTATTTGTTTCTGATATCGAGAGAATCCACGTAAAACATCTACTTCTGTCATCAGTAATAATCTGACCAGGGATAACACCAACAGTTAGAGAGGAACCTGTCATTACCTGTGGCAGCAGAGATATCAGAGATTCCAAAAAGAAAAGCAAGGTTAAAATTTCAAATATAATCACATGAAATATCAGAAAGCCAGGGGATAGAAATATAGGAGAGCAAAATCTTAGAGGTCAAAACAAGTAGTTAAGTACTGCACATGATAATAAAAAGTAAAATCTTTTCCTAAGGCAGAGCCTGGCTGCTGCCTAGCTTCTTTGACAATTCTTGGTAGGCTTTCATGGCTTTATAAGGGCTTATACTTTAGGTAAAGTTATAGTCAGGGAAACGGTGGGTGTAGGTTGGCTCTGTAGAAATGAAGCATTACAGGAGCACTGCAGTGAGAAAGAAACTGATACTGATGATACTTCGGTCACACTAATAATACATGCTAATGATAATCATAGCAATCATGGTAATGACAGACAATATATATATAATATTAGCATGCTTCTATTTGCACATATACATATGTGAATAGAAACATTGATTTAAAGACATGAAAGTATAGAAATAGCCTACACCTGATAAAGATATGCTCATACACAATAACAAACCTCAGCATAAACAGAGATTTTGATGTATCACAGAATTCTCCAATAGATCACAATTTTGACACTATGGGAAGTGTCATTTTCAGAACTTTTCTTTATCTCCATTATCTCTATTCTCTATTTCCAACATTCCTGGAGACTGAACTCAAGGATCAGTAAATATTCTCAACCTTAACCATAGCAGACTTCATTCATCCCATATATGCTTGTTACTTTTCCCCATTGACAGAAGGCATTGTACCATGAAATATACAACATATCTCTGACACACCTGACGAAAACAAACAATGGGGAAAGATTGACTATTTAATAAATGGTGATGGGAAAACTGGCTAGCCATATGAAGAAAGCTGAAAGTGGACCCCTTCCTTACACCTTATAAAATAATTAACTCAAGATGGATTAAAGACTTAAACATAAGATCTAAAACCATAAAAACTCTAGAAGACAACCTAGCCAATACCATTCAGAACATAGGCATAGGCAAAGACTTCACGACTAAAACACCAAAAGCAGTGGCAACAAAAGCCAAAATTGAGAAATGGGATCTAATTAAACTAAAGATAGCTTCTGCACAGCAAAAGACACTATCATCGGAGTGAACACACAACCT
Source organism: Gorilla gorilla gorilla (assembly GCF_029281585.2). Taxonomy (NCBI): domain Eukaryota; kingdom Metazoa; phylum Chordata; class Mammalia; order Primates; family Hominidae; genus Gorilla; species Gorilla gorilla. The sequence goes on along the minus strand of NC_073234.2, from coordinate 151,470,451 downwards.
ACAGAGTGGGAGAAAATTTTTGCAATCTATCCATCTAACAAAGGGCTAATATCCAGAATCTACAAGGAACTTAAACAAATTTACAAGAAAAAAACAACCCCATCAAAAAGTGGGAAAAGGATATGAACAGACACTTCTCAAAAGAAGACATTTATGCGGCCAATAAACACATGAGAAAAAGCTCATCATAGGCTGGGCGTGGTGGCTCACGCCTGTAATCCCATCACTTTGGGAGGCCAAGGCGAGTGGATCACAAGGTCAGGAGTTTGAGACTTGCCTGGCCACTATGGTGAAACTCTGTCTCTACCAAAAACACACAAAAAAACTTTAGCCAGGCGTGGTGGTGTATATCTGTAATCCCAGCTACTCAAGAGGCTAAGGCAGGAGAATTGCTTGAACCCATTAGGTGGAGGTTGCAGTGAGCCGAAATTGTGCCACTGCACTCCACCCTGGGTGACAGAGTGAGGCTGTCTCGAAGAAAAAAAAAAAAAAGGCTCATCACCCCTGGTCCAATGAGATACCATCTCGCACCAGTTAGAATGGCAATCATTAAAAAGTCAGGAAACAACAGGTGCTAGAGAGGATATGGAGAAATAGGAATGCTTTTACACTGTTGGTGGGAGTGTAAATTAGTTCAACCATTGTGGAAGACAGTGTAGCAATTCCTCAAGGATCCAGAACTAGAAATATCATTTGACCTAACAGTCTCATTACTAGGTACACATCCAAAGGATTATAAATCATTCTACTATAAAGACACATTCACACATATGTTTATTGCAGCACTATTCACAAGAGCAAAGACTAGGAACCAACCCAAATGCCCATCAATGATAGACTGGATAAAGAATATGTGGCACATATACACCATGGAATACCATGCAGCTATAAAAAAGGATGGATTAATGTCTTTTGCAGAGACATGGATGAAGCTGGAAACCATCATTCTCAGCAAACTATCACAAGAACAGAAAACCAAACACCACATGTTCTCACTCATAAGTGGGAGTTGAACAATGAGAACACATAGACACAGGGAGGGGAACATCACACACTGGGGCCTGTCAGTGGGTAGGAAGGAAAGAGGAGGGATAGCATTAGGAGAAATACTTAATGTAGATGACGAGTTGATGGGTGCAGCAAACCACGACAGCACATGTATACCTATTTCACAAAACTGCAAGTTCTGCAAATGTATCCCAGAACTTAAAGTGTATGTATGTGTGTATATATATATACACACAAATGTAAATGTAAATGTAAATAAATTGAAAATGGTAAAAATAGAAATATGTTTCCTACACAAATAGTGACATAATAAAGCAAGATAGAATGTATGTTTGAGTTAAAAAAAATTGCTTAGAAGACAACTTGAATTCCATTCCAAGGAACTAGTTTTCAAAAGTTTACAACCAGATTTCAGTTTGGCAAAAGGCAACAATGCTGTTTTGAAAATAATTTCTGAAAAGAGCTTCCCCAGCAGTTCCAAATGGCAGTCCTGATACAAGGAAGTAGGGGCAATTTTGTTACCACCAGGAACACTGAATTTATTTTCAGACCTTGAAATTCTGGGAGGCCCTCGAATAATAATCAACTACAATATTTTACTTTACATAGAAATATTGTTTTAATGTTAATATAAAAGCTTGTATATGAACTAAAATTGTCAATCTGCCACTTTTAAGAAAGAAGAATCCATTATGTCCCTAATCTATAGTGAGTTGATATGTTCCATAAGCAGTTCTGGAAGGAGGCTACACTTAGAGCATAAATTGGTATAGATCGCTTTGCTCTCACAGATAGCGACACAATATTTTCTGCTGAATGGGAAAAAGTTTGAAGGCATAAATCAAGATAAAGCAATCATCTGACAAAGAATTACAAAGAGGCCCCATACCTTTTTCTCAGTGAACTCCATGTGACACATTGATTTTCCACTGAAGATAAAAGCCAAAATCATGTGTCATCAATAGAAAGCAAGCAAAACTATTTGGTTCAATAGGTTATGGTACTTAACAAAAAAAACCTGCAGAGAAAAGACAAATCTAAAATGTTGCACATGATTCAAACAAGTCTGGATCAGAAGAGACATTTCAGAGGTCACTGCTAGAGAGTCAAGGATACATTAGAGAGAAATAAACTCCTGCTTTTTTGTTTATCTACTTACATACACAGATACTGTCTGATGAAGATGATTGATATCAGGTATGGTATTTGATGGTATAGTCATTTACAAAATAATTCATCCCTTATGATCTAATGCAATTTTCTTCATATTACACGTGTATATTTAAATACTTCCTTGTGAAGTGGAGGCTAGCCAGGCTGCTGTTAGCATATCCAGTACATTTCTGCAAATTCCAAAATGGCAAATCCCACAGTTGAAATTTCAACCTCTCTAGCGTCCCTCGGCTGGAGTGCATAATCACGGCAAAAGTCTGCAACATCAGAGGTGGCCGCCACAGACACAAAGTCTATGTTTCTCATTCCATTCTACCAAATCTATTCAGCAGTCTGGGTGAGGGGGCTTGGCAGTATCTATGAGCAGAAAGCATTCAAATGGCTGGTATATGTGCTTCCGGGGAAACTAAGGGGAAAAAAGAGAGAGGGAGGGAGGGAGGGAACAAGAAAGAAGAAGGAAACTCAAGGAGAGAGGAAGGGAAGGAGGCTGGCAAGAAGGGATGGAGGGAGCAAGGGAGGGAGGAATAAAGGAAGGAAGTTACACCAAGTTTCAAAACTGGCCACGGACTGAGAAGGATTAAGAGACAAACGGAATTGAAAGCATTTATGTTCATACTCGGTATTTTTCTTACCCATTCTTGCAAATTAGTAATTTAAAAATTTTCATTTCCACAAATCCACGTGTTTTCTTGTTCCTCTCTCTCCGCTCTTTTTCCTTCTTTCCTTCCTGCCTTTCTTCTTTCTTTTCAACATAGGTTATATAAATGTGTGAGAGCTATCACTAGTCTACATTAATCATCAGGATTTTCCTGTATATTTCCAATTAAGATGACCCATAATAATATTCTACTGTAATTTTGGAGGGTCCAAAATACTAGATGGCATTTAGTGTTTTGGAAATCATGACAAGTCTAACAGGACTTTAAAAAACCTATCAAGACATCTGATGTGTTTTCTTGCCCATACACTCTTTAATGAGGTCTGCTTGACCCTTTCTTCTTCCCTTCTCTAGTCATGGGTTCTTCACACTGAAAACTAAGCTTTGCATCAGTGTTTGACGAACAGGTGACATAATAAACTGCAGTTACATTTTAAATTCAGCTCAAGATGGTAGATGAGAAATCTAAGATTGTGAAGTGAGATTTAGCATGCTGTTCAGTATGCAACAAATCTGAGTGTTGCTCACACAGGATTCATACCAACAGGCTCCTTCCAAAACCTTTCAATGCAAATTCTAGCAAATGCACACTTGGAAGAAAAATGTTCCATGAAGTTGTATATGTAAATTTATACTTTCAGCATTTATGTATATAATTTCAGGGGAAGTGGGATCAACTTAACATTATTAAACATAGTCCAATGATATTTACAACATAACTTCAGAAACATTTTATTACTAGAAGTATTTTAAAAAGGATGTACCATTTAGGATTTAAGACACACCCCACAAATGAAAAAACAAATGAGATTATAAACAACATTTTTAAAAAAATTATGCCATCTTTTCACTACAAAATCCTCCTGGGGGAAAAATATCTTTTCCTTCATTATTAAAGGATGTTATCAGAGCACAGTGGAATTCTTTCAGATTTAGTCAGAAGGTTCTCTGGAGTTGAGAGATCTATTGGAGAATATTTTCTTTGAAAGTCCATGTCCTTTCCCCAGGCCTACATCATATATAAATAAACATTTCAGAAAAGGGGCCATGTTAAGAAAAAGTGGGTTGAAGATTGTAAGACCTGGTTCCTGGGTGCCAAATAATTCACAAGTTGGAATAAGCTGGGTTTCTGTAACACTTCTCTATGACTGCCATTGATACTGAACTATGCCAAGGAACTAAGTCCTACCAAGGAAAAGCAGGAGGAAAACAGGTGTAAGAAAACATTTCCTGTCAGTGTGTCCAGAGATAGCATGAGTCAACAGCGGCTCCTCATGAAGCCATCGATTCGTAACACTGGAGTATCTAGAATGCATCTGGGTCGAATTATTAAAAAGAAAGTTCTTCTCAAGCTAGTTGTAATGGTAGCTAATTTAAAAAATTAATGTTCTGCGATTCTGATAAAAACCTATGTGGTGAACCAACAATAAAGGCGGCTGGAGATATTGGTATGAAATAGTTATTTTTCCTTATATACCTGGACGTTCATGTAAGAAATTATACTTTTGGAAGGTCTGTCATATTCTCAGTGTATAAGAGTTGAATCATTTTTAGAAGTTATTGTCAGAATTTTGCTTTAATAGTGCAGTAAAGTGTGCATTCTCTCTCCCTCATTTTCATTCAACAGCCTCTACAAATTGAGCCTGGCTCAAAGGTCTTTCCCTCTTGGAATATGACTCCTCCCCTGTCCCTCTACATAGGCTGTTCTATAACAAATTATTTTGCTGTCTTGATTTTTCAGAGACCTCATGCTAGTAGTAGAGAGTCAGGAGAAAGTGAGATGTCCTATATAAAAGGCCTGCTAGAAAAAGAAATCAGCACTGAGTTCTAAGGATACTGAACAACTTTTTAAAAAACAAGCAAGCCATATTAAACACATTAGTTACAACCAAATTAGATAAAACCATGAAAATTATCCAAGAAGAAAAAGTACATCACCTGTCTAGGTTTAAAATTGCTTAAGGCTGCCGTCCAAGGACCATCTATGATAACAAATACAGTAGTCTGTATTGACACAAAGTTTTAGTGATAGACGTAATTACATTCTTCTGCTGGTGGTGTTCTAGAATAAATGGAATATCTGCTGATCAAATCTGAATGCATCCCATAATATTAGCATGTAGGATCCCAGATCTGCAGGCACTATCTCTTTCTCAGATCTACACTTTGAATATTATGTTAGTTAAAATGAGAAGTATGTTAGAAAATGTCTTTTACAAAAGAAATATTGGCTGAGTATGGTGGCTCATGCCTGTAATCCCAACACTCTGGGAGGCCAAGGTGAGAAGATCTCTTGAGCTCAAGAATTTGAGACCAGCTTGGGCAACATATCTATAAAAAATTTTAAAACTTAGCCGGTGTGGTGGTGCACACCTATAGGCACAGCTACTTCAGAGGCTGAATCAAGAGGATCACTTGAGCTTGGGAGTTTGAGGTTGCAGTGAACTATGAACATGGCACTGAACTCCAGTCTGGGCAACAGAGTGAGAACTTGTCTTCAAAAAAATAAAAAAGAAGAAAAAAATAGGAAATATTGTGTTCACATCTGCTATGGTACTCTTTCTTATATAAACTATTTCTTTGCAGTATTCTAGAGGATTTAAGACAAATTTACCACTGAATAATTTCATATGGTATATTATTGCATTAGTATAGTATGTTATTATATAATTAGTATAAGTGACCAGTGCTGCAACAACCACATTCCAAAAAGTATTGTGATCCTCCAAAATTACAATGTCTAAATGACATTATTCTCCTTCATGAGACCATTATACCTTAATTTTTCAGCACCATGAAAATCTACAAATGCCCTCTAAAATATATTTAGAAAACGTGGGGAAAAAATAGATACAGTTTCAGAAGATACATATATTTTGAAAATTAGCCTTTTTGGAATAAATTATTCTTTATGACATATAAATAAACACATTTTTCAGACTGGCGGGGTAACATTTGCATCAGTCAAAATAATTAGATTACTAAAACCTGTAATCTTATTAGAAAAATGGTTTATTCAGAGAATCATTGGAATTATTAGCCTTCAAGCTGCTATAGATTGAATCTGATCAAAATAATTAAGATAATATTATTTCATTTTTCAGTATAATATCTCCTTAGTATTTTTGTTTCTTATTTAATATGTGATTATATTTACTTCTGTGAATAATATGGATGAAGATCATTACAGTGTCAAGATCACTGGGTTCAGAGCACAGAAACCTCAAGTCTATTCTTTTTTCTTAAATACCTGTAAGACTTTAAAGAAGACAGAGTTTCTGGACTCTAATTTCTCTATCTGTAGAATAAATGGGTTAGACCAAATAACTCCTTTCTGCTTATAAATTTTCTAATTATATGACTGAGCTTACACCTGGAAAACAGTCTATCTCCTGTATAAATTAATGATAGAAATGAAAACCACCACGTTTCATGAAATTAACCACATAAATATCAACATCAACTGCTCAGAAGGACTTAAGTGCAAGTATCACAGGAATTCTGAAGCACAGAGAACTAAATATAAGAAATGTAACACTCTTCGTATTTTCAAAGAAGATTTTAATAATATATGTAAACACAGTAACCTGTTCATAAGAAAAAAGAAAAGGGACGTCTTAGTATATTCAGGGTTCAACCAAAACTACTACTGGAATGTAAATCAAAGTAATATTCACCTAACTGTCATAATTGGCATGAATAATTTTAAGTAAAACACTTTTATTTGATATTAAATGTGAACAATAAGCCAAAACAGAGAAAATTAATCAATTGATCATTTATTGAAACTGAAATAAAAATATATAATTATTGAAGCCTCTTATATACATAAACCAATCATTGCTTAAATGAGCTGACATACTAGCTCCATAGTTTTATGTCACTAAGGAACTCTTTTGAACACAATAAAGAAACCAGAATTGAGCACAAAGAATGATGAACTGGGAAGTTCATGGCTTTCTATCTACTAATTAGGAGTACAATCATTCAGTCAAACAGCCACTCAACAAACATTTAGCATACAGCTTCTGGATACCAGGTACTGGTGTAGGTGCTAGAGCAACAAGGAAATAGTCCCTGCATTCAGTGAGCTCACAGGCAAGTAAACAAGTAAGTATAAAGACTGCATGACTGATTGGGAGTGGTGGTTCATGCCTGTAATCCCAGCACTTTGGGAGGCCAACGTGGGCAGATCACGAGGTCAAGAGATCGAGACCATCCTGGCCAACATAGTGAAACCCCGTCTCTACTAAAAATACAAAAATTAGCTGGGCACGGTGGTGCACGCCTGTAGTTACTTGGGAGGCTGAGGCAAGAGAATCAGTTGAACCTGGAAGGTAAAGGTTGCAGTGAGCTGAGATCACACCACTGCACTCCAGCCTGGTGACAGAGTGAGACTCTGTCTCAAAAAAAAAAAAAAAAAAAAGACTCCATGATAAATGTGTATCTACAAAGGGCACAAAGGAATGAGTAGCTAATCCCCAAAGCCATATGGAGCAGTCAGTATAAGCTTCAGGAAAAGAAACTGAAGTAAAAAGCTAACCTGAATCTGAAAAAAATGAGTAGGTATTTTCCAAGCACGTTTCAGGGGAAAAGTTGCAGGATGCAGAAGTCCTCCCAAGTACAAAAAGAGAATGAACTCTGGACAACTGGCAATTTATGGCACACAGGAATCAGTAAATGTAGGGATGAGAGGCACACAGAAACATGGGCAAAAACAGGAATTTTGACTTTATTCCATAAATCATGGAAAGCCACCAATGGGTTTTAAGTAATAAAATACTAAGACCAGGTTTGCATTTTAGAAAGATCAATTTGATTTCAGTGAGGAGGTCCAAAAATGAGAGCAGCAAGGCCAGATAGAAGTCCTACTGCAACTAGCTATGGTTAGAGATGCAGACCAAAACTAAGGTGAAATCATTTAGAAGAAAGAACGTGGATATAAGAGCCATTGGTTTGGCCTCTCCACATCATTTTTTTATTTTATTTTCATTTATTTATTTATTTATTTTTTGAGACAGAGTCTCGCTCTGTCACCCAGGCTGGAGTGCAGTGGCGTGATCTTGGCTCACTGCAAGTTCTGCCTCCCGGGTTCACACTATTCTCCTGCCTCAGCCTCCCGAGTAGCTGGGACTACAGGCACGCGCCACCACGCCCAGCTAATTTTTTCTATTTTTTAGTAGAGATGGGGTTTCACCGTGTTAGCCAGGATGGTCTCGATCTCCTGACCTCGTGATCCACCCACCTCGGCCTCCCAATGTGCTGGGATTACAGGCTTGAGCCACCATGCCCAGCTGGCCTCTCCACATCTTTACTGTTATACTGATAACATGGGGATGAAAATAAATATTATTTGTATTTAAACTATTATTGTTATGTGAAAATTAAACAAATAACATACTATGATAACATCTGAGGTTCAAGAAATATTAAGTCTTGAAAATAGGAAAGATGAAAGGAAGGAAACAGGGAGTGGGGAGGAAAGTAGGAGAAAGGAGAGAATATAGGAATGAGAGAGGAGGAAAATAATAAGAAAGAAGTAGAAAGCTAGGTACGGTGGCTCATGACTGTAATCCCAGCACTTTGGGAGGCCGAGTCAGGCAGATCACAAGGTCAGGAGTTCAAGACCAGCCTGGCCAATATGGTGAAACCTTGTCTCCACTAAAAATACAAAAATTAGCTGGGTGTGGTGGCAGGCACCTATAGTCCCAGCTACTCGGGAGGCTGAGGCAGGAGAATCACTTGACCCTGGGAGGCAGAGGTTGCAGTGAGCTGAGATCACACCACTGCACTCCAGCCTGGGTGACAGAGAAAGATGCTGTCTCAAAAAAAAAAAAAAAAAAGAAAAAAAAAAAAGAAAGAAGTAGAAAAAGATATAGTATTTCTTAATCAGCAGAAGCTACTCTTATTTTTCAATACTCTACCTTTCTAATGTATCACTGACAAGGAAAGGTCTTGAATAATTGACTGAAGTCAGAATAGGTAAGGCACTCTACCTGTGGATACATGAGAGGCCTTAAAAAGTTCATGGAAAATGTATATTATGAAAAAAACTATGCAAAGGTTTCAATTTTGGCAGCAAAATAAACTCATACTAATTTATTATAGCATGTTTGAACAGGATCTAGTTTGAGACAGTAAGAAGGAGTAGACATTAGTTTGAAAAGAGCCCCTAGCAGAGCAATGTAAATTCTGCTAAAATTGAAGCAAGAACAAACATTAGATTATGATGAAGCTTGAGTGAAAGAATGGTGAAATCACTGATGCTTTACAAGAAGCTTGAGGGGACAATGCACCAAAGAAATCAGTAGTTCACAAGCGGACAGCTTTTTTAAAGAAGAAACGAGATGATGTGGAAGATGAAGTCCACAGGGACAGATCATCCATATCAATTTGCAAGGAAAAAAATTAATCTTGTTTGTGCCCTAATTGAAGAGGACTGATAATCAACAGCACAAACAATAGCCAACATCATAGACATCTTAATTGGTTCAGCTTACACAGTTCTGACTAAAAAATTAAAGTTGAACCAACTTTCCACTGCATGGGTGCCAAAAGTGTTGTGCTCAGATCAGCTGCAGACAAGAGGAGAGCTCTCAATGGAAATTTTAAAGAACTAGGGTCAAGATCCTGAAGGATTTCTTTGAAGAATTGTAACAGAAGATAAAACATGGCTTTCCCAGTATGATCCTGAGGGCAAAACACAATCAAAGCAATGGCTACCAAAGGTGGAAGTGGTCCAGTCAAAGCTAAAGGGGATCACTCAAGAGCAAAGGTCACGGCAACAGTTTTTTGGGGACATTCCAGGCATTTTGCTTGTTGACTTTGTGGAAGGTCAAAGAACAATAATATCTGCATATCATGAGAGTGTTTTGAATAAGTTAGCCAAAGTTTTAGGGCAAAATACCTGGGAAAGCTTTAGCAGACAGTCCTCTAACACCACAATGTTTCTGCTCATTCCTGTCATCAAGCAAAGGCAATTTTGTGAGAGTCTCAATGGGAAATTGTCAGGCATCCACCTTACAGCTCTGATTTGGCTCCTTCTGACTTCTTTTTGTTTCCCAATCTCAACAAATGTGGAAAGGGCACCCATTTTTCTTAAGTTAATAATGTATAAGAGACTGCATTGACATTGTTAAGTTCCCAGGACCATCAGTTCTTTAGGGATGAAAACCGAAGATCACATTTTCAATGTTTATCTTGTAACTTCATTTTTCCACAAACTTTTTGAAGTTTCTCCATACAAATGTCTCCATACAAATGAGCACTTGCAAAATAAGCAGAGAGTCTCATTCAATGGACAGAAAGTTCTGTGCCATCTAAAAATTATCTTAAGCAAGTTCAATGTGTAGCAACAGACTGTATTGATAAATATCAGTTAGTTTGACTTCTGCAATGACCATGATGGAGTAACAAGAACTAGACTTTCTCTCCCTCCTGAAACAACCAAAAAAATGGCCAAAATGTATGCCACAAAAGTTTGCAAGACCCTGTAAAGTCAGTCTCAAACAAGGTGAGCCTATCAACGGCCCTAATTTATGCCTGGAGAAAGTTTTCCAGCCCACTACTCCAGGAGAAAAGCCCAAGAGGAGCCCATTGTTCTCCCTGAGCTGAGGGGACAGAGCTGAGAGTCCACAGAAACCATGTTGACATGAGCTCTCAGGACAAGGTTTCCGAGAAGAAGGGGCTGCACAGAAAGAGAACTCCAGAGCTCTGCAAAGGGTCCCCCTAAAGTACATAGCTAAGTAATTGTTAGGACAGGCCTAGAGAAAAGTACCTACGGTTGGGGAAACAACACCCAGATAAGATGAAAAGTAACAGTACACATGCTCACCAAGGTCCAGTAATAGTGCTTATTTTATCAGCCAAACCAGAAACACCTCAAGATTCCCAGGGATACCCAGAAGGATCTTGCCTCACTAGTTGGGAGTGATTAGCTCTAAAATGAGAACTGGTCTGATCCCACCTAATGAATTTTTAAAGCAAGACCAAAAAGAGTCAAACTCTTTCCAACTAAACTTAAATACATACCAATACAAAGATCAAGAATATTTATATATACTTCCAGCACTCAATAAGATAAAAGTCACCATATCTGACATCCAGACACAGTTTAGCAGAGACACAACAGTAACAACAAAAGACAGAAGAACGTGGCTCATAAGAAGGAGAAAAATCACTGAGTCAGAACTGATCCAGAGTAAATCAAGGTGCCAGAGTTATCAGTTAAGAACATTCAAATGCTTATTGAAACAGTATTCTATATGTTCTAAAATAGAGACATGCAAGATACACTAAAGGAGGCTGGGCGCAGTGGCTCACGCCTGTAATCTCAGCATTTTGCGAGGCCGAGGCAGGTGGATCACGAAGTCAGGAGTTCAGGACCAGCCTGACCAATATGGTGAAATCCCATCTCTACTAAAAATACAAAAATTAGCGGGGCATAGTAGCATGCGGCTGTAGTCCCAGCTACATGGTAGGCTGATAGCACATTAGTCATTACAGAAGAAAAGATAGACACCTCTCAAAATAAAATAGAGAGAGAAAATAAATTTTTAAAAAACATGAACAGAGCAATAGTAGACAGTAAATTTCAAGTAACTGAATTTACGTGTAATCTCAGTTCCCAAAGGAGAGGAGAGGGAAGATGTGAAAACATTTGGGACTTTGAGTCAGGCAAAGCTTTCTTTGATATGACCCCACAGCATGATTTATATAATAATATATTGATAAGAAGAACTCATCCAATTTAAAAAAAAGAATCTGCTCTTCAAAAGAATCTATTAAGAGACTGAAAAGACAAGCTGCAGGCTGGGAGAAAATATTTGCAATTCATATATCTGATGAAAGGCTTGCATCAAAAATATATTTTAAAAGCTCAAAATTTAATAATGAAAAACAAACAACCCCATTTAAAACTTGGGTGAAAGACTGGAACAGACATTACAAAGTAGACACTTGTTTGGTAAATAAGCACATATGCTCAACATAATTAATGCTTAGGGCAATGCAAATTAAAACCAAAATGAGACGCCACTATCTATTTTTAAATAGCTAAGATTAGCATGACTGATAACAGCCAAGCACTGGCTTGGATGTGGAGAAGCTGAAACTCTCATACACTGCTGATGGGAATACAAAAAAGTGTAACCTTTGAAAAACAGTTTAAGAGTCCCTTAAAAAGTTAAACATACTTCTGCCGTAAGACTCAGCCATTGCACTCCTGGGTATTTACCCAAGAGAGATAAAAGTAGGTGTTCATATAATGATATCAACACAAATGTTCATAGCACATGTATTCATAATAGCCCAAACTAGAAACAGTCTAAATATCAATCAATACATTAATGAATTAACTTGCTTTATCCGAATTAATTATGGATACATACTATAACATGAATGAATCTCAAAATAACTATACTAAGTGAAACAAGGCAGACTCTAGAGGTAAAACATGCAGAGAAAAAAACATAAAATGTCAGACAAAAAAGTGCATAGTGTAAAATTTTATTTATATACATTTTTTGACTGTATAAATTACTGTCCAGTGACAGAAAGCAGTTTGGTGGTTTTTAAGGGCCAGGAATGAGGGGCCAGAGAAATGTATTATAAAGAGGCATCAGGAAACTGGAGGTGAAGTATATTTCCATCACCTCGATTGCGTGCTGATGGTTTCTAAACTTTCAATATTTTTAGTTTATTATATGTTATACAAAATAAAGCTTGTAATAAAAATCAAAAGATTGAGCCATCCTTATTTTCTCTATAAAAGAGCAGAATTATCCTTTTAGAGATTTGGAAAGATTATTAAAAGATAAGTTACAAAATACAGTACCTGACACGTATAAAATATTAAATAAATACTAGCCATGCTTAATTATTTTGTTTTAAGTCTATATGAGTCAAGTTTTAGTAGAAATATGGGCTAGAAAAAAAAAACAGAAAGCGGGACTCTGTGATCCGACTTGGGCTTATAGAACAGACTGCACTAGTTTGTTCTCATGCTGCTAATAAAGTCATACCCAAGACCGGGTAATTTAGAAAGGAAAGAGGTTTAAGGAACTCACAATTCCACATGGCTGGGGAGGCCTCACAGTCACGGCAGAAGGCAAAAAAGAAGCAAAGGCACATCTTAAATGGTAGCAGAGAAGAAAGCTTGTGTAGGGAAGCTCCCATTTTAAAAGCATCAGATCTCGTGAGACTTATTCGCTACCAGGAGAACAGTAGGGGGAACCCGCCCCTATGATTCAATGATCTCCACCTGACTCCATCCTTGACATGCGGGGATAATTACAATCAAGGTGAGATTCCGGTGGAGACACAGCCGAATCATATCAATGACTAATGAGAGTTACGTCCAGAACCTAATGAAAACCTGTCTGAGGCCACATTCCCTGTAAAGCAGATTTCAGATAGAGATTTGTGTAGAGAACATTTAACTGGGTAAAATCCTAGGAGCCAACAACTGTGGCGAAAAAGCTGAATTGGACAAAGGGATTTGAGATGTGAGGCAGTCACAACAAATACCTCAGCTAATCTCAAGGGGGAGCTGAGAAGCAGGGGTGACCCTTCAGAGTTGCCCTAAATTGAGGCAGGAGTATGGAGTTTTAATACCTTTCACTGGCCATTCTTCAGATACGAGTTGTCCCCAAGGATGGACATCAGCTTGACAAGTTATTAATTAGATCTCCTGAGAATAAATTCTAGAGAGAATCAGCTGAGAGGCATGATTTGCCAACACTCCCAATAGCTGGGCAAACTTCAGTTTTGAGGGAGGATTTGGGTCACACACAAAAGTCTCCACAACCAATTATTCATGGGAAATTCTATGTAGGCAGAGCTATTTCATGGCCAGTTAATCAAAACTACATAATCTATTTGGTTAAGCAAAAGAAATTAAAAAGATAAAATAAAATCTATATATTAACACTCAAAAGTTTTTAATGCATTTGCCTTGCATTTCATATGTTTTGCCTTGCATTTCATATGCTTTGCCTTGCATTTGTTTATTTGCTTTCAAGAACCTTTAGAGAACAATAATTACTAATATAATATGGAGTAGCACAGCATAGATGAGGGAAGCTAACTCTCTCCCTTTTCCCAGAACCTGGAACAGCTAAAGATCCTAAGCATTGTCAGCTTTGGTATCTGACATAGTTTGGATGTTTGTCCCCTTCAAATCTCACGTTAAAATGTGATCCCCAATGTTGGAGAGAGATGCCTCCTGAATGGCTTGGTGCTGTCCTCTTGGTAATGAATGAGTTCTTACCCTGTGAGTTCATGCGATATCTGGTTGTTTAAAAGAGACTGACACCTCCTCCCTGTCTCTCTTGCTTCCTCTCTCACCATGTGATATGCTGGTTTCCCTTCACCTTCCACCATGATTGGAAGGTTCCTGAGGCCCTCCCTGGAAGCAGGTGCCAGTACTATGCTTCATGTACAGCCTTCAGAACAAGAAGCCAAATAAACCTCATTTCTTTATTAATTACCCAACCTCAGGTATTTCTTTATAACAATGCAAATGGGCTAACAGAGTATCATTCATGGACAGTGAGTGTATTAGTCAATTTTCATGCTGCTGATAAAGACATACCCAAGACTGGGTAATTTATAAAGAAAAAGAGGTTTAATGAATTCACATATCTGCACCGCTAGCTGTATAAATATGGAAATATCTTCACTGCTACCTGTAAAAATATGGAAATATCTACAGCGCTACCTGTATAAACATGGAAATATCTACACCGCTATCTGTATAAACATAGAAATATCTACACCGCTATCTCTATAAACATGGAAATATCTACAGCGCTATCCGTATGAACATGGAAATACCTACACCGCTATCTGTATAAACAAGGAAATAACTACACCGCCATCTCTATAAACATGGATATATTTACAGGGCCATCTGTATAAACACGGAAATAACTACACCGCTATCTGTATATACATGGAAATATATACACCGCTATCTCTATAAACATGGAAATATCTACACCATTATCTGTATAAACATGGAAATAACTACACCTCTATCTCTATAAACATGGAAATATCTACACTGCTATCTGCATAAACATCGAAATATCTAAACCGCTACCTGTAAAACAGGGAAATATCTACACTGCTATCTCTATAAACATTGAAACATCTACACTGCTATCTTTATTAACATTGAAATACCTACACTGCTATTTGTATAAACATGGAAATATCTACAACGCTATCTCTATAAACATGGAAATAACTACACCGCTATCTCTATAAACGTGGAAATATCTACACCACCATCTGTATGAACATGGAATTATCTACAACGCCATCTGTATGAACATTGAAATATCTTCACCGCTATCTGTATAAACATGGAAATATCTACACCGCTATCTGTATATACATGGAAATATCAACACCGCTATCTCTATCAACATGGAAACATCTACACCGCTATCTCTATAAACATGGAAATACCTACACCGCCATCTGTATCGACATGAAAATATCTACACCGCCATCTGTATAAACATGGAAATATCTACACTGCTATCTGTATTAAGATGGAAATATCTACACCGCCATCTATATAAACATGGAAATATCTACACCGCCATCTGTATGAACATGGAAATATCTACAGTGCAATTTCTATAAAGATGGAAATATCTACACCGCAATCTGTTTAAACATGGAAATATCTACACCTCTATCTGTATTAAGATGGAAATATCTACACTGCCATCTCTATAAAGATGGAAATATCTACACCGCCATCTGTATGAACATGGAAATATCTACACCGCTATCTGTATATACATGGAAATATCTACACCGCAATCTCTATAAAAATGGAAATATCTAAACTGATACCTGTAAAACAGGGAAATATCTACACCGCTATCTCAATAAACATTGAAATATCTACACTGCAATCTTTATAAACATTGAAATACCTGCACTGCTATTTGTATAAACATGGAAATATCTACAACGCTATCTCTATAAACATGGAAATAACTACACCGCTATCTCTATAAACGTGGAAATATCTACACTGCCAACTGTATGAACATGGAAATATCTACAACGACGTCTGTATGAACATTGAAATATCTACACCGCTATCTGTATAAACATGGAAATATCTACACCGCTACCTGTATAAACATGTAAATAACAGCACCGCTATCTGTATGAACATGGAAATATCTACACCGCTATCTGTATGAACATGGAAATATCTACACCGCTATCTGTATGAACATGGAAATATCTACAAAGCTATCTGAATGAACATGGAAATATCTACACCGCTATCTGTTTGAACATGAAAATATCTACACCGCTACCTGCATGAAAATGGAAATATCTACAAAGCTATCTGCATATACATGGAAATATCTACACAGCTATCTCTTTACACATGGAAACAACCACACCGCTATATCTATAAACATGGAAATATCTACACCGCCATCTGTATGAACATGGAAATATCTGCACCGCCACCTGTATGGACATATAAATATCTACACCGCCATCTGTATAAAGAAGGAAATATCTAAACCGCTATCTGTATAAACATGGAAATATCTACACCGCTGCCTGTATAAACACGGAAATATCAGCACCGCTATCTGTATGAACATGGAAATATCTACACCGCTATCTGTATAAACATGGAAATATCTACACCGCTATCTGTATGAACAAGGAAATAGCTACACCGTTATCTGTATGAACATGGGAATAGCTACACCGCTATCTGTATGAACATGGAAATAACTACACCGCTATCTGTATGAACATGGAAATATCTACACCGCTATCTGTATGAACATGGAAATAGCTACACCGTTATCTGTATGAACATGGGAATAGCTACACCGCTATCTGTATGAACATGGAAATATCTACACCGCTATCTGTATGAACATGGATATATCTACACAGCCATCTGGATGAACATGGAAATATCTAAACCGCTATCTGTCTGAACATGGAAATATCTACACCGATATCTGTATGAACATGGATATACCTACACAGCCATCTGGATGAACATGGAAATAGCTACACCGCTATCTGAGTAAACATGCATAGATCTTCACAGCTATCTGAATAAACATGGAAATATCTACACCACTATCTGTATGAAGATGGAAATATCTACACCGCTATCTGTATGAACATGGAAATATCTACACCGCTATCTGTTTGAACATGTAAATACCTACACTGCTATCTGCATGAAAATGGAAATATCTACACTGCTATCTGCATATACATTTAAATATCTACACAGCTATCTCTTTACACATGGAAATAACTACACAGCTATCAGTATGAACATGGAAATATCTACACCGCCATCTGTATTAACATGGAAATATCTGCACCGCCATCTGTATGAACATATAAATATCTACACCACCATCTGTATGAAGATGGAGATATCTACACTGATATCTGTATAAACATGGAAATATCTACACCGCCCTCTGTACGAACATATAAATATCTACACCGCCATCTGTATTAAGAAGGAAATATCTAAACCGCTATCTGTATAAACATGGAAATATCTACACCGCTGACTGTATAAACATGCGTACATCTTCACCGATATCTGTATAAACATGGAAATATCTACACCGCTATCTGTATGAACATGGAAATATCTACACCGCTATCTGTATGAACATGGAAATATCTGCACCGCAATCTGTTTGAACATGGAAATATCTACACCGCTATCTGCATGGAAATGGAAAAATATACACTGCTATCTGCATATACATTTAAATATCTACACAGCTATCTCTTTACACATGGAAATAACTACACCGCTATCTGTATGAACATGGAAATATCTACACCGCCATCTGTATGAACATGGAAATATCTGCACCGCCATCTGTATGAACATATAAATATCTACACCGCCATCTGTATTAACATGGAGATATCTACACTGCTATCTGTATAAACATGGAAATATCTACACCGCTATCTGTATAAACATGGAAATATCTACACCGCTATCTGTATAAACATGGAAATGTCTACACCACTACCTGTATAAACATGGAAATATCAGCACCGCTATCTGTATGAACATGGAAATATCTACACCGCTATCTGTATGAACATGGAAATATCTACACCACTATCTGTATGAACATTTAAATATCTACACCGCTATCTGTATGAACATGGAAATATGTACACCGCTATCTGAACATGGAAATATCTACACCGCTGTCTGCATGAAAATGGAAAGATCTACACAGCTATCTGCATATACATGGAAATATTTACACACCTATCTCTTAACACATGGAAATAACTACACCGCTATCTCTATAAACATGGAAATATCTACACCGCCATCTGTATGAACATGGAAATATCTGCACCGCCATCTGTATGAACATATAAATATCTACACCGCCATCTGTATTAAGAAGGAGATATCTACACCGCTATCTGTATAAACATGGAAATATCTACCCCGCTACCTGTATAAACATGGAAATATCTACACCGCTATCTGTATAAACTTGGTAATATCTACACCGCTACCTGTATAAACATGGAAATATCAGCACCGCTATCTGTATGAACCTGGAAATATCTACACCACTATCTGTATTAACATGGAAATATCTACACTGCTATCTGTATGAAGATGGAAATATCTACAAAGCTATCTGAATGAACATGGAAATATCTACACCGCTATCTGTTTGAACATGTAAATATCTACACCGCTATCTGCATGAAAATGGAAATATCTACAAAGCTATCTGCATATACATGGAAATATCTACACAGCTATCTCTTTACACATGGAAATAACTACACCGCTATGTCTATAAACACGGAAATATCTACAGCGCCATCTGTATGAACGTGGAAATATCTGCGCCGCCATCTGTATTAAGATGGAGATATCTACATCGCTATCTGTATAAACTTGGAAATATCTAAACCGCTATCTGTATAAACATGGAAATATCTACACCGCTACCTGTATAAACATGGAAATATCAGCACCGCTATCTGTATGAACATGGAAATAACTACTCCGCTATCTCTATGAACATGGAAATATCTACACCGCTATCTGTATGAACATGTAAATAGCTACACCGCTATCTGTATGAACATGGAAATATCTACACCACTATCTGTATAAACATGGAAATATCAGCACCGCTATCTGTATAAACATGGAAATATCAGCACCGCTATCTGTATGAACATGGAAATATAAGCCCCTCTATCTGTATGAACATGGTAGTATCTACACCGCTATCTGTATGAACATGGAAATATATGCACCGCTATCTGTTTGAACATGGAAATATCTAAACCGCTATCTGCATGAAAATGGAAATAAATACACAGCTATGTGCATATACATGGAAATATCTACACAGCTATCTCTTTACACATGGAAATAACAACACAGCTATCTGTATGAACATGGAAATATCTTCACCGCCATCTGAATGAACATGGATATATCTACACAGCCATCTGGATGAACATGGAAATATCTACACCGCTATCTGTGTAAACATGCACAGATGTTCACCGCTATCTGTATAAACATGGAAATATCTACACCGCTATCTGTATGAACATGGAAATATCTACACCGCTATCTGTATGAACATGGAAATATCTACACCGCTATCTGTTTGAACATGGAAATATTTACACCGCTATCTGCATGAACATGGAAATATCTACACTGCTATCTGCATATACACTTAAATATCTACACAGCTATCTCTTTACACATGGAAATAACTACACCGCTATCTGTATGAACATGGAAATATCTGCTCCGCCACCTGTAAGAACATATAAATATCTACACCGCCATCTGTATTAAGAAGGAAATATCTAAACCGCTATCTGTATAAACATGGAAATATCTACACCGCTGCCTGTATAAACATGGAAATATCAGCACCGCTATCTGTATGAACATGGAAATATCTACACCGCTATCTGTATGAACATGGAAATATCTACACCGCTATCTGCATGAAAATGGAAATATCTACACTGCTATCTGCATATACATTTAAATATCTACACAGCTATCTCTTTACACATGGAAATAACTACACCGCTATCTGAATAAACATGGAAATATCTACATCGCTATCTGTATAAACATGGAAATATCAGCACAGCTATCTGTATGAACATGGAAATATCAGCCCCTCTATCTGTATGAAGATGGAGATATCTACACCGCCATCTGTATGAACATGGATATATCTACACAGCCATCTGGATGAACATGGAAATATCTACACCGCTAAGTGTATGAACATGGAAATAGCTACACCGCTATCTGTATGAACATGGAAATATCTACACCGCTATCTGTATGAAAATGGAAATATCTACACCGCTATCTGTATGAACATGGAAATATCTTCACCGCCATCTGTATGAACATGGATATAACTACAGAGCCATCTGGATGAACATGGAAATATCTACACAGCTATCTGTATGAACAGGGAAATATATACACCGCTATCTGTGTAAACATGCATACATCTTCACCGCTATCTATATAAACATGGAAATATCTACACCGCTATCTGTATGAACATGGAAATATCTACACTGCAATCTGCTTGAACATGGAAATATCTACACCGCTATCTGCATGAAAATGGAAATATCTACACAGCGATCTGCATATACATGGAAATATCTACAAAGCTATCTCTGTACACATGGAAATAACTACACCGCTATCTCTATAACCATGGAAATATCTACACCGCCATCTGTATGAACATGGAAATATCTGCACCGCCATCTGTATGAACATATAAATATCTACACCGCCATCTGTATTAAGATGGGGATGTCTAAACCGCTATCTGTATAAACCTGGAAATATCTACATCGCTATCAGTATAAACATGGAAATATCTACAGCGCTATCTGTACAAACATGGAAATTTCTACACCGCTACCTGTATAAACATGGAAATATCAGCACCGCTATGTATAGGAACATGGAAATATCTACACCGCTATCTGTATGAACATGGAAATATCTTCACCGCTATCTGTATGAACATGGAAATAGCTACACCGCTATCTTTATGAACATGGAAATATCTACACCGCTATCTGTATGAACACGGAAATATCTACACCGCTATCTGTATGAACATGGATATATCTACACAGCCATCTGGATGAACATGGAAATATCTACACCGTTATCTGTATGAAAATGGAAATATCCTCACCGCTATCTGTGTATACATGCATTCATCTTCACTGCTATCTATATAAACATGGAAATATCTACACCGCTATCTGTTTGAAGATGGAAATATATACACTGCTATCTGCATGAAAATGGAAATATCTACACAGCTATCTGCATATACATGGAAATATCTACACAGCTATCTCTTTACACATGGAAATAACTACACCACTATCTGTATGAACATGGAAATATCTTCACCGCCATCAGTATGAACATGGAAATATCTGCACCGCCATCTGTATGAACATATAAATATCTACACCGCCATCTGTATTAAGATGGAGATATCTACATCGCTATCTGAATAAACATGGAAATATCTACACCGATATCTGTATAAACATGGAAATATCAGCACCGCTATCTGTGTGAACATTTAAATATCAGCCCCTCTATCTGTATGAACATGGAGATATCTACACCGCCATCTGTATGAACATGGATATATCTACACAGCCATCTGGATGATCATGGAAATATATACACCGCTATCTGTATGAACATGGAAATACCTACACCGCTATCTGTATGAACAGGGAAATATCTACACCGCTATCTGTATGAACATGGAAATATCTACAATGCTAACTGTATGAACATGGAAATGTCTTCACCACCATATGTATGAACATGGATATATCTACAGAGCCATCTGGATGAACATGGAAATATCTACACCGCTATCTGTATGAACATGGATATATCTACACAGCCCTCTGGATGAACATGGAAATATCCACACCGCTATCTGTGCAAACATGCATACATCTTCACCGCTATCTGAATAAACATGGAAATATCTGCACCGCTATCTGTATGAACATGGAAATATCTACACCGCTATCTGTTTGAACATGGAAATATCTACACCGCTATCTGCATGAAAATGGAAATATCTGCACTGCTATCTGCATATACATGGAAATATCTACACAGCTATCTCTTTACACATGGAAATAACTACACCGCTATCTGTATGAACATGGAAATATCTACACCGCCATATGTATGAACATGGAAATATGTGCACCGCCATCTGTAAGAACATGTAAATATCTACACCGCCATCTGTATTAAGATGGAGATATCTACACCGCTATCTGTATAAACATGGAAATATCTACACCGCTATCTGTATGAACATGGATATATCTACACAGCCCTCTGGATGAACATGGAAATATCCACACCGCTATCTGTGTAAACATGCATACATCTTCACCGCTCTCTGTATAAACATGGAAATATCTACACCGCAATCTGTAGGAACATGGAAACACCTACACCGCAATCTGTTTGAAGATGGAAATATATACACCGCTATCTGCATGAAAATGGAAATATCTACACAGCTATCTGCATATACATGGAAATATCTACACAGCTATCTCTTTACACATGGAAATAACTACACCGCCATCTGTATGAAAATGGATATATCTACACGGCCATCTGTATGAACATAGAAATATCTGCACCACCATCTGTATGAACATATAAATATCTACACCGCCATCTGTATTAAGATGGAGATACCTACACCGTTATCTGAATAAACATGGAAATATCTACACCGCTATCTGTATAAACATGGAAATATCTTCACCGCTATCTGTATAAACATGGAAATATCTACACCGCTACCTGTATAAACATGGAAATATCTGCACCGCTATCTGAATGAACATGGAAATATCTACACCGCTATCTGTATGAACAAGGAAATATATACACGGCAATCAGTATGAACATGGAAATATCTACAAAGGTATCTGAATGAACATGGAAATTTCTACACCGCTATCTGTTTGAACATGTAAATACCTACACCGCTATCTGCATGAAAATGGAAATATCTACACCGCTATCTGTATGAACATGGAAATATCTACTCTGCTATCTGTATGAACATGGAAATACCTACACCGTTATCTGTATGAACATGGAAATAGCTACACCGCTATCTGTATGAACATGGAAATAGCTACACCGTTATCTGTATCAACATGGAAATAGCTATACCGCTATCTGTATGAACATGGAAGTATCTACACCGCTATCTGTATGAACATGGATATATCTACACAGCCATCTGGATGAACATGGAAATATCTACACCGCTATCTGTATGAACATGGAAATATCTACACCGCTATCTGTGTGAACATGGATATATCTACACAGCCATCTGGATGAACATGGAAATATCTATACCGCTATCTGTGTAAACATGCATAGATCCTCACCGCTATCTGTATAAACATGGAAATATCTACACCGCTATCTGTATGAACATGGAAATATCTACACCGCTATCTGTATGAACATCTAAATATCTACACCGCTATCTGTTTGAAGATGGAAATATCTACACCGCTATCTGCATGAAAATGGAAATATCTGCACTGCTATATGCATATACATGGAAATATCTACACAGCTATCTCTTTACACATGGAAATAACTACACCGCTATCTGTATGAACATGGAAATATCTACACCGCCATCTGTATGGACATGGAAATATCTGCACCGCCATCTGTATGAACATATAAATATCTAAACCGCCATCTGTATTAAGATGGAGATATCTACACTGCTATCTCTATAAACATATAAATATCTACACCGCTATCTGTATAAACATGGAAATATCAGCACTGCTATCTTTATGAACATGGAAATATCAGCCCCTCTATCTGTATGAACATGGAAGTATCTACACCGCTATCTGTATGAACATGGAAATATCTACACCGCTATCTGTATGAACATGGAAATACCTTCAACGCCATCTGTATGAACATGGATATATCTACACAGCCATCTGGATGAACATGGAAATATCTACACCGCAATCTGTATGAACATGGAAATATCTACACCGCTATCTGTGTAAACATGCATACATCTTCACCGCTATCAGTATAAACATGGAAATATCTACACCGCTATCTGTATGAACATGGAAATAGCTACACCGCTATCTGTATGAACATGGAAATATCTACACCGCTATCTGTATGAACATGGATATATCTACACAGCCATCTGGATGAACATGGAAATATCTACACCGCTATCTGTGTAAACATTCATATATCTTCACCGCTATCTGTATAAATATGGAAATGTCTACACCACTATCTGTATGAACATGGAAATATCTACACCGCTATCTGCATGAACATGGAAATATCTACACCGCTATCTGTTTGAACATGGAAATATCTACACCACTATCTGCATGAAAATGGAAACATCTACACTGCTATCTGCAAATACATGGAAATATCTACACAGCTATCTCTTTACACATGGAAATAACTACACCGTTATCTGTATGAACATAGAAATATCCACACCGCCATCTGTATGAACATGGAAATATCTGCACCGCCATCTGTATGAACCTATAAATATCTACACCGCCATCTGTATTACGATGGAGATATCTACACCGCTATCTGTATAAACATGGAAATATTTACACCGCTATCTGTATAAACATGGAAATATCTACACCGCTATCTGTTTAAACATGGAAATATCAGCACCACTATCTGTATGAACATGGAAATATCTACAACGCTATCTGTATGAACATGGAAATATCTACACCGCTATCTGTATGAACATGGAAATATCTACACCGCTATCAGTATGAACATGGAAATATCTACACCGCTATCTGTATGAACATTGATATATCTACACAGCCCTCTGGATGAACATGGAAATATCCACACCGCCATCTGTGTAAACATGCGTACATCTTCACTGCTATCTGTATAAACCTGGAAATATCTACACCGCTATCTGTATGAACATGGAAATATCTACACCGCTATCTGTATGAACATGGAAATATCTACACCGCTATCTGTATGAACATGGAAATATCTTCACCGCTATCTGTATGAACATGGATATATCTACACAGCCATCTGGATAAACATGGAAATATCTACACCGCTATCTGTATGAACATGGAAATAGCTACACCGCTATCTGTATGAAAATGGAAATATCTACACCGCTATCTGTATGAACATGGAAATACCTACACCGCTATCTGTATGAACTTGGAAATATCTTCACCGCCATCTGTATGAACATGGATATATATACAGAGCCATCTGGATGAACATGGAAATATCTACACAGCTATCTGTATGAACATGGAAATATATACACCGCTATCTGTGTAAACATGCATACATCTTCACCGCTATCTGTATAAACACGGAAATATCTACACCGCTATCTGTATGAACATGGAAATATCTACACCGCTATCTGTTTGAACATGGAAATATCTACACCGCTATCTGCATGAAAATGGAAATATCTACACAGCTATCTGCATATACATGGAAATATCTACAAAGCTATCTCTTTACACATGGAAATAACTACACCGCTATCTCTATAAACATGGAAATATCTACACCGCCATCTGTATGAACATGGAAATATCTGCACCGCCATCTGTATGAACATATAAATATCTACACCGCCATCTGTATTAAGATGGAGATATCTACACCGCTATCTGTGTAAACATGCATATATTTTCACCGCTATCTGTATAAACATGGAAATATCTACACCGCTATCTGTATGAACATGGAAATAGCTACACCGCTATCTGTATGAACATGGAAATACCTACACCGCTATCTGTATGAACATGGATATATCTACACAGCCATCTGGATGAACATGGAAATATCTACACCGCTATCTGTGTAAACTTGCATACATCTTCACCGCTATCTATATAAACATGGAAATATCTACACCACTATCAGTTTCAACATGAAAATATCTACACCGCTACCTGTATAAACATGGAAATGTCAGCACAGCTATCTCTATTAACATGGAAATAGCTACACCGCTATCTGTATGAACATGCAAATATCTACACCACTATCTGTAAGAACATGGAAATATCTACACCACTATCTGTATGAACATGGATATATCTACACAGCCATCTGGATGAACATGGAAATATCTACACCACTATCTGTATTAACATGGAAATATCTACACCGCTATCTGTGTAAACATGCATACATCTTCACCGCTATCAGTATAAACACGGAAATATCTACACCGCTATCTGTATGAACATGGAAATAGCTACACCGCTATCTGTATGAACATGGAAATATCTACACCGCTATCTGTATGAACATGGATATATCTACACAGCCATCTGGATGAAAATGGAAATATCTACACCGCTATCTGTGTAAACATGCATATATCTTCACCGCTATCTGTATAAATATGGAAATGTCTACACCACTATCTGTATGAACATGGAAATATCTACACCGCTATCTGTATGAACATGGAAATATCTGCACCACTATCAGTATGAACATGGAAATATCTACACCGCTATCTGTATGAGCATTGATATATCTACACAGCCTCTGGATGAACATGGAAATATCCACACCGCTATCTGTGTAAACTTGCATACATCTTCACTGCTATCTGTATAAACATGGAAATATCTACACCGCTATCTGTATGAATATAGAAATATCTACACCGCTATCTGTTTGAAGATGGAAATATATACACCGCTATCTGCAAAAATGGAAATATCTACACAGCTATCTGCGTATACATGGAAATATCTACACAGCTATCTCTTTACACATGGAAATAACTACACCGCTATCGGTATGAACATGGAAATATCTACACCGCCATCTGTATGAACATGGAAATAACTGCATCGCCATCTGCATGAACATATAAATATCTACACCGCCATCTGTATTAAAATGGAGATATCTACACCGCTATCTGAATAAACATGGAAATATCTACACCGCTATCTGTATAAACATGGAAATATCTACACCGCTATCTGTATAAACATGGAAATATCTACACCGCTACCTGTTTAAACATGGAAATATCAGCACCGCTATCTGTATGAACATGGAAATATCTACACCGCTATCTGTATGAACATGGAAATATCTACACCGCTATCTGTATGAACATGGAAATATCTACAAAGCTATCTGAATGAACATGGAAATATCTACACCGCTATCTGTTTGAACATGTAAATATCTACTCCGCTATCTGCATGAAAATGGAAATATCTACAAAGCTATCTGCATTTACATGGAAATATCTACACAGCTATCTCTTTACACTTGGAAATAACTACACCGCTATATCTATAAACATGGAAATATCTACACCGCCATCTGTATGAACTTGGAAATATCTGCACCGCCATCTGTATGAACATATAAATATCTACACCGCCATCTGTATTAAGAAGGAAATATCTAAACCGCTATCTGTATAAACATGGAAATATCTACACCGCTGCCTGTATAAACATGGAAATATCAGAACCGCTATCTGTATGAACATGGAAATATCTACACCGCTATCTGTATGAACATGGAAATATCTAAACCGCTATCTGTATGAACATGGAAATATCTACACCGCTATCTGTTTGAACATGGAAATATCTACACCACTATCTGCATGAAAATGGAAATATCTACACTGCTATCTGCAAATACATGGAAATATCTACACAGCTATCTCTTTACACATGGAAATAACTACACCGCTCTCTGTATGAACATGGAAATATCCACACCGCCATCTGTATGAACATGGAAATATCTGCACCGCCATCTGTATGAACCTATAAATATCTACACCGCCATCTGTATTACGATGGAGATATCTACACCGCTATCTGTATAAACATGGAAATATCTACACCGCTATCTGTATAAACATGGAAATATCTACACCGCTATCTGTTTAAACATGGAAATATCAGCACCGCTATCTGTATGAACATGGAAATATCTACAACGCTATCTGTATGAACACGGAAATATCTACACCGCTATCTGTATGAACATGGAAATATCTACACCGCTATCAGTATGAACATGGAAATATCTACACCGCTATCTGTATGAACATTGATATATCTACACAGCCCTCTGGATGAACATGGAAATATCCACACCGCTATCTGTGTAAACATGCATATATCTTCACTGCTATCTGTATAAACATGGAAATATCTACACCGCTATCTGTATGAACATGGAAATATCTACACCGCTATCTGTATGAACATGGAAATAGCTACACCGCTATCTGTATGAACATGGAAATATCTTCACCGCTATCTGTATGAACATGGATATATCTACACAGCCATCTGGATAAACATGGAAATATCTACACCGCTATCTGTATGAACATGGAAATAGCTACACCGCTATCTGTATGAAAATGGAAATATGTACACCGCTATCTGTATGAACATGGAAATACCTACACCGCTATCTGTATGAACTTGGAAATAACTTCACCGACATCTGTATGAACATGGATACATATACAGAGCCACCAGGATGAACATGGAAATATCTACACAGCTATCTGTATGAACATGGAAATATCTACACCGCTATCTGTGTAAACATGCATACATCTTCACCGCTATCTGTATAAACACGGAAATATCTACACCGCTATCTGTATGAACATGGAAATATCTACACCGCTATCTGTTTGAACATGGAAATATCTACACCGCTATCTGCATGAAAATGGAAATATCTACACAGCTATCTGCATATACATGGAAATATCTACAAAGCTATCTCTTTACACATGGAAATAACTACACCGCTATCTCTATAAACATGGAAATATCTACACCGCCATCTGTATGAACATGGAAATATCTGCACCGCCATCTGTATGAACATATAAATATCTACACCGCCATCTGTATTAAGATGGAGATATCTACACCGCTATCTGTGTAAACATGCATATATTTTCACCGCTATCTGTATAAACATGGAAATATCTACACCGCTATCTGTATGAACATGGAAATAGCTACACCGCTATCTGTATGAACATGGAAATACCTACACCGCTATCTGTATGAACATGGATATATCTACACAGCCATCTGGATGAACATGGAAATATCTACACCGCTATCTGTGTAAACATGCATACATCTTCACCGCTATCTATATAAACATGGAAATATCTACAACACTATCTGTATCAACATGAAAATATCTACACCGCTACCTGTATAAACATGGAAATGTCAGCACCGCTATCTGTATGAACATGGAAATAGCTACACCGCTATCTGTATGAACATGCAAATATCTACACCACTATCTGTATGAACATGGAAATATCTACACCACTATCTGTATGAACATGGATATATCTACACAGCCATCTGGATGAACATGGAAATATCTACACCACTATCTGTATTAACATGGAAATATCTACACCGCTATCTGTGTAAACATGCATACATCTTCACCGCTATCAGTATAAACATGGAAATATCTACACCACTATCTGTATGAACTTGGAAATATCTACACCGCTATCTGTTTGAACATGGAAATATCTACAAAGCTATCTGCATGA
This sequence comes from Gorilla gorilla gorilla, assembly GCF_029281585.2. Taxonomy (NCBI): domain Eukaryota; kingdom Metazoa; phylum Chordata; class Mammalia; order Primates; family Hominidae; genus Gorilla; species Gorilla gorilla. Next base: position 151,440,790 of record NC_073234.2, on the reverse strand, counting down.
AAATGGAAATATCTACACTGCTATCTGCATATTCATTTAAATATCTACACAGCTATCTCTTTACACATGGAAATAACAACACCGCTATCTGTATGAACGTGGAAATATCTACACCGCCATCTGTTTGAACATGGAAATATCTGCACCGCCATCTGTATGAACATATAAATATCTACACCGCCATATGTATTAAGATGGAGATATCTACACTGCTATCTGTATAAACATGGAAATATCTACACCGCCATCTGTATGAAAATATAAATATCTACACCGCCATCTGTATTAAGAAGGAAATATCTAAACCGCTATCTGTATAAACATGGAAATATCTACACCGCTGCCTGTATAAACATGGAAATATAAGCACCGCTATCTGTATGAACATGGAAATATCTACACCGCTATCTGTATGAACATGGAAATATCTACACCTCTATCTGTACGAACATGGAAATAGCTACAACGCTATCTGTGTGAACATGGATATATCTACACAGCCATCTGGATGAACATGGAAATATCTACACCGCTATCTGTGTAAACATGCATACATCTTCACCGCTATCTGTATAAACATGGAAATATCTACACCGATATCTGTATGAACATGGAAATATCTACACCAGTATCTGTATGAACATGGAAATATCTACACCGCTCTCTGTTTGAACATGGAAATATCTACACCGCTATCTGCATGAAAATGGAAATATCTACACTGCTATCTGCATATACATTTAAATATCTACACAGCTATCCCTTTACACATGGAAATAACTACACCGCTATCTGTATGAACATGGAAATATCTACACCGCCATCTGTATGAACATGGAAATATCTGCACCGCCATCTGTATGAACATATAAATATCTACACCGCCATCTTTATTAAGATGGAGATTTCTACACTGCTATCTGTATAAACATGGAAATATCTACACCGCTATCTGTATAAACATGGAAATATCTACACCGCTATCTGTATAAACATGGAAATATCTACACCGCTACCAATATAAACATGGAAATATCAGCACCGCTATCTGTATGAACATGGAAATATCTACACCGCTATCTGTATGAACATGGAAATATCTACACCGCTATCTGTATGAACATGGAAGTATCAACAAAGCTATCTGAATGAACATGGAAATATCTACACCGCTATCTGTTTGAACATGGAAATATCTACACCGCTATCGGCATGAAAATGGAAATACCTACAAAGCTATCTGCATATACATGGAAATATCTAAACAGTTCTCTCTTTACACATGGAAATAACTACACCGCTATATCTATAAACATGGAAATATCTACACCGCCATCTGTATGTACATGGAAATATCTGCACCGCCATCTGTATGAACATATAAATATCTACACCGCCATCTGTATTAAGAAGGAAATATCTAAACCGCTATCGGTATAAACATGGAAATATCTACACCGCTGCCTGTATAAACATGGAAATATCAGAACCGCTATCTGTATGAACATGGAAATATCTACACCGCTATCTGTATGAACATGGAAATATCTACACTGCTATCTGTATGAACATGGAAATAGCTACACCGCTATCTGTATGAACATGGAAATAGCTACACCGCTATCTGTATGAACATGGAAATATCTACACCGCTATCTGTATGAACATGGATATATCTACACAGCCATCTGGATGAACATGGAAATATCTACACCGCTATCTGTGTAAACATGCATAGATCTTCACCGCTATCTGTATAAACATGGAAATATCTACACCGCTATCTGTATGAACATGGAAATATCTACACCGCTATCTGTATGAACATGGAAATATCTACACTGCTATCTGTTTGAACATGGAAATATCTACACTGCTATCTGCATGAAAATGGAAATATCTACACTGCTATCTGCACATACATTTAAATATCTACACAGCTATCTCTTTACACGTGGAAATAACTACACCGCTATCTGTATGAACATGGAAATATCTACACCGCCATCTGTATGAACATGGAAATATCTGCACCACCATCTGTATGAACATATGAATATCTACACCGCCAATTGTATTAAGATGGAGATATCTACACTGCTATCTGTATAAACATGGAAATATCTACACCGCCATCTGTATGAACATATAAATATCTACACCGCCATCTCTATTAAGAAGGAAATATCTAAACCGCTATCTGTATAAACATGGAAATATCTACAACGCTGCCTGTATAAACAAGGAAATATCAGCACCGCTATCTGTATGAACGTGGAAATATCTACACCGCTATCTGTATGAACATGGAAATATCTACACCGCTATCTGTTTGAACATGGAAATATCTACACCGCTATGTGCATGAAAATGGAAACATCTACACTGATATCAGCATATACATTTAAATATCTACACAGCTATCTCTTTACACATGGAAATAACAACACTGCTATCTGTATGGACATGGAAATATCTACACCGCCATCTGTATGAACATGTAAATATCTGCACCGCCATCTGTATGAACATATAAATATCTACACCGCCATCTGTATTAAGATGGAGATATCTACACTGCTATCTGTATAAACATGGAAATATCTACACCGCCATCTGTATGAACATATAAATATCTACACCGCCATCTGTATTAAGAAGGAAATATGTAAACCGCTATCTGTATAAACATGGAAATAACTACACCGCTGCCTGTATAAACATGAAAATATCAGCACCGCTATCTGTATGAAAATGGAAATATCTACACCGCTATCTGTATAAACATGGAAATATCTACACCTCTATCTGTATGAACATGGAAATAGCTACACCGCTATCTGTGTGATCATGGATATATCTACACAGCCATCTGGATGAAGATGGAAATATCTACACTGCTATCTGTGTAAACATGCATACACCTTCACCGCTATCTGTATAAATATGGAAATATCTACACCGCTATCTGTATGAACATGGAAATATCTACACCGCTATCTGTTTGAACATGGAAATATCTACACCGCTATCTGCATGAAAATGGAAATATCTACACTGCTATCTGCATATACATTGAAATATCTACACAGCTATCTCTTTACACATGGAAATAACTACACCGCTATCTGTATGAACATGGAAATATCTACACCGCCATCTGTATGAACATGGAAATATCTGCACTGCCATCTGTATGAACATATAAATATCTACACCGCCATCTGTATTAAGATGGAGTTTTCTACACAGCTATCTGTATGAACATGGAAATATCTACACCGCTATCTGTATGAACATGGAAATATCTACACCGCTATCTGTATGAACATGGAAATATCTACACCGCTATCTGTATGAACATGGAAATATCTACACGGCTATCTGTTTGAACATGGAAATATCTACACCGCTGTCTGCATGAAAATGGAAATATCTACACAGCTATCTGCATACACATGGAAATATCTACACAGCTATCTCTTAACACATGGAAATAAATACACCGCTATATCTATAAACATGGAAATATCTACACCGCCATCTGTATGAACATGGAAATATCAGCACCGCTATCTGTATGAACAACGATATGTCTACACAGCCATCTGAATGAACATGGAAATATCTACACCGCTATATGTATGAACATGGAAATATCTACGCCGCTATCTGTGTAAACAAGCATACATCTTCACCGCTACCTGTATAAACATGGAAATATCTACACCGCTATCTGTATGAACATGGAATTATCTACACCGCTATCTGTTTGAGCATGGAAATATCTACACCGCTATCTGCATGAAAATGGAAATATCTACACAGCTATCTGCATATACATGGAAATATCTACAAAGCTATCTCTTTACACATGGAAATAACTACACCGATATCTCTATAAACATGGAAATATCTACACCACGATTTGTATGAACATGGAAATATCAGCACCGCTATCTGTATGAACATGGAAATATCTACACAGCCATCTGGATGAACATGGAAATAGCTACACCGCTATCTGTATGAACATGGAAATAGCTACACCGCTATCTGTATGAACACGGAAATATCTACACCTCTATCTGTATGAACATGGAAATATCTACACCGCTATCTGTATGAACATGGAAATATCTACACCGCTATCTGTATAAACATGGAAATATCTACACCGCTATCTGTATAAACATGGAAATATCTACACCGCTATCAGTGTGAACATGGAAATATCTACGCCGCTAACTGTTTGAGAATGGAAATATCTACACAGCTATCTGCATGAAAATGGAAATATCTACACAGCTATCTGCATATACATGGAAATATCTACAAAGCTATCTCTTTACACATGGAAATAACTACACCGATATCTCTATAAACATGGAAATGTCTACACCGCCATCTGTATGAACATGGAAATATCTGCACCGCCATCTGTATGAACATATAAATATCTGCACCGCCATCTGTATTAAGATGGAGATTTCTACACCGCTATCTGTATAAACATGGAAATATCTACACCGCTATCTGTATGAACATATAAATATCTACGCCGCCATCTGTATAAAGAAGGAAATATCTGCACCGCCATCTGTATGAACATATAAATATCTACACCGCCATCTGTATTAAGATGGAGATATCTACACCGGTATCTGTATAAACATGGAAATATCTACACCGCTATCTGTATGAACATGGAAATATCTACACCGCTACCTGTATAAACATGGAAATATCTACACCGCTACCTGTATAAACATGGAAATATCAGCACCGCTATCTGTATGAACATGGAAATATCTACACAGCCATCTGGATGAATATTGAAATATCTACACCGCTATCTGTATGAACATGGAAATAGCTACACCGCTATCTGTATGAACATGGAAATATCTACACCACTAACTGTATGAACATGGAAATAACTTCACCGCCATCTGTATGAACATGGATATATCTACACAGCCATCTGGATGAACCTGAAAATATCTACATCGCTATCTGTATGAAAATGGAAATATCTACACCGCTATCTGTGTAAACATGCATACATCTTCACCGCTATCTGTATAAACATGGAAATATCAACACCGCTATCTGTATGAACATGGAAATATCTACACCGCTATCTGTTTCAGCATGGAAATATCTACACCGCTGTCTGCATGAAAATGGAAATATCTACACAGCTATCTGCATACACATGGAAATATCTACACAGCTATCTCTTAACACATGGAAATAAATACACCGCTATATCTATAAACATGGAAATATCTACACCGCCATCTGTATGAACATGGAAATATCAGCACCGCTATCTGTATGAACAACGATATGTCTACACAGCCATCTGAATGAACATGGAAATATCTACACCGCTATATGTATGAACATGGAAATATCTACGCCGCTATCTGTGTAAACAAGCATACATCTTCACCGCTACCTGTATAAACATGGAAATATCTACACCGCTATCTGTATGAACATGGAATTATCTACACCGCTATCTGTTTGAGCATGGAAATATCTACACCGCTATCTGCATGAAAATGGAAATATCTACACAGCTATCTGCATATACATGGAAATATCTACAAAGCTATCTCTTTACACATGGAAATAACTACACCGATATCTCTATAAACATGGAAATATCTACACCACGATTTGTATGAACATGGAAATATCAGCACCGCTATCTGTATGAACATGGAAATATCTACACAGCCATCTGGATGAACATGGAAATAGCTACACCGCTATCTGTATGAACATGGAAATAGCTACACCGCTATCTGTATGAACACGGAAATATCTACACCTCTATCTGTATGAACATGGAAATATCTACACCGCTATCTGTATGAACATGGAAATATCTACACCGCTATCTGTATAAACATGGAAATATCTACACCGCTATCTGTATAAACATGGAAATATCTACACCGCTATCAGTGTGAACATGGAAATATCTACGCCGCTAACTGTTTGAGAATGGAAATATCTACACAGCTATCTGCATGAAAATGGAAATATCTACACAGCTATCTGCATATACATGGAAATATCTACAAAGCTATCTCTTTACACATGGAAATAACTACACCGATATCTCTATAAACATGGAAATGTCTACACCGCCATCTGTATGAACATGGAAATATCTGCACCGCCATCTGTATGAACATATAAATATCTGCACCGCCATCTGTATTAAGATGGAGATTTCTACACCGCTATCTGTATAAACATGGAAATATCTACACCGCTATCTGTATGAACATATAAATATCTACGCCGCCATCTGTATAAAGAAGGAAATATCTGCACCGCCATCTGTATGAACATATAAATATCTACACCGCCATCTGTATTAAGATGGAGATATCTACACCGGTATCTGTATAAACATGGAAATATCTACACCGCTATCTGTATGAACATGGAAATATCTACACCGCTACCTGTATAAACATGGAAATATCTACACCGCTACCTGTATAAACATGGAAATATCAGCACCGCTATCTGTATGAACATGGAAATATCTACACAGCCATCTGGATGAATATTGAAATATCTACACCGCTATCTGTATGAACATGGAAATAGCTACACCGCTATCTGTATGAACATGGAAATATCTACACCACTAACTGTATGAACATGGAAATAACTTCACCGCCATCTGTATGAACATGGATATATCTACACAGCCATCTGGATGAACCTGAAAATATCTACATCGCTATCTGTATGAAAATGGAAATATCTACACCGCTATCTGTGTAAACATGCATACATCTTCACCGCTATCTGTATAAACATGGAAATATCAACACCGCTATCTGTATGAACATGGAAATATCTACACCGCTATCTGTTTCAGCATGGAAATATCTACACCGCTGTCTGCATGGAAATGGAAATATCTACACAGCTATCTGCATATACATGGAAATATCTACAAAGCTATCTCTTTACACATGGAAATAACTACACCGCTATCTCTATAAACATGGAAATATCTACACCGCCATCTGTATGAACTTGGAAATATCTGCACCGCCATCTGTATGAACATAAAAATATCTGCACCGCCATCTGTATTAAGATGGAGATATCTACACCGCTATCTGTATAAACATGGAAATATCTACACTGCTATCTGTATAAACATGGAGATATCTACACCGCTATCTGTATAAACATGGAAATATCTACACCGCTATCTGTATGAACATGGAAATATCTACACCGATATCTGTATGAACATGGAAACATCTTCACCGCCATCTGTATGAACATAGATATATCTACACAGCCATCTGGATGAACGTGGAAATATCAGCACCGCTGTCTGTATGAACATGGAAATATCTACACCGCTATCTGTATGAACATGGAAATATCTACACCGCTATCTGTATGAACATGGAAATATCTTCACCGCCATCTGTGAGAACATGGATATATCTACACAGCCATCTGTATGAACATGGAAATATCTACACCGCTATCTGTATGAACATGGAAATATCTACACCGCTATCTGTGTAAACATACATCCATCTTCACCACTATCTGTATAAACAATGAAATATCTACACTGCTATCTGTATGAACATGGAAATATCTACACCACTATCTGTTTGAACATGGAAATATCTACACCGGTATCAGCATGTAAATGGAAATATCTACAAAGCTATCTACATATACATGGAAATATCTATACAGCTATCTATTTACACATGGAAATAACTACACCGCTATCTCTATAAACATGGAAATATCTACACCGCCATCTGTATGAACATGGAAATATGTACACCGCCGTCTGTATGAACATAAAAATATCTAAACCGCCATCTGTATTAAGATGAAGATATCTACACGGCTATCTGTATAAACATGGAAATATCTACACCGCTATCTGTATAAACATGCAAATATCTACACCGCTACCTGTATAAACATGGAAATATCAGCACCGCAATCTGTATGAACATGGAAATATCTACACCGCTATCTGTATGAACATAGAAATATCTACACCGCTATCTGTATGAACATGGAAATATCTACACCGCCATCTGTATGAACATGGAAATATCTTCACCGCCATCTGTATGAACATGGATATACCTACACAGCCATCTGGATGAACTTGGAAATATCTACACCGCTATATGTATGAACATGGAAATACCAACAACGCTATCTGTATGAACATGGAAATCTCTACACCACTATGTGTATGAACATGGAAATATCTACACTGCTATCTGTATGAACATGGAAATATATTCACCGCCATCTGTATGAACATGGATATATCTACACAGCCATCTGGATGAACATGGAAATATCTACACCGCTATCTGTATGAACATGGAAATATCTACACCGCTATCTGTGTAAACATGCATACATCTTCACCGCTATCTGTATAAACATGGAAATATCTACACCGCTATCTGTAGGAACATGGAAATATCTACACCGCTATCTGCATGAAAATGGAAATATCTACACAGCTATCTGCACATACATGGAAATATCTACAAAGCTATTTCTTTACACATGGAAATAACTACACCGCTATCTCTATAAACATGGAAATATGTACACCGCCATCTGTATGAACATGGAAATATCTGCACCGCCATCTGTATGAAGATATAAATATCTACACCGCCATCTGTATTAAGATGGAGATATCTACACCGCTATCTGTGTAAACATTGAAATATCTACACCGCTATCTGTATAAACATGGAAATATCTACACCGCTATCTGTATGACCATGGAAATATTTACACCGCTACCTGTATAAACATGGAAATATCAACACCGCTATCTGTATGAACATGGAAATATCTACACAGCCATCTGGATGAACATGGAAATATCTACACCGCTATCTGTATGAACATGGAATTATCTGCACCGCTATCTGTATGAACATGGAAATATCTACACCGCTATCTGTATGAACATGGAAATATCTACACCGCTATCTGTATAAACATGGAAATATCTACACCACTATCTGTATAAACATGGAAATATCAGCACCGCTATCTGTATGAACATGGAAATATCTACACCGCTATCTTTAAGAACATGGAAATATCTACACAGATATCTGTATGAACATGGAAATATCTTCACCGTCATCTGTATGAACATGGATATATCTACACAGCCATCTGGATGAACATGGAAATATCTACACCAATATCTGTATGAACATGGAAATATCTACACCGCTATCTGTGCAAACATGCATACATCTTCATCGCTATCTGTATAAACATGGAAATATCTACACCGCTATCTGTATAAGCATGGAAATATGTACACCACTACCTGTATAAACATGGAAATATCTACACCGCTATCTGTATGAACATTGAAATATCTACACCGCTATCTGTTTGAACATGGAAGTGTCTACACCGCTATCTGCACGAAAATGGAAATATCTACACAGCTGTCTGCATATATATAGAAATATCTACAAAGGTATCTCTTTACACATGGAAATAACTACACCGCTATCTCTATAAACATGGAAATATCTACACCGCCATCTGTATGAACATGGAAATATCTGAACCGCCATCTCTATGAACATATAAATATCTGCACCGCCATCTGTATTAAAATGGAGATATCTACACCGCTATCTGTATAAACATGGAAATATCAGCACCGCTATCTGTATGAACATGGAAATATCTACACCGCTACTTGTATAAACATGGAAATATCTACACCGCTATCAGTATAAACATGGAAATATCTGCACCGCTATCTGTATGAACATGGAAATATCTACACCGCTATCTTTATGAACATGGAAATATCTACACCGATATCTGTATGAACATGGAAATATCTTCAACGCCATCTGTATGAACATGGATATATCTACACAGCCATCTGGATGAACATGGAAATATCTATACCACTATCTGTATGAACATGGAAATATCTACACCGCTATCTGTGTAAACATGCATACATCGTCACCGCTATCTGTAAAAACATGGAAATATCTACACCGCTATCTGTATAAGTATGGAAATATGTACACCACTACCTGTATAAACATGGAAATATCAGCACCGCTATCTGTATGAACATGGAATTATCTACACAGCCATCTGGATGAATATGGAAATATCAGCACCGCTATCTGTATGAACATGGATATGTCTACACAGCCATCTGGATGAACATGGAAATATCTACACCGCTATCTGTATGAACATGGAATTATCTACACCGCTATCTGTGTAAACAAGCATACACCTTCACCGCTATCTGTATAAACATGGAAATATCTACACCGCTATCTGTATGAACATGGAAATATCTACACCGCTATCTGTGTAAAAATGCATACATCTTCACCGCTATCTGTATAAACATGGAAATATCTACACCGCTATCTGTATGAACATGGAAATATCTACACCGCCATCTGTATGAAGAGATAAATATCTTCACCGACATCTGTATGAACATGGATTTATCTACACAGCCATCTGGATGAACATGGAAATACCTACACCGCTATCTGTATGAACATTGAAATATCTACACCGCTATCTGTTTGAACATGGAAGTATCTACACCGCTCTCTGCATGAAAATGGAAATATCTACACAGATATCTGCATATACATGGAAATATCTACAAAGCTATCTCTTTACACATGGAAATAACTACACCGCTATCTCTATAAACATGGAAATATCTACACCGCCATCTGTATGAACATGGAAATATCTGAACCGCCATCTCTATGAACATATAAATATCTGCACCGCCATCTGTATTAAGATGGAGATATCTACACTGCTATCTGTATAAACATGGAAATACCTACACCGCTATCTGTACAAATATGGAAATATCTACACCGCTACCTGTATAAACATGGAAATATCAGCACCGCTATCTGTATGAACATGGAAATACCTACACTGCTATCTGTATGAACATGGAAATATCTACACCGCTATCTGTATGAACATGGAAAGATCTACACCGCTATCTGTATAAAGATGGAAATATCTACACCGCTATCTGTATAAACATGGAAATATCTACACCGCTATCTGTAAAAACATGGAAATATCTACACCGCTATCTGTACATACATGGAAATATCAGCACCGCTATCTGTATGAACATGGATATATCTACACAGCCATCTGGATGAACATAGAAATATCTACACCACTATCTGTATGAACATGGAAATATCTACACCGCTATCTGTGTAAACATGCATACATCTTCACCGCTATCTGTATAAACATGGAAATATCTACACCGCAATCTGTGTACGCATGGAAATATGTACACCACTGCCTGTATAAACATGGAAATATCTACACCGCTATCTGTATAAGCATGGAAATATGTACACCACTACCTGTATAAACATGGAAATATCAGCACAGCTATCTGTATGAACATGGAACTATCTACACAGCCATCTGGATGAATATGGAAATATCAGCACCGCTATCTGTATGAACATGGATATGTCTACACAGCCATCTGGATGAACATGGAAATATCTACACCGCTATCTGTATGAACATGGAAATATCTACACCGCTATCTGTGTGAACAAGCATACATCTTCACCGCTATCTGTATAAACATGGAAATATCTACACCGCTATCTGTATGAAAATGGAAATATCTACAGCGCAACCTGTTTGACCATGGAAATATCTACAGCGCTATCTGCATGAAAATGGAAATATCTACACAGCTATCTGCATATACATGGAAATATCTACAAAGCTATCTCTTTACACATGGAAATAACTACACCGATATCTCTATAAACATGGAAATATCTACACCACCATCTGTATGAACATGGAAATATCAGCACCGCTATCTGTATGAACATGGATATGTCTACACAGCCATCTGGATGAACATGGAAATATCTACACCGCTATCTGTATGAACATGGAAATATCTACACCGCTATCTGTGTAAACAAGCATACATCTTCACCGCTATCTGTATAAACATGGAAATATCTACACCGTTATCTGTATGAACATGGAAATATCTACACCGCTATCTGTTTGAGCATGGAAATATCTACACCGCTATCTGCATGAAAATGGAAATATCTACACAGCTATCTGCATATACATGGAAATATCTACAAAGTTATCTCTTTACACATGGAAATAACTACACCGATATCTCTATAAACATGGAAATATCTACACCGCCATCTGTATGAACATGGAAATATCAGCACCGCTATCTGTATGAACATGGAAATATCTACACAGCCATCTGGATGAACATGGAAATATCTACACCACTATCTGTATGAACATGGAAATAGCTACACCGCTATCTGTATGAACATGGAAATATCTACACCGCTATCTGTATAAACATGGAAATATCTACACCGCTGTCTGTATAAACATGGAAATATCTACACCGCTATCTGTATGAACATGGAAATATCTACACCGCTATCTGTTTGAGCATGGAAATATCTACACCGCTATCTGCATGAAAATGGAAATATCTACACTGCTATCTGCATATACATTTAAATATATGCACAGCTATCTCTTTACACATGGAAATAACTACACCGCTATCTGTATGAAAATGGAAATATCTACAACGCTATCTGTATGAACATGGAAATATCTGCACCGCCATCTGTATGAACATATAAATATCTACACCGCCATCTGTATTAAGATGGAGATATCTACACTGCTATCTGTGTAAACATGGAAATATCTACACCGCCATCTGTACGAACATATAAATATCTACACCGCCATCTGTATGAAAATATAAATATCTACACCGCCATCTGTATTTAGATAGAGATATCTCCACTGCTATCTGTATAAACATGGAAATATCTACACCGCTATCTGTTTAAACATGGAAATATCTACACCGCTATCTGTATAAACATGGAAATATCTACACCACTACCTGTATAAACATGGAAATATCAGCACCGCTATCTATATGAACATGGAAATATCTACACCGCTATCTGTATGAACATGGAAATATCTACACCGCTACCTGTATGAACATGGAAATATCTACACCGCTATCTGTATGAACATGGAAATATCTTCACCGCTATCTGTTTGAACATGGAAATATCTACACCGCTGTCTGCATGAAAATGGAAATATCTACACAGCTATCTGCATATACATGGAAATATCTACACAGCTATCTCTTTACACATGGAAATAACTGCACCGCTATCTCTATAAACATGGAAATATCTACACCGCCATCTGTATGAACATGGAAATATCTGCACCGCCATCTGTATGAACATATAAATATCTACACCGCCATCTGTATTAAGATGGAGATATCTACACCGCTATCTGTATAAACTTGGAAATATCTACACTGCTATCTGTACAAACATGGAAATATGTACACCGCAATCTGTATAAACATGGAAATATCTACACCGGTATCTGTATAAACATGGAAATATCTACACCGCTACCTGTATAAACAAGGAAATATCAGCACCGCTATCGGTATGAACATGGAAATATCTACACCGCTATCTGTATGAAGATGGATATATCTACACCGCTATCTGTATGAACATGGAAATATCATTACCGCCATATGTATTAACATGTATATATCTACACAGCCATCTGTATGAACATGGAAATATCTACACCGCTATCTGTATGAACATGGAAATATCTACACCGCTATCTGTATGAACATGGAAATATCTTCACAGCCATCTGTATGAACATGGATATGTCTACACATACATCTGGATGAACATGGAAAAATCTACACCGCGATCTGTATGAACATGGGAATATCTTCACCGCTATCTGTGTAAACATGCATACACCTTCACCGCTATCTGTATAAACATGGAAATATCTACACCGCTATCTGTATGAACATGGAAATATCTACACCGCTATCTGTTTGAACATGGAAATATCTAAACCGCTATCTGCATGAAAATGGAAATATATACACAGCTATCTGCATATACATGGAAATATCTACACAGCTATCTCTTTACACATGGAAATAACTACACCGCTATCTGTATGAACATGGAAATATCTTCACCGCCATCTGAATGAACATGGATATATCTACACAGCCATCTGGATGAACATGGAAATATCTACACCGCTATCTGTATGAAGATGGAAATATCTACACCGCTATCTGTGTAAACATGCATACATCTTCACCGCTATCTGTATAAACATGGAAATATCTACACTGCTATCTGTATGAAAATGGAAATATCTACACTGCTATCTGTTTGAACATGGAAATACCTCCACCGCTATCTGCATGAAAATGGAAATATCTACACAGCGATCTGCATATACATGGAAATATCTACAAAGCTATCTCTTTACACATGGAAATATCTACAGCGATATCTCTATAAACATACAAATATCTACACCGCCATCTGTATGAACATGGAAATATCTGCAATGCCAGCTGTATGAACATACAAATATCTACACCGCCATCTATATTAAGATGGAGATATCTACACCGCTATCTGCATGAAAATGGAAATATCTACACTGCTATCTCCATATACATTTAAATATCTACACAGCTATCTCTTTACACATGGAAATAACTACACCGTTATCTGTATGAACATTGAAATATCTACACCGCCATCAGTATGAACATGGAAATATCTTCACCGCCATCTGTATGAACATGGATATATCTACACAGCCATCTGTATGAACATGGAAATATCTTCATGGCCTTCTGTGTAAACATGCATACACCTTCACCGCTATCTGTATAACCATGGAAATATCTACACCGCTATCTGTATGAACATGGAAATATCTTAACCGCTATCTGCATGAAAATGGAAATATCTACACAGCTATCTGCATGTACATGGAAATATCTACACAGCTATCCCTTTACACGTGGAAATAATTACACCGCTATCTGTATGAACATGGAAATATCTTCACCGCCATCTGTATGAACATGGATATATCTACACAGCCATCTGGATGAACATGGAAATATCTACACCGCTATCTGTATGAAGATGGAAATATCTACAACGCTATCTGTGTAAACATGCATATAACTTCACCGCTATCTATATAAACATGGAAATATCTACACTGCTATCTGTATGAACTTGGAAATATCTACACCGCTATCTGTTTGAACAAGGAAATATCTACACCGCTATCTGCATGAAAATGGAAATATCTACACAGCGATCTGCATATACATGGAAAATCTACAAAGCTATCTCTTTACACATGGAAATAACTACAGCGATATCTCTATAAACATACAAATACCTACACCGCCATCGGTATGAACATGGAAATATCTGCACCGCCATCTGTATGAACATATAAATATCTACACCGCCATCTATATTAAGATGGAGATATCTACACCGCTATCTGTATAAACTTGGAAATATCTGCACCGCTATCTGTATAAACATGGAAATATCTAGACTGCAATCTGTATAAACATGGAAATATCTACACCGCTACCTGTATAAACATGGAAATATCAGCACCGCTGTCTGTATGAACATGGAAATATCTACACCGCTATCTCTATGAACATGGAAATTTCTACACCACTATCTATATGAACATGGAAATAGCTGCACCGCAATCTGTATGAACATGGAAATATCTACACCACTACCTGTATGAAAATGGAAATATCTACACCGCTATCTGTATGAACATGGATATATCTACACAGCCATCTGGATGAACACGGAAATATCTACACCGCTATCCGTATGAACATGGCAATATCAACACTGCTATCTGTGTAAATATGCATACATCTTCACCACAATCTGTATAAACATGGAAATATCTACACCGCTATCTGTATGAACATGGAAATATCTACACCGCTATCTGAACATGGAAATATCTACACCGCTTTCTGCATGAAAATGGAAATATCTACACAGCTATCTGCATATACATGGAAATATCTACACAGCTATCTCTTTACACATGGAAATAACTACACCGCTATGTGTATGAACATGGAAATATCTACACCGCCATCTGTATGAACACGGAAATATCTGCACCGCCAGCTGTATGAACATATAAATATCTACACGGCCATCTGTATTAAGATGGAGATATCTACACCGGTATCTGTATAAACATGGAAATATCTACATCGCTATCTGTATAAACATGGAAATATCTACACCGCTATCTGTATAAACATGGAAATATCTACACCGCTACCTGTATAAACATGGAAATATCTACACCGCTACCTGTATAAACATGGAAATATCAGCACCGCTATCTGTATGAACATGGAAATATCTACACAGCCATCTGGATGAATATGGAAATATCTACACCGCTATCTGTATGAACATGGAAATAGCTACACCGCTATCTGTGTGAACATGGAAATATCTACACCACTATCTGTATGAACATGGAAATATCTTCACCGCCATCTGTATGAACATGGATATATCTACACAGCCATCTGGATGAACATGGAAATATCTACACCGCTATATGTATGAACATGGAAATAGCTACACCGCTATCTGTACGAACATGGAAATAGCTACACCGCTATCTGTACGAACATGGAAATAGCTACACCACTATCTGTATAAACATGGAAATATCTACACCGCTATCTGTATAAAGATGTAAATATCTACACCGCTACCTGTATAAACATGGAAATAGCACCGCTATCGGTATGAACATGGAAATACCTACACCGCTATCTGTATGAACATGGAAATAGCTACACCGCAATCTGTATGAACATGGAAATATCTTCAACGCCATCTGTATGAACATGGATATATCTACACAGCCATCTGTATGAACATGGAAATATCTACACCGCTATCTGTATGAACATGGAAATATCTACACCGCTATCTGTATAAACATGGAAATATCTTCACAGCCATCTGTATGAACATGGATATGTCTACACATCCATCTAGATGAACATGGAAAAATCTACACCGCGATCTGTATGAACATGGGAATATCTACACCACTATCTGTGTAAACATGCATACACCTTCACCGCTATCTGTATAAACATGGAAATATCTACACCGCTATCTGTATGAACATGGAAATATCTACACCGCTATCTGTTTGAACATGGAAATATCTAAACCGCTATCTGCATGAAAATGGAAATATATACACAGCTATCTGCATATACATGGAAATATCTACACAGCTATCTCTTTACACATGGAAATAATTACACCGCTATCTGTATGAACATGGAAATATCTTCACCGCCATCTGTATGAACATGGATATATCTACACAGCCATCTGGATGAACATGGAAATATCTACACCGCTATCTGTATGAAGATGGAAATATCTACACCGCTATCTGTGTAAACATGCATACATCTTCACCGCTATCTGTATAAACATGGAAATATCTACACTGCTATCTGTATGAAAATGGAAATATCTACACTGCTATCTGTTTGAAGATGGAAATACCTACACCGCTATCTGCATGGAAATGGAAATATCTACACAGCGATCTGCATATACATGGAAATATCTACAAAGCTATCTCTTTACACATGGAAATAACTACAGCGCTATCTCTATAAACATACAAATATCTACACCGCCATCTGTATGAACATGGAAATATCTGCAATGCCAGCTGTATGAACATATAAATATCTACACCGCCATCTATATTAAGATGGAGATATCTACACCGCTATCTGCATGAAAATGGAAATATCTACACTGCTATCTCCATATACATTTAAATATCTACACAGCTATCTCTTTACACATGGAAATAACTAAACCGTTATCTGTATGAACATTGAAATATCTACACCGCCATCAGTATGAACATGGAAATATCTTCACCGCCATCTGTATGAACATGGATATATCTACACAGCCATCTGTATGAACATGGAAATATCTACACCGCTATCTGTATGAACATGGAAATATCTACACCGCTATCTGTATGAACATGGAAATATCTTCATGGCCTTCTGTGTAAACATGCATACACCTTCACCGCTATCTGTATAACCATGGAAATATCTACACCGCTATCTGTATGAACATGGAAATATCTACACCGCTATCTGTTTGAACATGGAAATATCTTAACCGCTATCTGCATGAAAATGGAAATATCTACACAGCTATCTGCATGTACATGGAAATATCTACACAGCTATCTCTTTACCCGTGGAAATAATTACACCGCTATCTGAATGAACATGGAAATATCTTCACCGCCATCTGTATGAACATGGATATATCTACACAGCCATCTGGATGAACATGGAAATATCTACACCGCTATCTGTATGAAGATGGAAATATCTACAACGCTATCTGTGTAAACATGCATATATCTTCACCGCTATCTATATAAACATGGAAATATCTACACTGCTATCTGTATGAACTTGGAAATATCTACACCGCTATCTGTTTGAACAAGGAAATATCTACACCGCTATCTGCATGAAAATGGAAATATCTACACAGCGATCTGCATATACATGGAAAATCTACAAAGCTATCTCTTTACACATGGAAATAACTACAGCGATATCTCTATAAACATACAAATACCTACACCGCCATCGGTATGAACATGGAAATATCTGCACCGCCATCTGTATGAACATATAAATATCTACACCGCCATCTATATTAAGATGGAGATATGTACACCGCTATCTGTATAAACTTGGAAATATCTACACCGCTATCTGTATAAACATGGAAATATCTACACTGCAATCTGTATAAACATGGAAATATCTACACCGCTACCTGTATAAACATGGAAATATCAGCACCGCTGTCTGTATGAACATGGAAATATCTACACCGCTATCTCTATGAACATGGAAATTTCTACACCACTATCTATATGAACATGGAAATAGCTGCACCGCTATCTGTATGAACATGGAAATACCTACACCACTACCTGTATGAAAATGGAAATGTCTACACCGCTATCTGTATGAACATGGATATATCTACACAGCCATCTGGATGAACACGGAAATATCTACACCGCTATCCGTATGAACATGGCAATATCAACACTGCTATCTGTGTAAATATGCATACATCTTCACCACAATCTGTATAAACATGGAAATATCTACACCGCTATCTGTATGAACATGGAAATATCTACACCGCTATCTGAACATGGAAATATCTACACCGCTATCTGCATGAAAATGGAAATATCTACACAGGTATCTGCATATACATGGAAATATCTACACAGCTATCTCTTTACACATGGAAATAACTACACCGCTATCTGTATGAACATGGAAATATCTACACCGCCATCTGGATGAACACGGAAATATCTGCACCGCCATCTGTAAGAACATATAAATATCTACACGGCCATCTGTATTAAGATGGAGATATCTACACCGGTATCTGTATAAACATGGAAATATCTACATCGCTATCTGTATAAACATGGAAATATCTACACCGCTATCTGTATAAACATGGAAATATCTACACCGCCACCTGTATAAACATGGAAATATCTACACCGCTACCTGTATAAACATGGAAATATCAGCACCGCTATCTGTATGAACATGGAAATATCTACACAGCCATCTGGATGAATATGGAAATATCTACACCGCTATCTGTATGAACATGGAAATAGCTACACCGCTATCTGTATGAACATGGAAATATCTACACCACTATCTGCATGAACATGGAAATATCTTCACCGCCATCTGTATGAACATGGATATATCTACACAGCCATCTGGATGAACATGGAAATATCTACACCGCTATATGTATGAACATGGAAATAGCTACAACGGTATCTGTACGAACATGGAAATAGCTACACCGCTATCTGTATGAACATGGAAATATCTACACCGCTATCTGTATGAACATGGAAATATCTTCACCGCCATCTGTACGAACATGGGTATGTCTACACAGCCATCTGGATAAACATGGAAATATCTACACCGCTATCTGTATGAACATGGAAATATCTGCACCGCTATCTGTATCAACATGGAAATATCTACACCGCTATCTGTATGAACATGGAAACATCTACACCGCTATCTGTATAAACATGGAAATATCTACACCACTATCTGTATAAACATGGAAATATCAGCACCGCTATCTGTATGAACATGGAAATATCTACACCGCTATCTTTATGAACATGGAAATATCTACACAGTTATCTGTATGAACATGGAAATATCTTCACCGCCATCTGTATGAACATGGATATATATACACAGCAATCTGGATGAACATGGAAATATCTACACCAATATCTGTATGAACATGGAAATATCTACACCGCTATCTGTGTAAACATGCATACATCTTCATCGCTATCTGTATAAACATGGAAATATCTACACCGCTATCTGTATAAGCATGGAAATATGTACACCACTACCTATATAAACATGGAAATATCAGCACCGCTATCTGTATGACCATGGAAATATCTACACAGCCATCTGGATGAATATGGAAATATCAGCACCGCTATCTGTATGAACATGGATATGTCTACACAGCCATCTGGATGAACATGGAAATATCTACACCGCTACCTGTATGAACATGGAAATATCTACACCGCTATCTGTATGAACATGGAAATATCTACACCGCTATCTGTTTGAGCATGGAAATATCTACACAGCTATCTGCATGAAAATGGAAATACCTACACAGCTATCTGCATATACATGGAAATATCTACAAACATATCTCTATACACATGGAAATAACTACACCGATATCTCTATAAACATGGAAATATCTACACCGCCATCTGTATGAACATCAAATATCTGCACCGCCATCTGTATGAACATATAAATATCTGCACCGCCATCTGTATTAAGATGGAGATATCTACACCGCTATCTGTATAAACATGGAAATATCTACACCGCTATCTGTATGAGCATGGAAATATCTACACCGCCATCTGTATGAAGATATAAATATCTTCACCGACATCTGTATGAACATGGATATATCTACACAGCCATCTGGATGAACATGGAAATATCTACACCGCTATCTGTATGAACATGGAAATATCTACACCGCTATCCGTGTAAACATGAATACATCTTCACCGCTATCTGTATAAACATGGAAATATCTACACCGCTATCTGTATGAACATTGAAATATCTACACCGCTATCTGTTTGAACATGGAAGTGTCTACACCGCTATCTGCATGAAAATGGAAATATCTACACAGCTATCTGCATATACATGGAAATATCTACAAAGCTATCTCTTTACACATGGAAATAACTACACCGCTATCTCTATAAACATGGAAATATCTACACCGCCATCTGTATGAACATGGAAATATCTGAACCGCCGTCTCTATGAACGTATGAATATCTGCACCGTCATCTGTATTAAGATGGAGATATCTTCACCGCTATCTGTATAAACATGGAAATATCTACACCGCTATCTGTATAAACATGGAAATATCTACACCGCTATCTGAATAAACATGGAAATATCTACACAGCTACCTGTATAAACATGGAAATATCAGCACCGCTATCTGTATGAACATGGAAATACCTACACTGCTATCTGTATGAACATGGAAATATCTACACCGATATCTGTATGAAGATGGAAATATCTTCACCACCTTCAGTATGAACATAGATATATCTACACAGCCATCTGGATGAACATGGAAATATCAGCACCGCTGTCTGTATGAACATGGAAATATCTACACCGCTATCTGTATGAACATGGAAATATCTACACCGCTATCTGAACATGGAAATATTTTCACCGCCATCTGTATGAACATGGATATATCTACACAGCCATCTGGATGAACATGAAAATATCTACACCGCTATCTGTATGAACATGGAAATATCTACACCGTTATCTGTGTAAACATGCATACATCTTCACCGCTATCTGTATAAACATGGAAATATCTACACCGCTATCTCTATGAACATGGAAATATCTTCACCGCTATCTGTTTGAACATGGAAATATCTAAACCGCTATCTGCATGAAAATGGAAATATCTACACAGCGATCTGCATATACATGGAAATATCTTCAAAGCTATCTCTTTACACATGGAAATAACTAAAGCGCTATCTCTATAAACATACAAATATCTACACCGAAATCTGCATGAACATGGAAATATCTGAACCGCCATCTCTATGAACATATAAATATCTGCACCGCCATCTATATTAAGATGCAGATATCTACACCGCTATCTGTATAAACTTGGAAATATCTACACCGCTATCTGTATAAACATGGAAATATCTAAACCGCAATCTGTATAAACATGGAAATATCTACACCGCTACCTGTATAAACATGGAAATATCAGCACCGCTATCTGTTTGAACATGGAAATATCTACACCGCTATCTCTATGAACATGGAAATTTCTACACCGCTATCTGTATGAACATGGAAATAGCTACACCGCTATCTGTACGAACATGGAAATATCTACACCACTACCTGTATGAACATGGAAATATCTACACCGCTATCTGTATGAAAATGGATATATCTACACAGCCATCTGGATGAACACGGAAATATCTACACCGCTATCTGTATGAACATGGAAATATCTACACCGCTATCTGTGTAAATATGCATACATCTTCACCGCAATCTATATAAACATGGAAACATCTACACCGCTATCTGTATGAACATGGAAATATCTACACCGCTATCTGTTTGAACATGGAAATATCTACAGCGCTGTCTGCATGAAAATGGAAATATCTACACAGCTATCTGCATATACATGGAAATATCTACAAAGCTATCTCTTTACACATGGAAATAAGTACACCGCTATCTTTATAAACATGGAAATATCTACACCGCCATCTGTATGAACATGGAAATATCTGCACCGCCATATGTATGAACATATAAATATCTACACCGCCATCTGTATTAAGAAGGAGATATCTACACCGCTATCTGTATAAACTTATAAATATCTACACCGCTATCTGTATAAACATGGAAATATCTACACCACTATCTGTATAAACATGGAAATATCTACGCCGCTACCTGTATAAACATGGAAATATCAGCACCGCTATCTGTATGAACATGGAAACACCTACACCGCTATATGTATGAACATGGAAATATCTACACCGCTATCTGTATGAACATGGAAATATCTTCACCACCATCTGTATGAACATGGATATATCTACACAGCCATCTGGATGAACATGGAAATACCTACACCGCTATCTGTATGAACATGGAAATATCTACACCGCTGTCTGTTTGAACATGGAAATATCTAAACCGCTATCTGCATGAAAATAGAAATATCTACACAGCTATCTGCATATACATGGAAATATCTACAAAGCTATCTCTTTACACAAGGATATAACTACACCACTATGTCTATAAACACGGAAATATCTACACCGCCATCTGTATGAACATGGAAATATCTCCACCACCACCTGTATGAACATATAAATATCTACACCGCCATCTGTATTAAGATTGGAGATATCTACACCGCTCTCTGTATAAACATGGAAATATCTACACCGTTATCTGTATGAACATGGAAATATCGACACCGCTATCTGTATGAACATGGATATACCTAAACAGCCCTCTGGATGAACATGGAAATATCCACACCGCTATCTGTGTAAACATGCATACATCTTCACCGCTATCTGAATAAACATGGAAATATCTACACCGCTATCTGTATGAACATGGAAATATCCACACCTCTATCTGTTTGAAGATGGAAATATATACACCGCTACCTGCATGAAAATGGAAATATCTACACAGATATCTCCATATACATGGCAATATCTACACAGCTATCTCTTTACACATGGAAATAACTACACCGCTATCTGTATGAACATGGAAATATCTGCACCGCCATCTGTATGAACATATAAATATCTACACCGCCATCTGTATTAAGATAGAGATATCTACACTGATATCTGTATAAACATGGAAATATCTACACCGCTATCTGTATAAACATGGAAATATCGACACCGCTACCTGTATAAACATGGAAATATCAGCACCACTATCTGTATGAACATGGAAATATCTACACCGCTATCTCTATGAACTTGGAAATTTCTACACCGCTATCTGTATGAACATGGAAATAGCTACACCTCTATCTGTATGAACATGGAAATATCTACACCACTACCTGTATGAACATGGAAATATCTACACTGCTATCTGTATGAACATGGAAATATCTACACCGCCATCTGTATGTACATGGAAATATCTGCAGCGCCATCTGTATGAACATATAAATATCTACGCCGCCATCTGTATTAAGAAGGAAATATCTAAACCGCCATCTGTATAAACATGGAAATATCTACACCGCTATCTGTATAAACATGGAAATATCTACACCGCTACCTGTATAAACATGGAAATATCAGCACCGCTATCTGTATGAACATGGAAATATCTACACCGCTATCTCTATGAACTTGGAAATTTCTACACCGCTATCTGTATGAACATGGAAATAGCTACACCTCTATCTATATGAACATGGAAATATCTACACCACTACCTGTATGAACATGGAAATATCTACACTGCTATCTGTATGAACATGGATATATCTACACCGCCATCTGGATGAACACGGAAATATCTACACCGCTATCTGTATGAACATGGAAATATCTACACCGCCATCTGTATGTACATGGAAATATCTGCACCGCCATCTGTATGAACATATAAATATCTACGCCGCCATCTGTATTAAGAAGGAAATATCTAAATCGCTATCTGTATAAACATGGAAATATCTACACCGCTATCTCTATGAACATGGAAATATCTTCACCGCTATCTGTTTGAACATGGAAATATCTAAACCGCTATCTGCATGAAAATGGAAATATCTACACAGCGATCTGCATATACATGGAAATATCTACAAAGCTATCTCTTTACACATGGAAATAACTAAAGCGCTATCTCTATAAACATACAAATATCTACACTGAAATCTGCATGAACATGGAAATATCTGAACCGCCATCTCTATGAACATATAAATATCTGCAACGCCATCTATATTAAGATGCAGATATCTACACCGCTATCTGTATAAACTTGGAAATATCTACACCGCTATCTGTATAAACATGGAAATATCTAAACCGCAATCTGTATAAACATGGAAATATCTACACCGCTACCTGTATAAACATGGAAATATCAGCACCGCTATCTGTTTGAACATGGAAATATCTACACCGCTATCTCTATGAACATGGAAATTTCTACACCGCTATCTGTATGAACATGGAAATAGCTACACCGCTATCTGTACGAACATGGAAATATCTACACCACTACCTGTATGAACATGGAAATATCTACACCGCTATCTGTATGAAAATGGATATATCTACACAGCCATCTGGATGAACACGGAAATATCTACACCGCTATCTGTATGAACATGGAAATATCTACACCGCTATCTGTGTAAATATGCATACATCTTCACCGCAATCTATATAAACATGGAAATATCTACACCGCTATCTGTATGAACATGGAAATATCTACACCGCTATCTGTTTGAACATGGAAATATCTACAGCGCTGTCTGCATGAAAATGGAAATATCTACACAGCTATCTGCATATACATGGAAATATCTACAAAGCTATCTCTTTACACATGGAAATAAGTACACCGCTATCTTTATAAACATGGAAATATCTACACCGCCATCTGTATGAACATGGAAATATCTGCACCGCCATATGTATGAACATATAAATATCTACACCGCCATCTGTATTAAGAAGGAGATATCTACACCGCTATCTGTATAAACTTATAAATATCTACACCGCTATCTATATAAACATGGAAATATCTACACCACTATCTGTATAAACATGGAAATATCTACGCCGCTACCTGTATAAACATGGAAATATCAGCACCGCTATCTGTATGAACATGGAAACACCTACACCGCTATATGTATGAACATGGAAATATCTACACCGCTATCTGTATGAACATGGAAATATCTTCACCACCATCTGTATGAACATGGATATATCTACACAGCCATCTGGATGAACATGGAAATACCTACACCGCTATCTGTATGAACATGGAAATATCTACACCGCTGTCTGTTTGAACATGGAAATATCTAAACCGCTATCTGCATGAAAATAGAAATATCTACACAGCTATCTGCATATACATGGAAATATCTACAAAGCTATCTCTTTACACAAGGATATAACTACACCACTATGTCTATAAACACG
The DNA here is from genome assembly GCF_029281585.2 of Gorilla gorilla gorilla. Lineage (NCBI taxonomy): Eukaryota > Metazoa > Chordata > Mammalia > Primates > Hominidae > Gorilla > Gorilla gorilla. The sequence goes on along the minus strand of NC_073234.2, from coordinate 151,414,210 downwards.
GAAATATCTACACCGCCATCTGTATGAACATGGAAATATCTCCACCACCACCTGTATGAACATATAAATATCTACACCGCCATCTGTATTAAGATTGGAGATATCTACACCGCTCTCTGTATAAACATGGAAATATCTACACCGTTATCTGTATGAACATGGAAATATCGACACCGCTATCTGTATGAACATGGATATACCTAAACAGCCCTCTGGATGAACATGGAAATATCCACACCGCTATCTGTGTAAACATGCATACATCTTCACCGCTATCTGAATAAACATGGAAATATCTACACCGCTATCTGTATGAACATGGAAATATCCACACCTCTATCTGTTTGAAGATGGAAATATATACACCGCTACCTGCATGAAAATGGAAATATCTACACAGATATCTCCATATACATGGCAATATCTACACAGCTATCTCTTTACACATGGAAATAACTACACCGCTATCTGTATGAACATGGAAATATCTACATCGCCATCTGTATGTACATGGAAATATCTGCACCGCCATCTGTATGAACATATAAATATCTACACCGCCATCTGTATTAAGATAGAGATATCTACACTGATATCTGTATAAACATGGAAATATCTACACCGCTATCTGTATAAACATGGAAATATCGACACCGCTACCTGTATAAACATGGAAATATCAGCACCACTATCTGTATGAACATGGAAATATCTACACCGCTATCTCTATGAACTTGGAAATTTCTACACCGCTATCTGTATGAACATGGAAATAGCTACACCTCTATCTGTATGAACATGGAAATATCTACACCACTACCTGTATGAACATGGAAATATCTACACTGCTATCTGTATGAACATGGAAATATCTACACCGCCATCTGTATGTACATGGAAATATCTGCAGCGCCATCTGTATGAACATATAAATATCTACGCCGCCATCTGTATTAAGAAGGAAATATCTAAACCGCCATCTGTATAAACATGGAAATATCTACACCGCTATCTGTATAAACATGGAAATATCTACACCGCTACCTGTATAAACATGGAAATATCAGCACCGCTATCTGTATGAACATGGAAATATCTACACCGCTATCTCTATGAACTTGGAAATTTCTACACCGCTATCTGTATGAACATGGAAATAGCTACACCTCTATCTATATGAACATGGAAATATCTACACCACTACCTGTATGAACATGGAAATATCTACACTGCTATCTGTATGAACATGGATATATCTACACCGCCATCTGGATGAACACGGAAATATCTACACCGCTATCTGTATGAACATGGAAATATCTACACCGCCATCTGTATGTACATGGAAATATCTGCACCGCCATCTGTATGAACATATAAATATCTACGCCGCCATCTGTATTAAGAAGGAAATATCTAAATCGCTATCTGTATAAACATGGAAATATCTACACCGCTATCTGTATAAACATGGAAATATCTACACCGCTACCTGTATAAACATGGAAATATCAGCACCGCTATCTGTATGAACATGGAAATATCTACACCGCTATCTCTATGAACTTGGAAATTTCTACACCGCTATCTGTATGAACATGGAAATAGCTACACCTCTATCTGTATGAACATGGAAATATCTACACCGCTATCTGTATGAACATGGAAATATCTACACCGATATCTGTATGAACATGGAAACATCTTCAATGCCATCTGTATGAACATAGATATATCTACACAGCCATCTGGATGAACATGGAAATACCTACAATGCTATCTGTATCAACATGGAAATCTCTACACCACTAAGTGTATGGACATGGAAATATCTACACTGCTATCTGTATGAACATGGAAATATATTCACCGCCATCTGTATGAACATGGATATATCTACACAGCCATCTGGATGAACATGGAAATATCTACACCACTATCTGTATGAACATGGAAATATCTACACCGCTATCTGCATGAAAATGGAAATATCTACACAGCTATCTGCGTATACATGGAAATATCTACAAAGATATTTCTTTACACATTGAAATAACTACACCGCTATCTCTATAAACATGGAAATATGTACACCGCCATCTGTATGAACATGGAAATATCTACACCGCTATCTGTGTAAACATGCATACACCTTCACCGCTATCTGCATAAACATGGAAATATCAGCACCGCTATCTGTATGAACATGGAAATATCTACACCGCTATCTTTATGAACATGGAAATATCTACACCGATATCTGTATGAACATGGAAATATCTTCACCGCCATCTGTATGAACATGAATATATCTACACAGCCATCTGGATGAACATGGAAATATCTACACCACTATCTGTATGATCATGGAAATATCTACACCGCTATCTGTGTAAACATGCATACATCTTCACCGCTATCTGTAAAAACATGGAAATATCTACACCGCTATCTGTATAAGCATGGAAATATGTACACCACTACCTGTATAAACATGGAAATATCATCACCGCTATCTGTATGAACATGGAAATATCTACACAGCCATCTGGATGAATATGGAAATATCAGCACCGCTATCTGTATGAACATGGATATGTCTACACAGCCATCTGGATGAACATGGAAATATCTACACCGCTATCTGTATGAACATGGAAATATCTACACCGCTATCTGTGTAAACAAGCATACATCTTCACCGCTATCTGTATAAACATGGAAATATCTACACCGCTATCTGTATAAACATGGAAATTTCTACACCGCTATCTGTTTGAGCATGGAAATATCTACACCGCTACCTGCATGAAAATGGAAATATCTACACAGCTATCTGCATATATGTGGAAATATCTACAAAGCTATCTCTTTACACATGGAAATAACTACACCGATATCTCTATAAACATGGAAATATCTACACCGCCATCTGTATGAACATGGAAATATCAGCACCGCTATCTGTATGAACAAGGACATGTCTACACAGCCATCTGGATGAACATGGAAATATCTACACCGCTATCTGTATGAACATGGAAATAGCTACACCGCTATCTGTATGAACATGGAAATATCTACACCGCTATCTGTATGAACATGGAAATATCTACACCGCTATCTGTATGAACATGGAAATATCTACACCGCTATCTGTATGAACATGGAAATATCTACACCGCTATCTGTATGAACATGGAAATATCTACACCGCTATCTGTATAAACATGGAAATATCTACACCGCTACCTGTATAAACATGGAAATATCAGCACCGCTATCTGTATGAACATGGAAATATCTACACCGCTATCTCTATGAACTTGGAAATTTCTACACCGCTATCTGTATGAACATGGAAATAGCTACACCTCTATCTGTATGAACATGGAAATATCTACACTGCTATCTGTATGAACATGGAAATATCTACACCGATATCTGTATGAACATGGAAACATCTTCAATGCCATCTGTATGAACATAGATATATCTACACAGCCATCTGGATGAACATGGAAATACCTACAACGCTATCTGTATCAACATGGAAATCTCTACACCACTAAGTGTATGGACATGGAAATATCTACACTGCTATCTGTATGAACATGGAAATATATTCACCGCCATCTGTATGAACATGGATATATCTACACAGCCATCTGGATGAACATGGAAATATCTACACCACTATCTGTATGAACATGGAAATATCTACACCGCTATATGCATGAAAATGGAAATATCTACACAGCTATCTGCGTATACATGGAAATATCTACAAAGATATTTCTTTACACATTGAAATAACTACACCGCTATCTCTATAAACATGGAAATATGTACACCGCCATCTGTATGAACATGGAAATATCTACACCGCTATCTGTGTAAACATGCATACATCTTCACCGCTATCTGCATAAACATGGAAATATCAGCACCGCTATCTGTATGAACATGGAAATATCTACACCGCTATCTTTATGAACATGGAAATATCTACACCGATATCTGTATGAACATGGAAATATCTTCACCGCCATCTGTATGAACATGAATATATCCACACAGCCATCTGGATGAACATGGAAATATCAACACCACTATCTGTATGAACATGGAAATATCTACACCGCTATCTGTGTAAACATGCATACATCTTCACCGCTATCTGTAAAAACATGGAAATATCTACATCGCTATCCGTATAAGAATGCAAATATGTACACCACTACCTGTATAAACATGGAAATATCAGCACCGCTATCTGTATGAACATGGAAATATCTACACAGCCATCTGGATGAATATGGAAATATCAGCACCGCTATCTGTATGAACATGGATATGTCTACACAGCCATCTGGATGAACATGGAAATATCTACACCGCTATCTGTATGAACATGGAAATATCTACACCGCTATCTGTGTAAACAAGCATACACCATTCACCGCTATCTGTATAAACATGGAAATATATACACCGCTATCTGTATAAACATGGAAATTTCTACACCGCTATCTGTTTGAACATGGAAATATCTACAACGCTACCTGCATGAAAATGGAAATATCTACACAGCTATCTGCATATATGTGGAAATATCTACAAAGCTATCTCTTTACACATGGAAATAACTACACCGATATCTCTATAAACATGGAAATATCTACACCGCCATCTGTATGAACATGGAAATATCAGCACCGCTATCTGTATGAACAAGGACATGTCTACACAGCCATCTGGATGAACATGGAAATATCTACACCGCTATCTGTATGAACATGGAAATAGCTACACCGCTATCTGTATGAACATGGAAATATCTACACCGCTATCTGTATGAACATGGAAATATCTACACCGCTATCTGTATGAACATGGAAATATCTACACCGCTATCTGTATGAACATGGAAATATCTACACCGCTATCTGTATGAACATGGAAATATCTACACCGCTATCTGTATAAACATGGAAATATCTACACCGCTACCTGTATAAACATGGAAATATCAGCACCGCTATCTGTATGAACATGGAAATATCTACACCGCTATCTCTATGAACTTGGAAATTTCTACACCGCTATCTGTATGAACATGGAAATAGCTACACCTCTATCTGTATGAACATGGAAATATCTACACCGCTATCTGTATGAACATGGAAATATCTACACCGATATCTGTATGAACATGGAAACATCTTCAATGCCATCTGTATGAACATAGATATATCTACACAGCCATCTGAATGAACATGGAAATACCTACAACGCTATCTGTATCAACATGGAAATCTCTACACCACTAAGTGTATGGACATGGAAATATCTACACTGCTATCTGTATGAACATGGAAATATATTCACCGCCATCTGTATGAACATGGATATATCTACACAGCCATCTGGATGAACATGGAAATATCTACACCACTATCTGTATGAACATGGAAATATCTACACCGCTATATGCATGAAAATGGAAATATCTACACAGCTATCTGCGTATACATGGAAATATCTACAAAGATATTTCTTTACACATTGAAATAACTACACCGCTATCTCTATAAACATGGAAATATGTACACCGCCATCTGTATGAACATGGAAATATCTACACCGCTATCTGTGTAAACATGCATACATCTTCACCGCTATCTGCATAAACATGGAAATATCAGCACCGCTATCTGTATGAACATGGAAATATCTACACCGCTATCTTTATGAACATGGAAATATCTACACCGATATCTGTATGAACATGGAAATATCTTCACCGCCATCTGTATGAACATGAATATATCCACACAGCCATCTGGATGAACATGGAAATATCAACACCACTATCTGTATGAACATGGAAATATCTACACCGCTATCTGTGTAAACATGCATACATCTTCACCGCTATCTGTAAAAACATGGAAATATCTACATCGCTATCCGTATAAGAATGCAAATATGTACACCACTACCTGTATAAACATGGAAATATCAGCACCGCTATCTGTATGAACATGGAAATATCTACACAGCCATCTGGATGAATATGGAAATATCAGCACCGCTATCTGTATGAACATGGATATGTCTACACAGCCATCTGGATGAACATGGAAATATCTACACCGCTATCTGTATGAACATGGAAATATCTACACCGCTATCTGTGTAAACAAGCATACACCATTCACCGCTATCTGTATAAACATGGAAATATATACACCGCTATCTGTATAAACATGGAAATTTCTACACCGCTATCTGTTTGAACATGGAAATATCTACAACGCTACCTGCATGAAAATGGAAATATCTACACAGCTATCTGCATATATGAGGAAATATCTACAAAGCTATCTCTTTACACATGGAAATAACTACACCGATATCTCTATAAACATGGAAATACCTACACCGCCATCTGTATGAACATGGAAATATCAGCACCGCTATCTGTATGAACAAGGACATGTCTACACAGCCATCTGGATGAACATGGAAATATCTACACCGCTATCTGTATGAACATGGAAATAGCTACACCGCTATCTGTATGAACATGGAAATATCTACACCGCTATCTGTATGAACATGGAAATATCTACACCGCTATCTGTATAAACATGGAAATATCTACACCGCTATCTGTATGAACATGGAAATATCTACACCGCTATCTGTGTAAACAAGCATACATCTTCACCGCTATCTGTATAAACATGGAAATATCTACACCACTATCTGTATGAACATGGAAATATCTACACCGCTATCTGTTTGAGCATGGAAATATCTACTCCGCTATCTGCATGAAAATGGAAATATCTACACAGCTATCTGCATATACATGGAAATATCTACAAAGCTATCTCTTTACACATGGAAATAACTACACCGATATCTCTATAAACATGGAAATATCTACACCGCCATCTGTATGAACATGGAAATATCAGCACCGCTATCTGTATGAACATGGAAATATCTACACAGCCATCTGGATGAACATGGAAATATCTACACCGCTATCTGTATGAACATGGAAATAGCTACACCGCTATCTGTATGAACATGGAAATATCTACACCGCTATCTGTATAAACATGGAAATATCTCCACCACCACCTGTATGAACATATAAATATCTACACCGCCATCTGTATTAAGATTGGAGATATCTACACCGCTCTCTGTATAAACATGGAAATATCTACACCGTTATCTGTATGAACATGGAAATATCGACACCGCTATCTGTATGAACATGGATATACCTAAACAGCCCTCTGGATGAACATGGAAATATCCACACTGCTATCTGTGTAAACATGCATACATCTTCACCGCTATCTGAATAAACATGGAAATATCTACACCGCTATCTGTATGAACATGGAAATATCCACACCGCTATCTGTTTGAAGATGGAAATATATACACCGCTACCTGCATGAAAATGGAAATATCTACACAGATATCTCCATATACATGGCAATATCTACACAGCTATCTCTTTACACATGGAAATAACTACACCGCTATCTGTATGAACATGGAAATATCTACACCGCCATCTGTATGTACATGGAAATATCTGCACCGCCATCTGTATGAACATATAAATATCTACACCGCCATCTGTATTAAGATAGAGATATCTACACTGATATCTGTATAAATATGGAAATATCTACACCGCTATCTGTATAAACATGGAAATATCGACACCGCTACCTGTATAAACATGGAAATATCAGCACCGCTATCTGTATGAACATGGAAATATCTACACCGCTATCTCTATGAACTTGGAAATTTCTACACCGCTATCTGTATGAACATGGAAATAGCTACACCTCTATCTGTATGAACATGGAAATATCTACACCACTACCTGTATGAACATGGAAATATCTACTCTGCTATCTGTATGAACATGGAAATATCTACACTGCTATCTGTATGAACATGGATATATCTACACCGCCATCTGGATGAACACGGAAATATCTACACCGCTATCTGTATGAACATGGAAATATCTACACCGCCATCTGTATGTACATGGAAATATCTGCACCGCCATCTGTATGAACATATAAATATCTACGCCGCCATCTGTATTAAGAAGGAAATATCTAAATCGCTATCTGTATAAACATGGAAATATCTACACCGCTATCTGTATAAACATGGAAATATCTACACCGATATCTGTATGAACATGGAAATATCTTCACCGCCATCTGTATGAACATGAATATATCTACACAGCCATCTGGATGAACATGGAAATATCTACACCACTATCTGTATGATCATGGAAATATCTACACCGCTATCTGTGTAAACATGCATACATCTTCACCGCTATCTGTAAAAACATGGAAATATCTACACCGCTATCTGTATAAGCATGGAAATATGTACACCACTACCTGTATAAACATGGAAATATCATCACCGCTATCTGTATGAACATGGAAATATCTACACAGCCATCTGGATGAATATGGAAATATCAGCACCGCTATCTGTATGAACATGGATATGTCTACACAGCCATCTGGATGAACATGGAAATATCTACACCGCTATCTGTATGAACATGGAAATATCTACACCGCTATCTGTGTAAACAAGCATACATCTTCACCGCTATCTGTATAAACATGGAAATATATACACCGCTATCTGTATAAACATGGAAATTTCTACACCGCTATCTGTTTGAGCATGGAAATATCTACACCGCTACCTGCATGAAAATGGAAATATCTACACAGCTATCTGCATATATGTGGAAATATCTACAAAGCTATCTCTTTACACATGGAAATAACTACACCGATATCTCTATAAACATGGAAATATCTACACCGCCATCTGTATGAACATGGAAATATCTACACCGCTATCTGTATGAACATGGAAATATCTACACCGCTATCTGTATGAACATGGAAATATCTACACCGCTATCTGTATAAACATGGAAATATCTACACCGCTACCTGTATAAACATGGAAATATCAGCACCGCTATCTGTATGAACATGGAAATATCTACACCGCTATCTCTATGAACTTGGAAATTTCTACACCGCTATCTGTATGAACATGGAAATAGCTACACCGCTATCTGTATGAACATGGAAATATCTACACCGCTATCTGTATAAACATGGAAATATCTCCACCACCACCTGTATGAACATATAAATATCTACACCGCCATCTGTATTAAGATTGGAGATATCTACACCGCTCTCTGTATAAACATGGAAATATCTACACCGTTATCTGTATGAACATGGAAATATCGACACCGCTATCTGTATGAACATGGATATACCTAAACAGCCCTCTGGATGAACATGGAAATATCCACACTGCTATCTGTGTAAACATGCATACATCTTCACCGCTATCTGAATAAACATGGAAATATCTACACCGCTATCTGTATGAACATGGAAATATCCACACCGCTATCTGTTTGAAGATGGAAATATATACACCGCTACCTGCATGAAAATGGAAATATCTACACAGATATCTCCATATACATGGCAATATCTACACAGCTATCTCTTTACACATGGAAATAACTACACCGCTATCTGTATGAACATGGAAATATCTACACCGCCATCTGTATGTACATGGAAATATCTGCACCGCCATCTGTATGAACATATAAATATCTACACCGCCATCTGTATTAAGATAGAGATATCTACACTGATATCTGTATAAATATGGAAATATCTACACCGCTATCTGTATAAACATGGAAATATCGACACCGCTACCTGTATAAACATGGAAATATCAGCACCGCTATCTGTATGAACATGGAAATATCTACACCGCTATCTCTATGAACTTGGAAATTTCTACACCGCTATCTGTATGAACATGGAAATAGCTACACCTCTATCTGTATGAACATGGAAATATCTACACCACTACCTGTATGAACATGGAAATATCTACACTGCTATCTGTATGAACATGGAAATATCTACACTGCTATCTGTATGAACATGGATATATCTACACCGCCATCTGGATGAACACGGAAATATCTACACCGCTATCTGTATGAACATGGAAATATCTACACCGCCATCTGTATGTACATGGAAATATCTGCACCGCCATCTGTATGAACATATAAATATCTACGCCGCCATCTGTATTAAGAAGGAAATATCTAAATCGCTATCTGTATAAACATGGAAATATCTACACCGCTATCTGTATAAACATGGAAATATCTACACCGATATCTGTATGAACATGGAAATATCTTCACCGCCATCTGTATGAACATGAATATATCTACACAGCCATCTGGATGAACATGGAAATATCTACACCACTATCTGTATGATCATGGAAATATCTACACCGCTATCTGTGTAAACATGCATACATCTTCACCGCTATCTGTAAAAACATGGAAATATCTACACCGCTATCTGTATAAGCATGGAAATATGTACACCACTACCTGTATAAACATGGAAATATCATCACCGCTATCTGTATGAACATGGAAATATCTACACAGCCATCTGGATGAATATGGAAATATCAGCACCGCTATCTGTATGAACATGGATATGTCTACACAGCCATCTGGATGAACATGGAAATATCTACACCGCTATCTGTATGAACATGGAAATATCTACACCGCTATCTGTGTAAACAAGCATACATCTTCACCGCTATCTGTATAAACATGGAAATATATACACCGCTATCTGTATAAACATGGAAATTTCTACACCGCTATCTGTTTGAGCATGGAAATATCTACACCGCTACCTGCATGAAAATGGAAATATCTACACAGCTATCTGCATATATGTGGAAATATCTACAAAGCTATCTCTTTACACATGGAAATAACTACACCGATATCTCTATAAACATGGAAATATCTACACCGCCATCTGTATGAACATGGAAATATCTACACCGCTATCTGTATGAACATGGAAATATCTACACCGCTATCTGTATGAACATGGAAATATCTACACCGCTATCTGTATAAACATGGAAATATCTACACCGCTACCTGTATAAACATGGAAATATCAGCACCGCTATCTGTATGAACATGGAAATATCTACACCGCTATCTCTATGAACTTGGAAATTTCTACACCGCTATCTGTATGAACATGGAAATAGCTACACCTCTATCTGTATGAACATGGAAATATCTACACCGCTATCTGTATGAACATGGAAATATCTACACCGATATCTGTATGAACATGGAAACATCTTCAATGCCATCTGTATGAACATAGATATATCTACACAGCCATCTGGATGAACATGGAAATACCTACAACGCTATCTGTATCAACATGGAAATCTCTACACCACTAAGTGTATGGACATGGAAATATCTACACTGCTATCTGTATGAACATGGAAATATATTCACCGCCATCTGTATGAACATGGATATATCTACACAGCCATCTGGATGAACATGGAAATATCTACACCACTATCTGTATGAACATGGAAATATCTACACCGCTATATGCATGAAAATGGAAATATCTACACAGCTATCTGCGTATACATGGAAATATCTACAAAGATATTTCTTTACACATTGAAATAACTACACCGCTATCTCTATAAACATGGAAATATGTACACCGCCATCTGTATGAACATGGAAATATCTACACCGCTATCTGTGTAAACATGCATACATCTTCACCGCTATCTGCATAAACATGGAAATATCAGCACCGCTATCTGTATGAACATGGAAATATCTACACCGCTATCTTTATGAACATGGAAATATCTACACCGATATCTGTATGAACATGGAAATATCTTCACCGCCATCTGTATGAACATGAATATATCCACACAGCCATCTGGATGAACATGGAAATATCAACACCACTATCTGTATGAACATGGAAATATCTACACCGCTATCTGTGTAAACATGCATACATCTTCACCGCTATCTGTAAAAACATGGAAATATCTACATCGCTATCCGTATAAGCATGCAAATATGTACACCACTACCTGTATAAACATGGAAATATCAGCACCGCTATCTGTATGAACATGGAAATATCTACACAGCCATCTGGATGAATATGGAAATATCAGCACCGCTATCTGTATGAACATGGATATGTCTACACAGCCATCTGGATGAACATGGAAATATCTACACCGCTATCTGTATGAACATGGAAATATCTACACCGCTATCTGTGTAAACAAGCATACATCTTCACCGCTATCTGTATAAACATGGAAATATATACACCGCTATCTGTATAAACATGGAAATTTCTACACCGCTATCTGTTTGAACATGGAAATATCTACAACGCTACCTGCATGAAAATGGAAATATCTACACAGCTATCTGCATATATGAGGAAATATCTACAAAGCTATCTCTTTACACATGGAAATAACTACACCGATATCTCTATAAACATGGAAATACCTACACCGCCATCTGTATGAACATGGAAATATCAGCACCGCTATCTGTATGAACAAGGACATGTCTACACAGCCATCTGGATGAACATGGAAATATCTACACCGCTATCTGTATGAACATGGAAATAGCTACACCGCTATCTGTATGAACATGGAAATATCTACACCGCTATCTGTATGAACATGGAAATATCTACACCGCTATCTGTATAAACATGGAAATATCTACACCGCTATCTGTATGAACATGGAAATATCTACACCGCTATCTGTGTAAACAAGCATACATCTTCACCGCTATCTGTATAAACATGGAAATATCTACACCACTATCTGTATGAACATGGAAATATCTACACCGCTATCTGTTTGAGCATGGAAATATCTACTCCGCTATCTGCATGAAAATGGAAATATCTACACAGCTATCTGCATATACATGGAAATATCTACAAAGCTATCTCTTTACACATGGAAATAACTACACCGATATCTCTATAAACATGGAAATATCTACACCGCCATCTGTATGAACATGGAAATATCAGCACCGCTATCTGTATGAACATGGAAATATCTACACAGCCATCTGGATGAACATGGAAATATCTACACCGCTATCTGTATGAACATGGAAATAGCTACACCGCTATCTGTATGAACATGGAAATATCTACACCGCTATCTGTATAAACATGGAAATATCTCCACCACCACCTGTATGAACATATAAATATCTACACCGCCATCTGTATTAAGATTGGAGATATCTACACCGCTCTCTGTATAAACATGGAAATATCTACACCGTTATCTGTATGAACATGGAAATATCGACACCGCTATCTGTATGAACATGGATATACCTAAACAGCCCTCTGGATGAACATGGAAATATCCACACTGCTATCTGTGTAAACATGCATACATCTTCACCGCTATCTGAATAAACATGGAAATATCTACACCGCTATCTGTATGAACATGGAAATATCCACACCGCTATCTGTTTGAAGATGGAAATATATACACCGCTACCTGCATGAAAATGGAAATATCTACACAGATATCTCCATATACATGGCAATATCTACACAGCTATCTCTTTACACATGGAAATAACTACACCGCTATCTGTATGAACATGGAAATATCTACACCGCCATCTGTATGTACATGGAAATATCTGCACCGCCATCTGTATGAACATATAAATATCTACACCGCCATCTGTATTAAGATAGAGATATCTACACTGATATCTGTATAAACATGGAAATATCTACACCGCTATCTGTATAAACATGGAAATATCGACACCGCTACCTGTATAAACATGGAAATATCAGCACCGCTATCTGTATGAACATGGAAATATCTACACCGCTATCTCTATGAACTTGGAAATTTCTACACCGCTATCTGTATGAACATGGAAATAGCTACACCTCTATCTGTATGAACATGGAAATATCTACACCACTACCTGTATGAACATGGAAATATCTACACTGCTATCTGTATGAACATGGAAATATCTACACTGCTATCTGTATGAACATGGATATATCTACACCGCCATCTGGATGAACACGGAAATATCTACACCGCTATCTGTATGAACATGGAAATATCTACACCGCCATCTGTATGTACATGGAAATATCTGCACCGCCATCTGTATGAACATATAAATATCTACGCCGCCATCTGTATTAAGAAGGAAATATCTAAATCGCTATCTGTATAAACATGGAAATATCTACACCGCTATCTGTATAAACATGGAAATATCTACACCGCTACCTGTATAAACATGGAAATATCAGCACCGCTATCTGTATGAACATGGAAATATCTACACCGCTATCTGTATGAACATGGAAATATCTACACCGATATCTGTATGAACATGGAAACATCTTCAATGCCATCTGTATGAACATAGATATATCTACACAGCCATCTGGATGAACATGGAAATACCTACAACGCTATCTGTATCAACATGGAAATCTCTACACCACTAAGTGTATGGACATGGAAATATCTACACTGCTATCTGTATGAACATGGAAATATATTCACCGCCATCTGTATGAACATGGATATATCTACACAGCCTTCTGGATGAACATGGAAATATCTACACCACTATCTGTATGAACATGGAAATATCTACACCGCTATCTGCATGAAAATGAAAATATCTACACAGCTATCTGCGTATACATGGAAATATCTACAAAGATATTTCTTTACACATTGAAATAACTACACCGCTATCTCTATAAACATGGAAATATGTACACCGCCATCTGTATGAACATGGAAATATCTACACCGCTATCTGTGTAAACATGCATACATCTTCACCGCTATCTGCATAAACATGGAAATATCAGCACCGCTATCTGTACGAACATGGAAATATCTACACCGCTATCTTTATGAACATGGAAATATCTACACCGATATCTGTATGAACATGGAAATATCTTCACCGCCATCTGTATGAACATGAATATATCTACACAGCCATCTGGATGAACATGGAAATATCTACACCACTATCTGTATGAACATGGAAATATCTACACCGCTATCTGTGTAAACATGCATACATCTTCACCGCTATCTGTAAAAACATGGAAATATCTACACCGCTATCTGTATAAGCATGGAAATATGTACACCACTACCTGTATAAACATGGAAATATCAGCACCGCTATCTGTATGAACATGGAAATATCTACACAGCCATCTGGATGAATATGGAAATATCAGCACCGCTATCTGTATGAACATGGATATGTCTACACAGCCATCTGGATG
Source organism: Gorilla gorilla gorilla (assembly GCF_029281585.2). NCBI lineage: Eukaryota > Metazoa > Chordata > Mammalia > Primates > Hominidae > Gorilla > Gorilla gorilla. The sequence goes on along the minus strand of NC_073234.2, from coordinate 151,398,818 downwards.
AACATGGAAATATCTACACCGCTATCTGTATGAACATGGAAATATCTACACCGCTATCTGTGTAAACAAGCATACATCTTCACCGCTATCTGTATAAACATGGAAATATATACACCGCTATCTGTATAAACATGGAAATTTCTACACCGCTATCTGAGCATGGAAATATCTACACCGCTACCTGCATGAAAATGGAAATATCTACACAGCTATCTGCATATATGTGGAAATATCTACAAAGCTATCTCTTTACACATGGAAATAACTACACCGATATCTCTATAAACATGGAAATATCTACACCGCCATCTGTATGAACATGGAAATATCAGCACCGCTATCTGTATGAACAAGGACATGTCTACACAGCCATCTGGATGAACATGGAAATATCTACACCGCTATCTGTATGAACATGGAAATAGCTACACCGCTATCTGTATGAACATGGAAATATCTACACCGCTATCTGTATGAACATGGAAATATCTACACCGCTATCTGTATGAACATGGAAATATCTACACCGCTATCTGTATGAACATGGAAATATCTACACCGCTATCTGTATAAACATGGAAATATCTACACCGCTACCTGTATAAACATGGAAATATCAGCACCGCTATCTGTATGAACATGGAAATATCTACACCGCTATCTCTATGAACTTGGAAATTTCTACACCGCTATCTGTATGAACATGGAAATAGCTACACCTCTATCTGTATGAACATGGAAATATCTACACCGCTATCGGTATGAACATGGAAATATCTACACCGATATCTGTATGAACATGGAAACATCTTCAATGCCATCTGTATGAACATAGATATATCTACACAGCCATCTGGATGAACATGGAAATACCTACAACGCTATCTGTATCAACATGGAAATCTCTACACCACTAAGTGTATGGACATGGAAATATCTACACTGCTATCTGTATGAACATGGAAATATATTCACCGCCATCTGTATGAACATGGATATATCTACACAGCCATCTGGATGAACATGGAAATATCTACACCACTATCTGTATGAACATGGAAATATCTACACCGCTATATGCATGAAAATGGAAATATCTACACAGCTATCTGCGTATACATGGAAATATCTACAAAGATATTTCTTTACACATTGAAATAACTACACCGCTATCTCTATAAACATGGAAATATGTACACCGCCATCTGTATGAACATGGAAATATCTACACCGCTATCTGTGTAAACATGCATACATCTTCACCGCTATCTGCATTAACATGGAAATATCAGCACCGCTATCTGTATGAACATGGAAATATCTACACCGCTATCTTTATGAACATGGAAATATCTACACCGATATCTGTATGAACATGGAAATATCTTCACCGCCATCTGTATGAACATGAATATATCCACACAGCCATCTGGATGAACATGGAAATATCAACACCACTAACTGTATGAACATGGAAATATCTACACCGCTATCTGTGTAAACATGCATACATCTTCACCGCTATCTGTAAAAACATGGAAATATCTACACCGCTATCCGTATAAGCATGCAAATATGTACACCACTACCTGTATAAACTTGGAAATATCAGCACCGCTATCTGTATGAACATGGAAATATCTACACAGCCATCTGGATGAATATGGAAATATCAGCACCGCTATCTGTATGAACATGGATATGTCTACACAGCCATCTGGATGAACATGGAAATATCTACACCGCTATCTGTATGAACATGGAAATATCTACACCGCTATCTGTGTAAACAAGCATACATCTTCACCGCTATCTGTATAAACATGGAAATATATACACCGCTATCTGTATAAACATGGAAATTTCTACACCGCTATCTGTTTGAGCATGGAAATATCTACACTGCTACCTGCATGAAAATGGAAATATCTTCACAGCTATCTGCATATACATGGAAATATCTACAAAGCTATCTCTTTACACATGGAAATAACTACACCGATATCTCTATAAACATGGAAATATCTACACCGCCATCTGTATGAACATGGAAATATCAGCACCGCTATCTGTATGAACATGGAAATATCTACACAGCCATCTGGATGAACATGGAAATATCTACACCGCTATCTGTATGAACATGGAAATAGCTACACCGCTATCTGTATGAACATGGAAATATCTACACCGCTATCTGTACAAACATGGAAATATCTACACCGCTATCTGTATAAACATGGAAATATCTACACCGCTATCTGTATGAACATGGAAATATCTACACCGCTATCTGTTTGAACATGGAAATATCTACACCGCTATCTGCATGAAAATGGAAATATCTACACAGCTATCTGCATATACATGGAATGTCTATGAAGCTATCTCTTTACACATGGAAATAACTACACCGATATCTCTATAAACATCGAAATATCTACACCGCCATCTGTATGAACATGGAAATATCTGCACCGCCATCTGTTTGAACATATAAATATCTGCACCGCCATCTGTATTAAGATGGAGATATCTACACCTCTATATGTATAAACATGGAAATATCTACACCGCTATCTGCATAAACATGGAAATATCTACACCGCTATCTGTATAAACATGGAAATATCTACACCGCTACCTGTATAAACATGGAAATATCAGCACCGCTTTCTGTATGAACATGGAAATACCTACACTGCTATGTGTATGAACATGGAAATATCTACACCGATATCTCTATGAAGATGGAAATATCTTCACCACCTTCTGTATGAACATAGATATATCTACACAGCCATCTGGATGAACATGGAAATATCAGCACCGCTGTCTGTATGAACATGGAAATATCTACACCGCTATCTGTATGAACATGGAAATATCTACACCGCTATCTGAACATGGAAATATTTTCACCGCCATCTGTATGAACATGGATATATCTACACAGCCATCTGGATGAACATGAAAATATCTACACCGCTATCTGTATGAAGATGGAAATATCTACACCGCTATCTGTGTAAACATGCATACATCTTCACCACTATCTGTATAAACATGGAAATATCTACACCGCTATCTCTATGAACATGGAAATATCTACACCGCTATCTGTTTGAACATGGAAATATCTAAACCGCTATCTGCATGAAAATGGAAATATCTACACAGCGATCTGCATATACATGGAAATATCTACAAAGCTATCTCTTTACACATGGAAATAACTACAGCGCTATCTCTATAAACATACAAATATCTACACCGCCATCTGCATGAACATGGAAATATCTGAACCGCCATCTCTTTGAACATATAAATATCTGCACCGCCATCTATATTAAGATGCATATATCTACACCGCTATCTGTATAAACTTGGAAATATCTACACCGCTCTCTGTATAAACATGGAAATATCTACACCGCAATCTGTATAAACATGGAAATATCTACACCGCTACCTGTATAAACATGGAAATAACAGCACCGCTATCTGTATGAACATGGAAATATCTACACCGCTATCTCTATGAACATGGAAATTTCTACACCGCTATCTGTATGAACATGGAAATAGCTACACCGCTATCTGTACGAACATGGAAACATCTACACCACTACCTGTATGAACATGGAAATATCTACACCGCTATCTGTATGAACATGGATATATCTACACAGCCATCTGGATGAACACGGAAATATCTACACCGCTATCTGTATGAACATGGAAATATCTACACCGCTATCTGTGTAAATATGCATACATCTTCACCGCAATCTGTATAAACATGGAAATATCAACACCGCTATCTGTATAAACATGGAAATATCTACACCGCTATCTGTTTGAACATGGAAATATCTACACCGCTGTATGCATGAAAATGGAAATATCTACACAGCTATCTGCATATACTTGGAAATATCTACACAGCTATCTCTTTACACATGGAAATAACTACACCGCTATCTGTATGAACATGGAAATATCTGCACCGCCATCTGTATGAACACATAAATATCTACACCGCCATCTGTATTAAGGAGATATCTACACCGCTATCTGTATAAACTTATAAATACACCGCTATCTGTATAAACATGGAAATATCTACACCGCTATATGTATGAACATGGAAATAGCTACACCGCTATCTGTATGAACATGGAAATAGCTACACTGCTATCAGTATGAACATGGAAATATCTACACCGCTATTTGTATGAACATGGAAATATCTACACAGCTATCTGTTTGAACATGGAAATATCTACACCGCTATCTGCATGAAAATTGTAATATCTACACAGAGATCTGCATATACATGGAAATATCTACAAAGCTATCTCTTTACACATGGAAATAACTACAGCGCTATCTCTATAAACATGGAAATATCTACACCGCCATCTGTATGAACATGGAAATATCTGCAACGCCATCTGTATGAACATATAAATATCTACACCGCCATCTATATTAAGATGGAGATATCTACACCGCTATCTGTATAAACTTGGAAATATCAACACCGCTATCTGTATAAACATGGAAATATCTACACCGCTACCTGTATAAACATGGAAATATCAGCACCGCTATCTGTATGAACATGGGAATATCTACACCGTTATCTCTATGAACTTGGAAATTTCTACACCGCTATCTGTATGAACATGGAAATAGCTACACCTCTATCTGTATGAACATGGAAATATCTACACCACTACCTGTATGAACATGGAAATATCTACACCGCTATCTGTTTGAACATGGAAATATCTCCACCGCTGTATGCATGAAAATGGAAATATCTACACAGCTATCTGCATATACATGGAAATATCTACAAAGCTATCTCTTTACACATGGAAATAACTACACCGCTATCTTTATAAACATGGAAATATCTACACCGCCATCTGTATAAACATGGAAATATCAGCACCGCTATCTGTATGAACATGGAAATATCTACACCGCTATCTCTATGAACTTGGAAATTTCTACACCGCTATCTGTATGAACATGGAAATAGCTACACCTCTATCTGTATGAACATGGAAATCCCTACACCACTACCTTTATGAACAGGGAAATATCTACACCGCTATCTGTTTGAACATGGAAATATCTACACCGCTGTATGCATGAAAATGGAAATATCTACACAGCTATCTGCATATACATGGAAATATCTACAAAGCTATCTCTTTATACATGGAAATAACTACACCGCTATCTTTATAAACATGGAAATATCTACACCGCCATCTGTATGAACATGGAAATATCTGCACCGCCATCTGTATGAACATATAAATATCTACACCGCCATCTGTATTAAGAAGGAGATATCTACACCGCTATCTGTATAAACTTATAAATATCTACACAGCTATCTGTATAAACATGGAAATATCTACACCGCTATCTGTATAAACATGGAAATATCTACACCGCTATCTGTATAAACATGGAAATATCAGCACCGCTATCTGTATGAACATGGAAATATCAGCCCCTCTATCTTTACGAACATGGAAGTATCTACACCGCTATCTCTATGAACATGGAAATATCTACACCGCTATCTGTATGAACACGGAAATATCTACACCGCTATCTGTTTGAACATGGAAATATCTACACCGCTATCTGTATGAACACGGAAATATCTACACCGCTATCTGTTTAAACATGGAAATATCTAAACCGCTATCTGCATGAAAATGGAAATATATACACAGCTATCTGCATATACATGGAAATATCTACACAGCTATCTCTTTACACATGTAAATAACTACACCGCTATCTGTATGAACATGGAAATATATTCACCGCCATCTGTATGAACATGGATATATCTACACAGCCATCTGGATGAACATGGAAATATCTACACCGCTATCTGTATGAACATGGAAATATATACAGCGCTATCTGTGTAAACATGCATATATCTTCACCGCTATCTGTAAAAACATGGAAATATCTACACTGCTATCTGTATGAACATGGAAATATCTTCACCGCTATCTGTTTGAACATGGAAATATCTACACGGCTATCTGCATGAAAATGGAAATATCTACACAGCGATCTGCATATACATGGAAATATCTACAAAGCTATCTCTTTTCACATGGAAATAAGTACAGCGCTATCTCTATAAACATGGAAATAGCTACACCGCCATGTGTATGAACATGGAAATATCTGCAGCGCCATCTGTATGAACATTTAAATATCTACACCGCCATCTATATTAAGATGGAGATATCTACACCTCTATCTGTATAAACTTGGAAAAATCTACACTGCTATCTGTATAAACATGGAAATATCAACACCGCAATCTGTGTAAACATGGAAATATCTACACCGCTACCTGTACAAACATGGAAATATCAGCACCGCTATCTGTATGAACATGGAAATATCTACACCGCTATCTATATGAACATGGAAATATCTACACCGCTATCTATATGAACATGGAAATATCTACACCGCTATCTGTTTGAACATGGAAATATCTACACCGCTACCTGTACAAACATGGAAATATCAGCACCGCTATCTGTATGAACATGGAAATATCTACACCGCTATCTCTATGAACATGGAAATATCTACACTGGTATCTGTATGAACATGGAAATATCTACACCGCTATCTGTTTGAACATGGAAATATCTACACTGCTATCTGCGTGAAAATGGAAATATCTACACTGCTATCTGCATATACATTTAAATATCTACACAGCTATCTCTTTACACATGGAAATAACTACACCGCTATCTGTATGAACATGGAAATATCTACACCGCCATCTGTATGAACATGGAAATATCTGCACCGCCATCTGTATGAACATATAAATATCTACACCGCCATCTGTATTAAGATGGAGATATCTACACTGCTATCTGTATAAACATGGAAATATCTACACCGCCATCTGTACGAACATATAAATATCTACACCGCCATCTGTATGAAAATATAAATATCTACACTGCCATCTGTATTTAGATAGAGATATCTCCACTGCTATCTGTATAAACATGGAAATATCCACACCGCTATCTGTTTAAACATGGAAATATCTACACCGCTATCTGTATAAACATAGAAATATCTACACCACTACCTGTATAAACATGGAAATATCAGCACCGCTATCTATATGAACATGGAAATATCTACACCGCTATCTGTATGAACATGGAAATATCTACACCGCTATCTGTATGAACATGGAAATATCTACACCGCTATCTGTATGAACATGGAAATATCTTCACCGCTATCTGTTTGAACATGGAAATATCTACACCGCTGTCTGCATGAAAATGGAAATATCTACACAGCTATCTGCATATACATGGAAATATCTACACAGCTATCTCTTTACACATGGAAATAACTACACTGCTATCTCTATAAACATGGAAATATCTACACCGCCATCTGTATGAACATGGAAATATCTGCACCGCCATCTGTATGAACATATAAATATCTACACGGCCATCTCTATTAAGAAGGAGATATCTACACCGCTATCTGTATAAAGATGGAAATATCTACACTGCTATCTGTATAAACATGGAAATATCTACACCGATATCTGTATAAACATGGAAATATCTACACCGCTACCTGTATAAACAAGGAAATATCAGCACCGCTATCGGTATGAACATGGAAATATCTACACCGCTATCTGTATGAACTTGGATATATCTACACCGCTATCTGTATGAACATGGAAATATCTTTACCGCCATCTGTATGAACATGGATATGTCTGCACAGCCATCTGGATGAACATGGAAATATCTACACCGCGATCTGCATGAACTTGGAAATATCTACACTGCTATCTGTGTAAACATGCATACATCTTCACCGCTATCTGTATAAACATGGAAATATCTACACTGCTATCTGTTTGAACATGGAAATATCTAAACCGCTATCTGCATGAAAATAGAAATATCTACACAGCTATCTGCATATACATGGAAATATCTACAAAGCTATCTCTTTACACAAGGATATAACTACACCGCTATGTCTATAAACACGGAAATATCTACACCGCCATCTGTATGAACATGGAAATATCTCCACCACCATCTGTATGAACATATAAATATCTACACCGCCATCTGTATTAAGATTGGAGATACCTACACCGCTCTCTGTATAAACATGGAAATATCTACACCGCTACCTGTATAAACATGGAAATATCTACACCAATATCTGTATGAACATGGAAATATCTACACCGCTATCTGTATGAACATGGATATATCTAAACAGCCCTCTGGATGAACATGGAAATATCCACACCGCTATCTGTGTAAACATGCATACATCTTCACCGCTATCTGAATAAACATGGAAATACCTACACCGCTATCTGTATGAACATGGAAATATCCACACCGCTATCTGTTTGAAGATGGAAATATATACACCGCTACCTGCATGAAAATGGAAATATCTACACAGCTATCTGCATATACATGGCAATATCTACACAGCTATCTCTTTACACATGGAAATAACTACACCGCTATCTGTATGAACATGGAAATATCTACACCGCCATCTGTATGTACATGGAAATATCTGCACCGCCATCTGTATGAACATATAAATATCTACACCGCCATCTGTATTAAGATGGAGATATCTACACTGCTATCTGTATAAACATGGAAATATCTACACCGCCATCTGTATGAACATATAAATATCTACGCCGCCATCTGTATTAAGAAGGAAATATCTAAACCGCTATCTGTATAAACATGGAAATATCTACACCGCTGCCTGTATAAACAAGGAAATATCAGCACCGCTATCTGTATGAACATGGAAATATCTACACCGCTATCTGTATGAACATGGAAATATCTACACCGCTATCTGTATGAACATGGAAATATCTTTACCGCCATCTGTATGAACATGGATATGTCTGCACAGCCAGCTGGATGAACATGGAAATATCTACACCGCTATCTCTGTAAACATGCATAGATCTTCACCGCTGTCTGTATAAACATGGAAATATCTACACCGCTATCTGTATGAACATGGAAATATCTACACCGCTATCTGTATGAACATGGAAATATCTACACCGCTAACTGTTTGAACATGGAAATATCTACACCGCTATCTGCATGAAAATGGAAATGTCTACACTGCTATCTGCATATACATTTAAATATCTACACAGCTATCTCTTTAAACATGGAAATAACTACACCGCTATCTGTATGAACATGGAAATATCTGCTCCGCCATCTGTATGAACATGGAAATAGCTACACCGCTATCTGTATGAACATGGAAATATCTACACCACTACCTGTATGAACATGGAAATATCTACACCGCTATCTGTTTGAACATGGAAATATCTACACCGCTGTATGCATGAAAATGGAAATATCTACACAGCTATCTGCATATACATGGAAATATCTACAAAGCTATCTCTTTACACATGGAAATAACTACACCGCTATCTTTATAAACATGGAAATATCTACACCGCCATCTGTATAAACATGGAAATATCAGCACCGCTATCTGTATGAACATGGAAATATCTACACCGCTATCTCTATGAACTTGGAAATTTCTACACCGCTATCTGTATGAACATGGAAATAGCTACACCTCTATCTGTATGAACATGGAAATCTCTACACCACTACCTTTATGAACAGGGAAATATCTACACCGCTATCTGTTTAAACATGGAAATATCTACACCGCTATCTGTATAAACATAGAAATATCTACACCACTACCTGTATAAACATGGAAATATCAGCACCGCTATCTATATGAACATGGAAATATCTACACCGCTATCTGTATGAACATGGAAATATCTACACCGCTATCTGTATGAACATGGAAATATCTACACCGCTATCTGTATGAACATGGAAATATCTTCACCGCTATCTGTTTGAACATGGAAATATCTACACCGCTGTCTGCATGAAAATGGAAATATCTACACAGCTATCTGCATATACATGGAAATATCTACACAGCTATCTCTTTACACATGGAAATAACTACACTGCTATCTCTATAAACATGGAAATATCTACACCGCCATCTGTATGAACATGGAAATATCTGCACCGCCATCTGTATGAACATATAAATATCTACACGGCCATCTCTATTAAGAAGGAGATATCTACACCGCTATCTGTATAAAGATGGAAATATCTACACTGCTATCTGTATAAACATGGAAATATCTACACCGATATCTGTATAAACATGGAAATATCTACACCGCTACCTGTATAAACAAGGAAATATCAGCACCGCTATCGGTATGAACATGGAAATATCTACACCGCTATCTGTATGAACTTGGATATATCTACACCGCTATCTGTATGAACATGGAAATATCTTTACCGCCATCTGTATGAACATGGATATGTCTGCACAGCCATCTGGATGAACATGGAAATATCTACACCGCGATCTGCATGAACTTGGAAATATCTACACTGCTATCTGTGTAAACATGCATACATCTTCACCGCTATCTGTATAAACATGGAAATATCTACACTGCTATCTGTTTGAACATGGAAATATCTAAACCGCTATCTGCATGAAAATAGAAATATCTATACAGCTATCTGCATATACATGGAAATATCTACAAAGCTATCTCTTTACACAAGGATATAACTACACCGCTATGTCTATAAACACGGAAATATCTACACCGCCATCTGTATGAACATGGAAATATCTCCACCACCATCTGTATGAACATATAAATATCTACACCGCCATCTGTATTAAGATTGGAGATACCTACACCGCTCTCTGTATAAACATGGAAATATCTACACCGCTACCTGTATAAACATGGAAATATCTACACCAATATCTGTATGAACATGGAAATATCTACACCGCTATCTGTATGAACATGGATATATCTAAACAGCCCTCTGGATGAACATGGAAATATCCACACCGCTATCTGTGTAAACATGCATACATCTTCACCGCTATCTGAATAAACATGGAAATACCTACACCGCTATCTGTATGAACATGGAAATATCCACACCGCTATCTGTTTGAAGATGGAAATATATACACCGCTACCTGCATGAAAATGGAAATATCTACACAGCTATCTGCATATACATGGCAATATCTACACAGCTATCTCTTTACACATGGAAATAACTACACCGCTATCTGTATGAACATGGAAATATCTACACCGCCATCTGTATGTACATGGAAATATCTGCACCGCCATCTGTATGAACATATAAATATCTACACCGCCATCTGTATTAAGATGGAGATATCTACACTGCTATCTGTATAAACATGGAAATATCTACACCGCCATCTGTATGAACATATAAATATCTACGCCGCCATCTGTATTAAGAAGGAAATATCTAAACCGCTATCTGTATAAACATGGAAATATCTACACCGCTGCCTGTATAAACAAGGAAATATCAGCACCGCTATCTGTATGAACATGGAAATATCTACACCGCTATCTGTATGAACATGGAAATATCTACACCGCTATCTGTATGAACATGGAAATATCTTTACCGCCATCTGTATGAACATGGATATGTCTGCACAGCCAGCTGGATGAACATGGAAATATCTACACCGCTATCTCTGTAAACATGCATAGATCTTCACCGCTGTCTGTATAAACATGGAAATATCTACACCGCTATCTGTATGAACATGGAAATATCTACACCGCTATCTGTATGAACATGGAAATATCTACACCGCTAACTGTTTGAACATGGAAATATCTACACCGCTATCTGCATGAAAATGGAAATGTCTACACTGCTATCTGCATATACATTTAAATATCTACACAGCTATCTCTTTAAACATGGAAATAACTACACCGCTATCTGTATGAACATGGAAATATCTGCTCCGCCATCTGTATGAACATGGAAATAGCTACACCGCTATCTGTATGAACATGGAAATATCTACACCACTACCTGTATGAACATGGAAATATCTACACCGCTATCTGTTTGAACATGGAAATATCTACACCGCTGTATGCATGAAAATGGAAATATCTACACAGCTATCTGCATATACATGGAAATATCTACAAAGCTATCTCTTTACACATGGAAATAACTACACCGCTATCTTTATAAACATGGAAATATCTACACCGCCATCTGTATAAACATGGAAATATCAGCACCGCTATCTGTATGAACATGGAAATATCTACACCGCTATCTCTATGAACTTGGAAATTTCTACACCGCTATCTGTATGAACATGGAAATAGCTACACCTCTATCTGTATGAACATGGAAATCTCTACACCACTACCTTTATGAACAGGGAAATATCTACACCGCTATCTGTTTGAACATGGAAATATCTACACCGCTGTATGCATGTAAATGGAAATATCTACACAGCTATCTGCATATACATGGAAATATCTACAAAGCTATCTCTTTACACATGGAAATAACTACACCGCCATCTTTATAAACATGGAAATATCTACACCGCCATCTGTATGAACATGGAAATATCTGCACCGCCATCTGTATGAACATATAAATATCTACACCGCCATCTGTATTTAGAAGGAGATATCTACACCGCTATCTGTATAAACTTATAAATATCTACACCGCTATCTGTATAAACATGGAAATATCTACACCGCTATATGTATGAACATGGAAATATCTACACTGCTATCTGTATGAACATGGAAATACCTTCACCGCCATCTGTATGAACATGGATATATCTACACAGCCATCTGGATGAACATGGAAATACCTACACCGCTATCTGTATGAACATGGAAATAGCTACACCGCTATCTGTATTAACATGGAAATATCTACACTGCTATCAGTATGAACATGGAAATATCTACACCGCTATTTGTATGAACATGGAAATATCTACACCGCTATCTGTATGAACATGGAAATATCTACACCGCTATCTGCATGAAAATTGTAATATGTACACAGCGATCTGCATATACATGGAAATATCTACAAAGCTATCTCTTTACACATGGAAATAACTACAGCGCTATCTCTATAAACATGGAAATATCTACACCGCCATCTGTATGAACATGGAAATATCTGCAACGCCATCTGTATGAACATATAAATATGTACACCGCCATCTATATTAAGATGGATATATCTACACCGCTATCAGTATAAACTTGGAAATATCTACACCGCTATCTGTATAAACATGGAAATATCTACACCGCTACCTGTATAAACATGGAAATATCAGCACCGCTATCTGTATGAACATGGAAATATCTACACCGCTATCTCTATGAACTTGGAAATTTCTACACCGCTATCTGTATGAACATGGAAATAGCTACACCTCTATCTGTATGAACATGGAAATATCTACAAAACTACCTGTATGAACATGGAAATATCTACACTGCTATCTGTATGAACATGGATATATCTACACCGCCATCTGGATGAGCACGGAAATATTTACACCGCTATCTGTGTGAACATGGAAATATCTACACCGCTATCTGTGTAAATATGCATACATCTTCACCGCAATCTGTATAAACATGGAAATATCTACAACGCTATCTGTTTCAACATGGAAATATCTACACCGCTATCTGTTTCAACATGGAAATATCTACACCGCTGTCTGCATGAAAATGGAAATAACTAAACAGCTATCTGCATATACATGGAAATATCTACTCAGCTATCTCTTTACACATGGAAATAACTACACCGCTATCTCTATAAACACTGAAATATCTACACCGGAATCTGTATGAACATGGAAATATCTGCACCGCCATCTGTATGAACATATAAATATCTAGACCGCCATCTGTATTAAGAAGGAGATATCTTCACCACTATTTGTATAAACATGGAAATATCTACACCGCTATCTGTATAAACATAGAAATATCTACACAGCTATCTGTAAAAACATGGAAATATCTACACCGCTACCTGTATAAACATGGAAATATCTACACCGCTACCTGTATAAACATGGAAATATCAGCACCGCTATCTGTATGAACATGGAAATATCTACACCGCTATCTGTATGAACATGGAAATATCTACACCGCTATCTGTATGAACATGGATATATCTAAACAGCCCTCTGGATGAACATGGAAATATCCACACCGCCATCTGTGTAAACATGTATACATCTTCACCGCTATCTGAATAAACATGGAAATATCTACACCGCTATCTGTATGAACATGGAAATATCCGCACCGCTATCTGTTTGAAGATGGAAATATATACACCGCTACCTGCATGAAAATGGAAATATCTACACAGCTATCTGCATATACATGGCAATATCTACACAGCTATCTCTTTACACATGGAAATAACTACACCGCTATCTGTATGAACATGGAAATATCTACACCGCCATCTGTATGTACATGGAAATATCTGCACCGCCATCTGTATGAACATATAAATATCTACACCGCCATCTGTATTAAGATGGAGATATCTACACTGCTATCTGTATAAACATGGAAATATCTACACCGACATCTGTATGAACATATAAATATCTACGCCACCATCTGTATTAAGAAGGAAATGTCTAAACCGCTATCTGTATAAACATGGAAATATCTACACCGCTGCCTGTATAAAGAAGGAAATATCAGCACCGCTACCTGTATGAACATGGAAATATCTACACCGCTATCTGTATGAACATGGAAATATCTACACCGCTATCTGTATGAACATGGAAATAGCTACACCGCTATCTGTATGAACATGGATATATCTACACAGCCATCTGGATGAACATGGAAATATCTACACCGCTATCTCTGTAAACATGCATAGATCTTCACCGCTGTCTGTATAAACATGGAAATATCTACCCCGCTATCTGTATGAACATGGAAATATCTACACCGCTATCTGTATGAACATGGAAATATCTACACCGCTATCTGTTTGAACATGGAAATATCTACACCGCTATCTGCATGAAAATGGAAATATCTACACTGCTATCTGCATATACATTTAAATATCTACACAGCTATCTCTTTAAACATGGAAATAACTACACCGCTATCTGTATGAACATGGAAATATCTGCTCCGCCATCTGTATAAACATGGAAATAGCTACACCGCTATCTGTATGAACATGGAAATATCTACACCACTATCTGTATGAACATGGAAATATCTACACCGCTATCTGTATGAACATGGATAAATCTTCACAGCCATTTGGATGAACATGGAAATATCTACACCGCTATCTGTATGAACATGGAAATATCTACACCGCTATCTGTGTAAACATGCATACTTCTTCACCGCTATCTGTATAAACATGGAAATATCTACACCGCTATCTGTATGAACATGGAAATAGCTACACCGCTATCTGTATGAACATGGAAATATCTACACCGCTATCTGTATGAACATGGATATATCTACACAGGCATCTGGATGAACATGGAAATATCTACAGCGCTATCTGTGTAAACATGCATACATCTTCACCGCTATCTGCATAAACATGGAAATATCTACACCGCTATCTGTATGAACATGGAAATGTCTGCACCGCTATCTGTATTAACATGGAAATATCTACACCGCTATCTGTTTGAACATGGAAATATCTACACCGCTATCTGCATGAAAATGGAAATATCTACACTGCTATCTGCATATACATGGAAATATCTACACAGCTATCTCTTTACACATGGAAATAACTACACCGCTATCTGTATGAACCTGGAAATTTCTACACCGCCATGTGTATGAACATGGAAATATCTGCAACGCCATCTGTATGAACATATAAATATCTACACCGCCGTCTGTATTAAGATGGAGATATCTACACCGCTATCTGTATAAACATGGAAATATCTTCACCGCTATCTGTATAAACATGGAAATATCTACACCGCTACCTGT
Source organism: Gorilla gorilla gorilla (assembly GCF_029281585.2). Lineage (NCBI taxonomy): Eukaryota > Metazoa > Chordata > Mammalia > Primates > Hominidae > Gorilla > Gorilla gorilla. Next base: position 151,382,707 of record NC_073234.2, on the reverse strand, counting down.
ATAAACATGGAAATATCTTCACCGCTACCTGTATAAACATGGAAATATCAGCACCGCTATCTGTATGAACATGGAAATATCTACACCGCAATCTGTATGAACATGGAAATATCTACACCGCTATCTGTATGAACATGGATATATCTAAACAGCCCTCTGGATGAACATGGAAATATCCACACCGCCATCTGTGTAAACATGCATACATCTTCACCGCTATCTGAATAAACATGGAAATATCCACACCGCTATCTGTATGAACATGGAAATATCCGCACCGCTATCTGTTTGAAGATGGAAATATACACACCGCTACCTGCATGAAAATGGAAATATCTACACAGCTATCTGCATATACATGGCAATATCTACACAGCTATCTCTTTACACATGGAAATAACTACACCGCTATCTGTATGAACATGGAAATATCTACACCGCCATCTGTATGTACATGGAAATATCTGCACCGCCATCTGTATGAACATATAAATTTCTACACCGCCATCTGTATTAAGATGGAGATAACTACACTGCTATCTGTATAAACATGGAAATATCTACACCGCCATCTGTATGAACATATAAATATCTACGCCGCCATCTGTATTAAGAAGGAAATATCTAAACCGCTATCTGTATAAACATGGAAATATCTACACCGCTGCCTGTATAAACAAGGAAATATCAGCACCGCTATCTGTATGAACATGGAAATATCTACACCGCTATCTGTATGAACATGGAAATATCTACACCGCTATCTGTATGAACATGGAAATAGCTACACCGCTATCTGTATGAACATGGATATATCTACACAGCCATCTGGATGAACATGGAAATATCTACACCGCTATCTCTGTAAACATGCATAGATCTTCACCGCTATCTGTATAAACATGGAAATATCAACACCGCTATCTGTATGAACATGGAAATATCTACACCGCTATCTGTATGAACATGGAAATATCTACAACGCTATCTGTTTGAACATGGAAATATCTACAGCGCTATCTGCATGAAAATGGAAATATCTACACTGCTATCTGCATATACATTTAAATATCTACACAGCTATCTCTTTACACTTGGAAATAACTACCCCGCTATCTGTATGAACATGGAAATATCTGCAACGCCATCTGTATGAACATATAAATATCTACACCGCCATCTGTATTAAGATGGAGATATCTACACTGCTATCTGTATAAACATGGAATTATCCACACCGCTATCTGTATAAACATGGAAATATCTACACCGCTATCTGTATAATCATGGAAATATCTACACAACTACCTGTATAAACATGGAAATATCAGCACCGCCATCTGTATGAACATGGAAATATCTACACCGCCATCTGTATGAACATGGAAATATCTACACCGCTATCTGTATGAACATGGAAATATCTACACCGTTATCTGTATGAACATGGAAATATCTACAACGCTATCTGTTTGAACATGGAAATATCTACACCGCTGTCTGCATGAAAATGGAAATATCTACACAGCTATCTGCAAACACATGGAAATATCTACACAGCTATCTCTTAACACATGGAAATAACTACACCGCTATCGCTATAAACATGGAAATATCTACACCGCCATCTGTATGAACATGGAAATATCTGCACCGCCATCTGTATGAACATATAAATATCTACACCGCCATCTGTATTAAGAAGGAAATATCTAAACCGCTATCTGTATGAACATTGAAATATCTACACCGCTATCTGTATGAACATGGAAATATCTACACCGGTATCTGTGTAAACATGCATACATCTTCACCGCTATCTGTATAAACATGGAAATGTCTACAAGGCTATCTGTATGAACATGGAAATATCTACACCGCTATCTGTACGAACATGGAAATATCTAAACCGCTATCTGCATGAAAATAGAAATATCTACACAGCTATCTGCATATACATGGAAATATCTACACGGCTATCTCCTTACACATGGAAATAACTACACCGCTATCTGTATGAACATGGAAATATCAGCCCCTCTATCTGTACGAACATGGAAGTATCAACTCCGCTATCTGTATGAACATGGAAATGTCTACACCGCTATCTGTATGAACATGGAAATATCTACACCGCTATCTGTTTGAACATGGAAATATCTACACCGCTATCTGTATGAACACGGAAATATCTACACCGCTATCTGTTTAAACATGGAAATATCTAAACCGCTATCTGCATGAAAATGGAAATATATACACTGCTATCTACATATACATGGAAATATCTACACAGCTATCTCTTTACACATGGAAATAACTACACCGCTATCTGTAAGAACATGGAAATATCTTCACCGCCATCTGTATGAACATGGATATATCTACACAGCCATCTGGATGAACATGGAAATATCTACACCGCTATCTGTATGAACATGGAAATATCTACACCGCTATCTGTGTAAACATGCATACATCTTCACCGCTATCTGTAAAAACATGGAAATATCTACACCGCTATCTGTTTGAACATGGAAATATCTACACGGCTATCTGCATGAAAATGGAAATATCTACACAGCGATCTGCATATACATGGAAATATCTACAAAGCTATCTCTTTACACATGGAAATAAGTACAGCGCTATCTCTATAAACATGGAAATAGCTACACCGCCATCTGTATGAACATGGAAATATCTGCACCGCCATCTGTATGAACATTTAAATATCTACACCGCCATCTATATTAAGATGGAGATATCTACACCTCTATCTGTATAAACTTGGAAATATCTACACTGCTATCTGTATAAACATGGAAATATCTACACCGCAATCTGTATAAACATGGAAATATCTACACCGCTACCTGTACAAACATGGAAATAGCACCGCTATCTGTATGAACATGGAAATATCCACACCGCTATCTGTTTAAACATGGAAATAACTACACCGCTATCTGTATGAACATGGAAATATCTTCACTGCCATCTGTATGAACATGGATATATCTACACAGCCATCTGGATGAACATGGAAATATCTACACCGCTATCTGTATGAACATGGAAATATCTACACCGCTATCTGTGTAAACATGCATACATCTTCACCGCTATCTGTATAAACATGGAAATATCTTCACTGCTATCTGTATGAACATGGAACTATCCACACCGCTATCTGTTTGAACATGGAAATATCTACACCGCTACCTGTACAAACATGGAAATATCAGCACCGCTATCTGTATGAACATGGAAATATCTACACCGCTATCTCTATGAACATGGAAATATCTACACCGGTATCTGTATGAACTTGGAAATATCTACACCGCTATCTGTTTGAACATGGAAATATCTACACTGCTATCTGCATGAAAATGGAAATAGCTACACTGCTATCTGCATATACATTTAAATATCTACACAGCTATCTCTTTACACATGGAAATAACTACTCCGCTATCTGTATGAACATGGAAATATCTACACCGCCATCTGTATGAACATGGAAATATCTGCACCGCCATCTGTATGAACATATAAATATCTACACCGCCATCTGTATTAAGATGGAGATATCTACACTGCTATCTGTATAAACATGGAAATATCTACACCGCCATCTGTACGAACATATAAATATCTACACCGCCATCTGTATGAAAATATAAATATCTACACCGCCATCTGTATTTAGATAGATATATCTCCACTGCTATCTGTATAAACATCGAAATATCCACACCGCTATCTGTTTAAACATGGAAATATCTACACCGCTATCTGTATAAACATGGAAATATCTACACCACTACCTGTATAAACATGGAAATATCAGCACCGCTATCTATATGAACATGGAAATATCTACACCGCTATCTGTATGAACATGGAAATATCTACACCGCTATCTGTATGAACATGGAAATATCTACACCGCTATCTGTATGAACATGGAAATATCTTCACCGCTATCTGTTTGAACATGGAAATATCTACACCGCTGTCTGCATGAAAATGGAAATATATACACAGCTATCTGCATATACATGGAAATATCTACACAGCTATCTCTTTACACATGGAAATAACTACACCGCTATCTCTGTAAACATGGAAATATCTACACAGCAACCTGTATAAACATGGAAATATCTACACCGCCATCTGTATGAACATGGAAATATCTGCACCGCCATCTGTATTAAGATATAAATATCTACACCGCCATCTGTATTAAGATGGAGATATCTACACCGCTATCTGTGTAAACATGGAAATATCTACACCGCTATCTGTATAAACACGGAAATATCTACACCGCTATCTGTATGAACATGGAAATATTTACACCGCTACCTGTATAAACATGGAAATATCTACACCGCTATCTGTATGAACATGGAAATATCTACACAGCCATCTGGATGAACATGGAAATATCTACACCGCTATCTGTATGAACATGGAAATAGTTACACCGCTATCTGTATCAACATGGAAATATCTACACCACTATCTGTATGAACATGGAAATATCTGAACCGCTATCTGTATGAACATGGAAATATCTACACCGCTATCTGTATGAACATGGAAATATCTACACCGCCATCAGTATGAACATGGAAATATCTTCACCGCCATCTGTATGAACATGGATATATCTACACAGCCATCTGTATGAGCATGGAAATATCTACACCGCTCTCTGTATGAACATGGAAATATCTACACCGCTATCTGTATGAACATGGAAATATCTTCATGGCCATCTGTGTAAAAATGCATACACCTTCACCGCTATCTGTATAACCATGGAAATATCTACACCGCTATCTGTATGAACATGGAAATATCTACACCGCTATCTGTTTGAACATGGAAATAGCTTAACCGCTATCTGCATGAAAATGGAAATATCTACACAGCTATCTGCATGTACATGGAAATATCTACACAGCTATATCTTTACACGTGGAAATAATTACACCGCTATCTGTATGAACATGGAAATATCTTCACCGCCATCTGTATGAACATGGATATATCTACACAGCCATCTGGATGAACATGGAAATATCTACACCGCTATCTGTATGAAGATGGAAATATCTACAACGCTATCTGTGTAAACATGCATACATCTTCACCGCTATTTTTATAAACATGGAAATATCTACACTGCTATCTGTATGAACTTGGAAATATCTACACCGCTATCTGTTTGAAGAAGGAAATATCTACACCGCTATCTGCATGAAAATGGAAATATCTACACAGCGATCAGCATACACATGGAAATATCTACAAAGCTATCTCTTTACACATGGAAATAACTACAGCGCTATCTCTATAAACATACAAATACCTACACCGCCATCTGTATGAACATGGAAATATCTGCACCGCCATCTGTATGAACATATAAATATCTACACCTCCATCTATATTAAGATGGAGATATCTACACCGCTATCTGTATAAACTTAGAAATATCTACACCGCTATCTGTATAAACAAGGAAATATCTACACTGCAATCTGTATAAACATGGAAATATCTACACCGCTACCTGTATAAACATGGAAATATCAGCACCGCTATCTGTATGAACATGGAAATATCTACACCGCTATCTGTATGAACATGGAAATATCTACACCGCTATCTGTATAAACATGGAAATATCTACACCGCTACCTGTATAAACATGGAAATATCAGCACCGCTATCTGTATGAACATGGAAATATCTACACCGCTATCTGTATGAACATGGAAATATCTACACCGCTATCTGTATAAACATGGAAATATCTACACCGCTATCTGTATAAACATGGAAATATCTACACCGCTATCTGTATAAACATGGATATATCTACACCGCTATCTGTATGAACATGGAAATATCTACTCCGCTATCTGTTTGAACATGCAAATATCTACACAGCTATCTGCATGAAAATGGAAATATCTACACAGCTATCTGCATATACATGGAAATATCTACAAAGCTATCTCTTTACACATGGAAATAACTAAACCGATATCTCTATAAACATGGAAATGTCTACACCGCCATCTGTATGAACATGGAAATATCTGCACCGCCATCTGTATGAACATATAAATATCTGCACCGCCATCTGTATTAAGATGGAGATATCTATACCGCTATCTGTATAAACATGGAAATTTCTACACCGCTATCTGTATGAGCATGGAAATATCTACACCGCTATCTCTATGAACATGGAAATTTCTACACAACTATCTATATCAACATGGAAATAGCTGCACCGCTATCTGTATGAACATGGAAATATCTACACCACTACCTGTATGAACATGGAAATATCTACACCGCTATCTGTATGAACATGGAAATAGCTTCACCGCTATCTGTATGAACATGGAAATATCTACACCACTATCTGTATGAACATGGAAATACCTTCACCGCCATCTGTATGAACATGGATATATCTACACAGCCATCTGGATGAACATGGAAATATCTACACCGCTATTTGTATGAACATGGAAATAGCTACACCGCTATCTGTACGAACATGGAAATACCTAAACCGCTATCTGTATGAACATGGAAATATCTACACCGCTCTCTGTTTCAGCATGGAAATATCTACACCGCTGTCTGCATGAAAATGGAAATATCTACACAGCTATCTGCATATACATGGAAATATCTACAAAGCTATCTCTTTACACATGGAAATAACTACACCGCTATCTCTATAAACATGGAAATATCTACACCGCCATCTGTATGAACTTGGAAATATCTGCACCGCCATCTGTATGAACATAAAAATATCTGCACCGCCATCTGTATTAAGATGGAGATATCTACACCGCTATCTGTATAAACATGGAAATATCTACACCGCTATCTGTATAAACATGGAAATATCTACACCGCTATCTGTATAAACATGGAAATATCTACACGGCTATCTGTATAAACATGGAAATATCTACACCGCTCTCTGTTTGAGCATGGAAATATCTACACTGCTATCTGCATGAAAATGGAAATATCTACACAGCTATCTGCATATACATGGATATATCTACAAAGCTATTTCTTTACACATAGAAATAACTACACCGCTATCTCTATAAACTTGGAAATATGTACACCGCCATCTGTATGAACATGGAAATATCTGCACCGCCATCTGTATTAAGATATAAATATCTACACCGCCATCTGTATTAAAATGGAGATATCTACACCGCTATCTGTGTAAACATGGAAATATCTACACCGCTATCTGTATAAACACGGAAATATCTACACCGCTATCTGTATAAACATGGAAATATCTACACCGCTATCTGTATGAACATGGAAATATCAGCACCGCTATCTGTATGAACATGGAAATATCTACACAGCCATCTGGATGAACATGGAAATATCTACACCGCTATCTGTATGAACATGGAAAAAGCTACACCGCTATCTGTATGAACATGGAAATATCTACACCGCTATCTGTATAAACATGGAAATATCTACACCGCTATCTGTATGAACATGGAAATATCTACACCGCTATCTGTTTGAGCATTGAAATATCTACACAGCTATCTGCATGAAAATGGAAATATCTACACAGCTATCTGCATATACATGGAAATATCTACAAAGCTATCTCTTTACACATGGAAATAACTACACCGATATCTCTATAAACATGGAAATATCTACACCGCCATCTGTATGAACATGGAGATATCTGCACCGCCATCTGTATGAACATATAAATATCTGCACCGCCATCTGTATTAAGATGGAGATATCTACACCGCTATCTGTATAAACATGGAAATATCTACACAGCTATCTGTATGAGCATGGAAATATCTACACCGCCATCTGTATGAAGATATAAATATCTTCACCGACATCTGTATGAACATGGATATATCTACACAGCCATCTGGATGAACATGGAAATATCTACACCGCTATCTGTATGAACATGAAATTATCTACACCGCTATCTGTGTAAACATGCATACATCTTCACCGCTATCTCTATAAACATGGAAATATCTACACCGCTATCTGTATGAACATTGAAATATCAACACCGCTATCTGTTTGAACATGGAAGTATCTACACCGCTATCTGCATGAAAATGGAAATATCTACACAGATATCTGCATATACATGGAAATATCTACAAAGCTATCTATTTACACATGGAAATAACTACACCGCTATCTCTATAAACATGGAAATATCTACACCGCCATCTGTATGAACATGGAAATATCTGAACCGACATCTCTATGAACATATAAATATCTGCACCACCATCTGTATTAAAATGGAGATATCTACACCGCTATCTGTATAAACATGGAAATATCTATACCGCTATCTGTATAAACATGGAAATATCAGCACCGCTATCTGTATGAACATGGAAATATCTACACCGCTACTGTATAAACATGGAAATATCTACACCGCTATCTGTATAAACATGGAAATATCAGCACCGCTATCTGTATGAACAAGGAAATATCTACACCGCTATCTTTATGTACATGGAAATATCTACACCGATATCTGTATGATCATGGAAATAACTTCACCGCCATCTGTATGAACATGGATATATCTACACAGCCATCTGGATGAACATGGAAATATCTACACCGCTATCTGTATGAACATGGAAATATCTACAACGCTATCTGTGTAAACAAGCATACATCTTCACCGCTATCTGTATAAACATGGAAATATCAGCACCGCTATCTGTATGAACATGGAAATATCTACACCGCTATCTCTATGAACATGGAAATATCTACACCGGTATCTGTATGAACTTGGAAATATCTACACCGCTATCTGTTTGAACATGGAAATATCTACACTGCTATCTGCATGAAAATGGAAATAGCTACACTGCTATCTGCATATACATTTAAATATCTACACAGCTATCTCTTTACACATGGAAATAACTACTCCGCTATCTGTATGAACATGGAAATATCTACACCGCCATCTGTATGAACATGGAAATATCTGCACCGCCATCTGTATGAACATATAAATATCTACACCGCCATCTGTATTAAGATGGAGATATCTACACTGCTATCTGTATAAACATGGAAATATCTACACCGCCATCTGTACGAACATATAAATATCTACACCGCCATCTGTATGAAAATATAAATATCTAAACCGCCATCTGTATTTAGATAGATATATCTCCACTGCTATCTGTATAAACATCGAAATATCCACACCGCTATCTGTTTAAACATGGAAATATCTACACCGCTATCTGTATAAACATGGAAATATCTACACCACTACCTGTATAAACATGGAAATATCATCACCGCTATCTATATGAACATGGAAATATCTACACCGCTATCTGTATGAACATGGAAATATCTACACCGCTATCTGTATGAACATGGAAATATCTACACTGCTATCTGTATGAACATGGAAATATCTACACCGCTGTCTGTATGAACATGGATATATCTACACAGCCCTCTGGATGAACATGGAAATATCTACACCGCTATTTGTATGAACATGGAAATAGCTACACCGCTATCTGTACGAACATGGAAATACCTAAACCGCTATCTGTATGAACATGGAAATATCTACACCGCTCTCTGTTTCAGCATGGAAATATCTACACCGCTGTCTGCATGAAAATGGAAATATCTACACAGCTATCTGCATATACATGGAAATATCTACAAAGCTATCTCTTTACACATGGAAATAACTACACCGCTATCTCTATAAACATGGAAATATCTACACCGCCATCTGTATGAACTTGGAAATATCTGCACCGCAATCTGTATGAACATAAAAATATCTGCACCGCCATCTGTATTAAGATGGAGATATCTACACCGCTATCTGTATAAACATGGAAATATCTACACCGCTATCTGTATAAACATGGAAATATCTACACCGCTATCTGTATAAACATGGAAATATCTACACGGCTATCTGTATAAACATGGAAATATCTACACCGCTATCTGTATGAACATGGAAATATCTACAACGCTATCTGTGTAAACAAGCATACATCTTCACCGCTATCTGTATAAACATGGAAATATCAGCACCGCTATCTGTATGAACATGGAAATATCTACACCGCTATCTCTATGAACATGGAAATTTCTACACCAATATCTATATGAACATGAAAATAGCTGCACCGCTATCTGTATGAACATGGAAATATCTACACCACTACCTGTATGAACATGGAAATATCTACACCGCTATCTGTATGAACATGGATATATCTATACAGCCATCTGGATGAACACGGAAATATCTACACCGCTATCCGTATGAACATGGAAATATCAAAACTGCTATCTGTGTAAATATGCATACATCTTCACCGCAATCTGTATAAACATGGAAATATCTACACCGCTGTCTGTATGAACATGGAAATATCTACACCGCTATCTGAACATGGAAATATCTACACCGCTATCTGCATGAAAATGGAAATATCTACACAGCTATCTGCATATACATGGAAATATCTACACAGCTATCTCTTTACACATGGAAATAACTACTCCGCTATCTGTATGAACATGGAAATATCTACACCGCCATCTGTATGAACACGGAAATGTCTGCACCGCCATCTGTATGAACATATAAATATCTACACGGCCATCTGAATTAAGATGGAGATATCTACACCGGTATCTGTATAAACATGGAAATATCTACACCGCTACCTGTATAAACATGGAAATATCTACACCGCTACCTGTATAAACATGGAAATATCTACACCGCTACCTGTATAAACATGGAAATATCTGCACCGCTATCTGTATGAACATGGAAATATCTACACAGCCATCTGGATGAATATGGAAATATCTACACCGCTATCTGTATGAACATGGAAATAGCTACACCGCTATCTGTATGAACATGGAAATATCTACACCACTATCTGTATGAACATGGAAATATCTTCACCGCCATCTGTATGAACATGGATATATCTACACAGCCATCTGGATGAACATGGAAATATCTACACGGCTATATGTATGACCATGGAAATAGCTACACCGCTATCTGTACGAACATGGAAATAGCTACACCGTTATCTGTATGAACATGGAAATATCTACACTGCTATCTGTATGAACATGGAAATATCTTCACCGCCATCTGTACGAACATGGGTATGTCTACACAGCCATCTGGATGAACATGGAAATATCTACACCGCTATCTGTATGAAAATGGAAATATCTACACCGCTATCTGTGTAAACATGCATACATCTTCCCCGCTATCTGTATAAACATGGAAATATCAGCACCGCTATCTGTATGAACATGGAAATATCTACACAGCCATCTGGATGAACATGGAAATATCTACACCGCTATCTGTATGAACATGGAAATATCTACACCGCTATCTGTATAAACATGGAAATATCTACACCGGTATCTGTATAAACATGGAAATATCTACACCGCTATCTGTATAAACATGGAAATATCTATACCGCTACCTGTATAAACATGGAAATATCTACACCGCTACCTGTATAAACATGGAAATATCTATACCGCTACCTGTATAAACATGGAAGTATCAGCACCGCTATCTGTATGAACATGGAAATATCTACACCGCTATCTGTATGAACATGGAAATATCTACACCGCTATCTGTATGAACATGGAAATAGCTACACCGCTATCTGTATGAACATGGAAATACCTACACCACTATCTGTATGAACTTGGAAATATCTTCACCGCCATCTGTATGAACATGGATATATCTACACAGCCATCTGGATGAACATGGAAATATCTGCACTGCTATATGTATGAACATGGAAATAGCTACACCGCTATCTGTTTGAGCATGGAAATATCTACACCGCTATCTGCATGAAAATGGAAATATCTACACAGCTATCTGCATATACATGGAAATATCTACAAAGCTATCTCTTTACACATGGAAATAACTACACCGATATCTCTATAAACATGGAAATATCTACACCGCCATCTGTATGAACATGGAAATATCAGCACCGCTATCTGTATGAACAAGGATATGACTACACAGCCATCTGGATGAACATGGAAATATCTACACCGCTATCAGTATGAACATGGAAATATCTACACCGCTTTCTGTGTAAACAAGCATACATCTTCACCGCTATCTGTATAAACATGGAAATATCTACACCGCTATCTGTATGAACATGGAAATATCTACACCGCTATCTGTTTGAGCATGGAAATATCTACACCGCTATCTGCATGAAAATGGAAATATCAACACAGCTATCTGCATATGCATGGAAATATCTACAAAGCTATCTCTTTACACATGGAAATAACTACACCAATATATCTATAAACGTGGAAATATCTACACCGCCATCTGTATGAACATGGAAATATCAGCACCGCTATCTGTATGAACATGGAAATATCTACACAGCCATCTGGATGAACATGGAAATATCTACACCGCTATCTGTATGAACATGGAAAAAGCTACACCGCTATCTGTATGAACATGGAAATATCTACACCGCTATCTGTATAAACATGGAAATATCTACACCGCTATCTGTATGAACATGGAAATATCTACACCGCTATCTGTTTGAGCATTGAAATATCTACACAGCTATCTGCATGAAAATGGAAATATCTACACAGCTATCTGCATATACATGGAAATATCTACAAAGCTATCTCTTTACACATGGAAATAACTACACCGATATCTCTATAAACATGGAAATATCTACACCGCCATCTGTATGAACATGGAGATATCTGCACCGCCATCTGTATGAACATATAAATATCTGCACCGCCATCTGTATTAAGATGGAGATATCTACACCGCTATCTGTATAAACATGGAAATATCTACACAGCTATCTGTATGAGCATGGAAATATCTACACCGCCATCTGTATGAAGATATAAATATCTTCACCGACATCTGTATGAACATGGATATATCTACACAGCCATCTGGATGAACATGGAAATATCTACACCGCTATCTGTATGAACATGAAATTATCTACACCGCTATCTGTGTAAACATGCATACATCTTCACCGCTATCTCTATAAACATGGAAATATCTACACCGCTATCTGTATGAACATTGAAATATCTACACCGCTATCTGTTTGAACATGGAAGTATCTACACCGCTATCTGCATGAAAATGGAAATATCTACACAGATATCTGCATATACATGGAAATATCTACAAAGCTATCTATTTACACATGGAAATAACTACACCGCTATCTCTATAAACATGGAAATATCTACACCGCCATCTGTATGAACATGGAAATATCTGAACCGACATCTCTATGAACATATAAATATCTGCACCACCATCTGTATTAAAATGGAGATATCTACACCGCTATCTGTATAAACATGGAAATATCTATACCGCTATCTGTATAAACATGGAAATATCAGCACCGCTATCTGTATGAACATGGAAATATCTACACCGCTACCTGTATAAACATGGAAATATCTACACCGCTATCTGTATAAACATGGAAATAGCACCGCTATCTGTATGAACAAGGAAATATCTACACCGCTATCTTTATGAACATGGAAATATCTACACCGATATCTGTATGATCATGGAAATAACTTCACCGCCATCTGTATGAACATGGATATATCTACACAGCCATCTGGATGAACATGGAAATATCTACACCGCTATCTGTATGAACATGGAAATATCTACAACGCTATCTGTGTAAACAAGCATACATCTTCACCGCTATCTGTATAAACATGGAAATATCAGCACCGCTATCTGTATGAACATGGAAATATCTACACCGCTATCTCTATGAACATGGAAATTTCTACACCAATATCTATATGAACATGAAAATAGCTGCACCGCTATCTGTATGAACATGGAAATATCTACACCACTACCTGTATGAACATGGAAATATCTACACCGCTATCTGTATGAACATGGATATATCTATACAGCCATCTGGATGAACACGGAAATATCTACACCGCTATCCGTATGAACATGGAAATATCAACACTGCTATCTGTGTAAATATGCATACATCTTCACCGCAATCTGTATAAACATGGAAATATCTACACCGCTATCTGTATGAACATGGAAATATCTACACCGCTATCTGAACATGGAAATATCTACACCGCTATCTGCATGAAAATGGAAATATCTACACAGCTATCTGCATATACATGGAAATATCTACACAGCTATCTCTTTACACATGGAAATAACTACTCCGCTATCTGTATGAACATGGAAATATCTACACCGCCATCTGTATGAACACGGAATTGTCTGCACCGCCATCTGTATGAACATATAAATATCTACACGGCCATCTGAATTAAGATGGAGATATCTACACCGGTATCTGTATAAACATGGAAATATCTAAACCGCTATCTGTATAAACATGGAAATATCTACACCGCTATCTGTATAAACATGGAAATATCTACACCGCTACCTGTATAAACATGGAAATATCTACACCGCTACCTGTATAAACATGGAAATATCTGCACCGCTATCTGTATGAACATGGAAATATCTACACAGCCATCTGGATGAATATGGAAATATCTACACCGCTATCTGTATGAACATGGAAATAGCTACACCGCTATCTGTATGAACATGGAAATATCTACACCACTATCTGTATGAACATGGAAATATCTTCACCGCCATCTGTATGAACATGGATATATCTACACAGCCATCTGGATGAACATGGAAATATCTACACGGCTATATGTATGACCATGGAAATAGCTACACCGCTATCTGTACGAACATGGAAATAGCTACACCGTTATCTGTATGAACATGGAAATATCTACACTGCTAACTGTATGAACATGGAAATATCTTCACCGCCATCTGTACGAACATGGGTATGTCTACACAGCCATCTGGATGAACATGGAAATATCTACACCGCTATCTGTATGAAAATGGAAATATCTACACCGCTATCTGTGTAAACATGCATACATCTTCCCCGCTATCTGTATAAACATGGAAATATCAGCACCGCTATCTGTATGAACATGGAAATATCTACACAGCCATCTGGATGAACATGGAAATATCTACACCGCTATCTGTATGAACATGGAAGTATCTACACCGCTATCTGTATAAACATGGAAATATCTACACCGCTATCTGTATAAACATAGATATATCTACACCGCTATCTGTATGAACATGGAAATATCTACACCGCTATCTGTTTGAGCATGGAAATATCTACACAGCTATCTGCATGAAAATGGAAATATCTACACAGCTATCTGCATATACATGGAAATATCTACAAAGCTATCTCTTTACACATGGAAATAACTAAACCGATATCTCTATAAACATGGAAATGTCTACACCGCCATCTGTATGAACATGGAAATATCTGCACCGCCATCTGTATGAACATATAAATATCTGCACCGCCATCTGTATTAAGATGGAGATATCTATACCGCTATCTGTATAAACATGGAAATTTCTACACCGCTATCTGTATGAGCATGGAAATATCTACACCGCTATCTCTATGAACATGGAAATTTCTTCACAACTATCTATATGAACATGGAAATAGCTGCACCGCTATCTGTATGAACATGGAAATATCTACACCACTACCTGTATGAACATGGAAATATCTACACCGCTATCTGTATGAACATGGAAATAGCTACACCGCTATCTGTATGAACATGGAAATATCTACACCACTATCTGTATGAACATGGAAATAAATTCACCGCTATCTGTATGAACATGGATATATCTACACAGCCATCTGGATGAACATGGAAGTATCTACACCGCTATTTGTATGGACATGGATATAGCTACACCGCTATCTGTACGAACATGGAAATAGCTACACCGCTATCTGTATGAACATGGAAATATCTACACCGCTCTCTGTTTCAGCATGGAAATATCTACACCGCTGTCTGCATGAAAATGGAAATATCTACACAGCTATCTGCATATACATGGAAATATCTACAAAGCTATCTCTTTACACATGGAAATAACTACACCGCTATCTCTATAAACATGGAAATATCTACACCGCCATCTGTATGAACTTGGAAATATCTGCACCGCCATCTGTATGAACATAAAAATATCTGCACCGCCATCTGTATTAAGATGGAGATATCTACACCGCTATCTGTATAAGCATGGAAATATCTACACCGCTATCTGTATAAACATGGAAATATCTACACCGCTATCTGTATAAACATGGAAATATCTACACGGCTATCTGTATAAACATGGAAATATCTACACCGCTCTCTGTTTGAGCATGGAAATATCTACACCGCTATCTGCATGAAAATGGAAATATCTACACAGCTATCTGCATATACATTTAAATATCTACAAAGCTATTTCTTTACACATAGAACTAACTACACCGCTATCTCTATAAACATGGAAATATGTACACCGCCATCTGTATGAACATGGAAATATCTGCACCGCCATCTGTATTAAGATATAAATATCTACACCGCCAACTGTATTAAAATGGAGATATCTACACCGCTATATGTGTAAACATGGAAATATCTACACCGCTATCTGTATAAACACGGAAATATCTACACCGCTATCTGTATGAACATGGAAATATTTACACCGCTACCTGTATAAACATGGAAATATCAGCACCGCTATCTGTATGAACATGGAAATATCTACACAGCCATCTGGATGAACATGGAAATATCTACACCGCTAACTGTATGAACATGGAAATAGCTACACCGCTATCTGTATGAACATGGAAATATCTACACCACTATCTGTATGAACATGGACATATCTGCACCGCTATCTGTATGAACATGGAAATATCTACACCGCTATCTGTATGAACATGGAAATATCTACACCGCTATCTGCATAAACATGGAAATATCTACACCGCTATCTGTATAAACATGGAAATATCTACACCACTATCTGTATAAACATGGAAATATCAGCACCGCTATCTGTATGAACATGGAAATATATACACCGCTATCTTTATGAACATGGAAATATCTACACAGATATCTGTATGAACATGGAAATATCTTCACCGCCATCTGTATGAACATGGATATATCTACACAGCCATCAGGATGAACATGGAAATATCTACACCAATATCTGTATGAACATGGAAATATGTACACCGCTATCTGTGTAAACATGCATACATCTTCATCGCTATCTGTATAAACATGGAAATATCTACACCGCTATCTGTATAAGCATGGAAATATGTACACCACTACCTGTATAAACATGGAAATATCAGCACCGCTATCTGTATGAACATGGAAATATCTACACAGCCATCTGGATGAATATGGAAATATCAGCACCGCTATCTGTATGAACATGGATATGTCTACACAGCCATCTGGATGAACATGGAAATATCTACACCGCTATCTGTATGAACATGGAAATATCTACAACGCTATCCGTGTAAACAAGCATACATCTTCACTGCTATCTGTATAAACATGGAAATATCTACACCGCTATCTGTATGAACATGGAAATATCTACACCGCTATCTGTATGAACATTGAAATATCGACACCGCTATCTGTTTGAGCATGGAAATATCTACACCGCTATCTGCATGAAAATGGAAATATCTACACAGCTATCTGCATATACATGGAAATATCTACAAAGCTATCTCTTTACACATGGAAATAACTACACCGATATCTCTATAAACATGGAAATATCTACACCGCCATCTGTATGAACATGGAAATATCAGCACCACTATCTGTATGAACATGGAAATATCTACACAGCCATCTGGATGAACATGGAAATATCTACACCGCTATCTGTATGAACATGGAAATAGCTACACCGCTATCTGTATGAACATGGAAATATCTACACCTCTATCTGTATGAACATGGAAATATCTACACCGCTATCTGTATGAACATGGAAGTATCTACACCGCTATCTGTATAAACATGGAAATATCTACACCGCTATCTGTATAAACATGGATATATCTACACTGCTATCTGTATGAACATGGAAATATCTACACCGCTATCTGTTTGAGCATGGAAATATCTACACAGCTATCTGCATGAAAATGGAAATATCTACACAGCTATCTGCATATACATGGAAATATCTACAAAGCTATCTCTTTACACATGGAAATAAGTAAACCGATATCTCTATAAACATGGAAATGTCTACACCGCCATCTGTATGAACATGGAAATATCTGCACCGCCATCTCTATGAACATATAAATATCTGCACCGCCATCTGTATTAAGATGGAGATATCTATACCGCTATCTGTATTAACATGGAAATATCTACACCGCTATCTGCATGAGCATGGAAATATCTACACCGCTATCTCTATGAACATGGAAATTTCTACACAACTATCTATATGAACATGGAAATAGCTGCACCGCTATCTGTATGAACATGGAAATATCTACACCACTACCTGTATGAACATGGATATATCTACACCGCTATCTGTATGAACATGGAAATAGCTACACCGCTATCTGTATGAACATGGAAATATCTACACCACTATCTGTATGAACATGGAAATAACTTCACCGCCATCTGTATGAACATGGATATATCTACACAGCCATCTGGATGAACATGGAAATATCTACACCGCTATTTGTATGAACATGGAAATAGCTACACCGCTATCTGTACGAACATGGAAATAGCTACACCGCTATCTGTATGAACATGGATATATCTACTCTGCTCTCTGTTTCAGCATGGAAATATCTACACCGCTGTCTGCATGAAAATGGAAACATCTACACAGCTATCTGCATATACATGGAAATATCTAGAGAGCTATCTCTTTACACATGGAAATAACTACACCGCTATCTCTATAAACATGGAAATATCTACACCGCCATCTGTATGAACTTGGAAATATCTGCACCGCCATCTGTATGAACATAAAAATATCTGCACCGCCATCTGTATTAAGATGGAGATATCTACACCGCTATCTGTATAAACGTGGAAATATCTACACCGCTATCTGTAAAAACATGGAAATATCTACACCGCTATCTGTATAAACATGGAAATATCTACACGGCTATCTGTATAAACATGGAAATATCTACACTGCTCTCTGAGCATGGAAATATCTACACCGCTATCTGCATGAAAATGGAAATATCTACACAGCTATCTGCATATACATTTAAATATCTACAAAGCTATTTCTTTACACATAGAAATAACTACACCGCTGTCTCTATAAACTTGGAAATATGTACACCGCCATCTGTATGAACATGGAAATATCTGCACCGCCATCTGTATTAAGATATAAATATCTACACCGCCATCTGTATTAAAATGGAGATATCTACACCGCTATCTGTGTAAACATGGAAATATCTACACCGCTATCTGTATAAACACGGAAATATCTACACCGCTATCTGTATGAACATGGAAATATTTACACCGCTACCTGTATAAACATGGAAATATCAGCACCGCTATCTGTATGAACATGGAAATATCTACACAGCCATCTGGATGAACATGGAAATATCTACACCGCTAACTGTATGAACATGGAAATAGCTACACCGCTATCTGTATGAACATGGAAATATCTACACCACTATCTGTATGAACATGGAAATATCTGCACCGCTATCTGTATGAACATGGAAATATCTACACCGCTATCTGTATGAACATGGAAATATCTACACCGCTATCTCCATAAACATGGAAATATCTACACCGCTATCTGTATAAACATGGAAATATCTACACCGCTATCTGTATAAACATGGAAATATCAGCACCGCTATCTGTATGAACATGGAAATATCTACACCGCTATCTTTATGAACATGGAAATATCTACACAGATATCTGTATGAACATGGAAATATCTTCACCGCCATCTGTATGAACATGGATATATCTACACAGCCATCTGGATGAACATGGAAATATCTACACCAATATCTGTATGAACATGGAAATATCTACACCGCTATCTGTGTAAACATGCATACATCTTCATCGCTATCTGTATAAACATGGAAATATCTACACCGCTATCTGTATAAGCATGGAAATATGTACACCACTACCTGTATAAACATGGAAATATCAGCACCGCTATCTGTATGAACATGGAAATATCTACACAGCCATCTGGATGAATATGGAAATATCAGCACCGCTATCTGTATGAACATGGATATGTCTACACAGCCATCTGGATGAACATGGAAATATCTACACCGCTATCTGTATGAACATGGAAATATCTACAACGCTATCCGTGTAAACAAGCATACATCTTCACCGCTATCTGTATAAACATGGAAATATCTACACCGCTATCTGTATGAACATGGAAATATCTACACCGCTATCTGTATGAACATTGAAATATCTACACCGCTATCTGTTTGAGCATGGAAATATCTACACCGCTATCTGCATGAAAATGGAAATATCTACACAGCTATCGGCATATACATGGAAATATCTACAAAGCTATCTCTTTACACATGGAAATAACTACACCGATATCTCTATAAACATGGAAATATCTACACCGCCATCTGTATGAACATGGAAATATCAGCACCACTATCTGTATGAACATGGAAATATCTACACAGCCATCTGGATGAACATGGAAATATCTACACCGCTATCTGTATGAACATGGAAATAGCTACACCGCTATCTGTATGAACATGGAAATATCTACACCTCTATCTGTATGAACATGGAAATATCTACACCGCTATCTGTAAGAACATGGAAGTATCTACACCGCTATCTGTATAAACATGGAAATATCTACACCGCTATCTGTATAAACATGGATATATCTACACCGCTATCTGTATGAACATGGAAATATCTACACCGCTATCTGTTTGAGCATGGAAATATCTACACAGCTATCTGCATGAAAATGGAAATATCTACACAGCTATCTGCATATACATGGAAATATCTACAAAGCTATCTCTTTACACATGGAAATAACTAAACCGATATCTCTATAAACATGGAAATGTCTACACCGCCATCTGTATGAACATGGAAATATCTGCACCGCCATCTGTATGAACATATAAATATCTGCACCGCCATCTGTATTAAGATGGAGATATCTATACCGCTATCTGTATTAAGATGGAGATATCTACACCGCTATCTGCATGAGCATGGAAATATCTACACCGCTATCTCTATGAACATGGAAATTTCTACACAACTATCTATATGAACATGGAAATAGCTGCACCGCTATCTGTATGAACATGGAAATATCTACACCACTACCTGTATGAACATGGAAATATCTACACCGCTATCTGTATGAACATGGAAATAGCTACACCGCTATCTGTATGAACATGGAAATATCTACACCACTATCTGTATGAACATGGAAATAACTTCACCGCCATCTGTATGAACATGGATATATCTACACAGCCATCTGGATGAACATGGAAATATCTACACCGCTATTTGTATGAACATGGAAATAGCTACACCGCTATCTGTACGAACATGGAAATAGCTACACCGCTATCTGTATGAACATGGATATATCTACACCGCTCTCTGTTTCAGCATGGAAATATCTACACCGCTGTCTGCATGAAAATGGAAATATCTACACAGCTATCTGCATATACATGGAAATATCTACAAAGCTATCTCTTTACACATGGAAATAACTACACCGCTATCTCTATAAACATGGAAATATCTACACCGCCATCTGTATGAACATGGAAATATTTACACCGCTACCTGTATAAACATGGAAATATCAGCACCGCTATCTGTATGAACATGGAAATATCTACACAGCCATCTGGATGAACATGGAAATATCTACACCGCTAAGTGTATGAACATGGAAATAGCTACACCGCTATCTGTATGAACATGGAAATATCTACACCACTATCTGTATGAACATGGACATATCTGCACCGCTATCTGTATGAACATGGAAATATCTACACCGCTATCTGTATGAACATGGAAATATCTACACCGCTATCTGCATAAACATGGAAATATCTACACCGCTATCTGTATAAACATGGAAATATCTACACCACTATCTGTATAAACATGGAAATATCAGCACCGCTATCTGTATGAACATGGAAATATATACACCGCTATCTTTATGAACATGGAAATATCTACACAGATATCTGTATGAACATGGAAATATCTTCACCGCCATCTGTATGAACATGGATATATCTACACAGCCATCAGGATGAACATGGAAATATCTACACCAATATCTGTATGAACATGGAAATATGTACACCGCTATCTGTGTAAACATGCATACATCTTCATCGCTATCTGTATAAACATGGAAATATCTACACCGCTATCTGTATAAGCATGGAAATATGTACACCACTACCTGTATAAACATGGAAATATCAGCACCGCTATCTGTATGAACATGGAAATATCTACACAGCCATCTGGATGAATATGGAAATATCAGCACCGCTATCTGTATGAACATGGATATGTCTACACAGCCATCTGGATGAACATGGAAATATCTACACCGCTATCTGTATGAACATGGAAATATCTACAACGCTATCCGTGTAAACAAGCATACATCTTCACCGCTATCTGTATAAACATGGAAATATCTACACCGCTATCTGTATGAACATGGAAATATCTACACCGCTATCTGTATGAACATTGAAATATCGACACCGCTATCTGTTTGAGCATGGAAATATCTACACCGCTATCTGCATGAAAATGGAAATATCTACACAGCTATCTGCATATACATGGAAATATCTACAAAGCTATCTCTTTACACATGGAAATAACTACACCGATATCTCTATAAACATGGAAATATCTACACCGCCATCTGTATGAACATGGAAATATCAGCACCACTATCTGTATGAACATGGAAATATCTACACAGCCATCTGGATGAACATGGAAATATCTACACCGCTATCTGTATGAACATGGAAATAGCTACACCGCTATCTGTATGAACATGGAAATATCTACACCTCTATCTGTATGAACATGGAAATATCTACACCGCTATCTGTATGAACATGGAAGTATCTACACCGCTATCTGTATAAACATGGAAATATCTACACCGCTATCTGTATAAACATGGATATATCTACACTGCTATCTGTATGAACATGGAAATATCTACACCGCTATCTGTTTGAGCATGGAAATATCTACACAGCTATCTGCATGAAAATGGAAATATCTACACAGCTATCTGCATATACATGGAAATATCTACAAAGCTATCTCTTTACACATGGAAATAAGTAAACCGATATCTCTATAAACATGGAAATGTCTACACCGCCATCTGTATGAACATGGAAATATCTGCACCGCCATCTCTATGAACATATAAATATCTGCACCGCCATCTGTATTAAGATGGAGATATCTATACCGCTATCTGTATTAACATGGAAATATCTACACCGCTATCTGCATGAGCATGGAAATATCTACACCGCTATCTCTATGAACATGGAAATTTCTACACAACTATCTATATGAACATGGAAATAGCTGCACCGCTATCTGTATGAACATGGAAATATCTACACCACTACCTGTATGAACATGGATATATCTACACCGCTATCTGTATGAACATGGAAATAGCTACACCGCTATCTGTATGAACATGGAAATATCTACACCACTATCTGTATGAACATGGAAATAACTTCACCGCCATCTGTATGAACATGGATATATCTACACAGCCATCTGGATGAACATGGAAATATCTACACCGCTATTTGTATGAACATGGAAATAGCTACACCGCTATCTGTACGAACATGGAAATAGCTACACCGCTATCTGTATGAACATGGATATATCTACACCGCTCTCTGTTTCAGCATGGAAATATCTACACCGCTGTCTGCATGAAAATGGAAACATCTACACAGCTATCTGCATATACATGGAAATATCTAGAGAGCTATCTCTTTACACATGGAAATAACTACACCGCTATCTCTATAAACATGGAAATATCTACACCGCCATCTGTATGAACTTGGAAATATCTGCACCGCCATCTGTATGAACATAAAAATATCTGCACCGCCATCTGTATTAAGATGGAGATATCTACACCGCTATCTGTATAAACGTGGAAATATCTACACCGCTATCTGTATAAACATGGAAATATCTACACCGCTATCTGTATAAACATGGAAATATCTACACGGCTATCTGTATAAACATGGAAATATCTACACTGCTCTCTGAGCATGGAAATATCTACACCGCTATCTGCATGAAAATGGAAATATCTACACAGCTATCTGCATATACATTTAAATATCTACAAAGCTATTTCTTTACACATAGAAATAACTACACCGCTGTCTCTATAAAATTGGAAATATGTACACCGCCATCTGTATGAACATGGAAATATCTGCACCGCCATCTGTATTAAGATATAAATATCTACACCGCCATCTGTATTAAAATGGAGATATCTACACCGCTATCTGTGTAAACATGGAAATATCTACACCGCTATCTGTATAAACACGGAAATATCTACACCGCTATCTGTATGAACATGGAAATATTTACACCGCTACCTGTATAAACATGGAAATATCAGCACCGCTATCTGTATGAACATGGAAATATCTACACAGCCATCTGGATGAACATGGAAATATCTACACCGCTAACTGTATGAACATGGAAATAGCTACACCGCTATCTGTATGAACATGGAAATATCTACACCACTATCTGTATGAACATGGAAATATCTGCACCGCTATCTGTATGAACATGGAAATATCTACACCGCTATCTGTATGAACATGGAAATATCTACACCGCTATCTCCATAAACATGGAAATATCTACACCGCTATCTGTATAAACATGGAAATATCTACACCGCTATCTGTATAAACATGGAAATATCAGCACCGCTATCTGTATGAACATGGAAATATCTACACCGCTATCTTTATGAACATGGAAATATCTACACAGATATCTGTATGAACATGGAAATATCTTCACCGCCATCTGTATGAACATGGATATATCTACACAGCCATCTGGATGAACATGGAAATATCTACACCAATATCTGTATGAACATGGAAATATCTACACCGCTATCTGTGTAAACATGCATACATCTTCATCGCTATCTGTATAAACATGGAAATATCTACACCGCTATCTGTATAAGCATGGAAATATGTACACCACTACCTGTATAAACATGGAAATATCAGCACCGCTATCTGTATGAACATGGAAATATCTACACAGCCATCTGGATGAATATGGAAATATCAGCACCGCTATCTGTATGAACATGGATATGTCTACACAGCCATCTGGATGAACATGGAAATATCTACACCGCTATCTGTATGAACATGGAAATATCTACAACGCTATCCGTGTAAACAAGCATACATCTTCACCGCTATCTGTATAAACATGGAAATATCTACACCGCTATCTGTATGAACATGGAAATATCTACACCGCTATCTGTATGAACATTGAAATATCTACACCGCTATCTGTTTGAGCATGGAAATATCTACACCGCTATCTGCATGAAAATGGAAATATCTACACAGCTATCTGCATATACATGGAAATATCTACAAAGCTATCTCTTTACACATGGAAATAACTACACCGATATCTCTATAAACATGGAAATATCTACACCGCCATCTGTATGAACATGGAAATATCAGCACCACTATCTGTATGAACATGGAAATATCTACACAGCCATCTGGATGAACATGGAAATATCTACACCGCTATCTGTATGAACATGGAAATAGCTACACCGCTATCTGTATGAACATGGAAATATCTACACCTCTATCTGTATGAACATGGAAATATCTACACCGCTATCTGTAAGAACATGGAAGTATCTACACCGCTATCTGTATAAACATGGAAATATCTACACCGCTATCTGTATAAACATGGATATATCTACACCGCTATCTGTATGAACATGGAAATATCTACACCGCTATCTGTTTGAGCATGGAAATATCTACACAGCTATCTGCATGAAAATGGAAATATCTACACAGCTATCTGCATATACATGGAAATATCTACAAAGCTATCTCTTTACACATGGAAATAAGTAAACCGATATCTCTATAAACATGGAAATGTCTACACCGCCATCTGTATGAACATGGAAATATCTGCACCGCCATCTGTATGAACATATAAATATCTGCACCGCCATCTGTATTAAGATGGAGATATCTATACCGCTATCTGTATTAAGATGGAGATATCTACACCGCTATCTGCATGAGCATGGAAATATCTACACCGCTATCTCTATGAACATGGAAATTTCTACACAACTATCTATATGAACATGGAAATAGCTGCACCGCTATCTGTATGAACATGGAAATATCTACACCACTACCTGTATGAACATGGAAATATCTACACCGCTATCTGTATGAACATGGAAATAGCTACACCGCTATCTGTATGAACATGGAAATATCTACACCACTATCTGTATGAACATGGAAATAACTTCACCGCCATCTGTATGAACATGGATATATCTACACAGCCATCTGGATGAACATGGAAATATCTACACCGCTATTTGTATGAACATGGAAATAGCTACACCGCTATCTGTACGAACATGGAAATAGCTACACCGCTATCTGTATGAACATGGATATATCTACACCGCTCTCTGTTTCAGCATGGAAATATCTACACCGCTGTCTGCATGAAAATGGAAATATCTACACAGCTATCTGCATATACATGGAAATATCTACAAAGCTATCTCTTTACACATGGAAATAACTACACCGCTATCTCTATAAACATGGAAATATCTACACCGCCATCTGTATGAACTTGGAAATATCTGCACCGCCATCTGTATGAACATAAAAATATCTGCACCGCCATCTGTATTAAGATGGAGATATCTACACCGCTATCTGTATAAACGTGGAAATATCTACACCGCTATCTGTATAAACATGGAAATATCTACACCGCTATCTGTATGAACATGGAAATATCTACACGGCTATCTGTATAAACATGGAAATATCTACACTGCTCTCTGAGCATGGAAATATCTACACCGCTATCTGCATGAAAATGGAAATATCTACACAGCTCTCTGCATATACATTTAAATATCTACAAAGCTATTTCTTTACACATAGAAATAACTACACCGCTATCTCTATAAACTTGGAAATATGTACACCGCCATCTGTATGAACATGGAAATATCTTCACCGCCATCTGTATTAAGATATAAATATCTACACCGCCATCTGTATTAAAATGGAGATATCTACACCGCTATCTGTGTAAACATGGAAATATCTACACCGCTATCTGTATAAACACGGAAATATCTACACCGCTATCTGTATGAACATGGAAATATCTACACAGCCATCTGGATGAACATGGAAATATCTACACCGCTAACTGTATGAACATGGAAATAGCTACACCGCTATCTGTATGAACATGGAAATATCTACACCACTATCTGTATGAACATGGACATATCTGCACCGCTATCTGTATGAACATGGAAATATCTACACCGCTATCTGTATGAACATGGAAATATCTACACCGCTATCTGCGTAAACATGGAAATATCTACACCGCTATCTGTATAAACATGGAAATATCTACACCACTATCTGTATAAACATGGAAATATCAGCACCGCTATCTGTATGAACATGGAAATATATACACCGCTATCTTTATGAACATGGAAATATCTACACAGATATCTGCATGAACATGGAAATATCTTCACCGCCATCTGTATGAACATGGATATATCTACACAGCCATCAGGATGAACATGGAAATATCTACACCAATATCTGTATGAACATGGAAATATCTACACCGCTATCTGTGTAAACATGCATACATCTTCATCGCTATCTGTATAAACATGGAAATATCTACACCGCTATCTGTATAAGCATGGAAATATGTACACCACTACCTGTATAAACATGGAAATATCAGCACCGCTATCTGTATGAACATGGAAATATCTACACAGCCATCTGGATGAATATGGAAATATCAGCACCGCTATCTGTATGAACATGGATATATCTACACTGCTATCTGTATGAACATGGAAATATCTACACCGCTATCTGTTTGAGCATGGAAATATCTACACAGCTATCTGCATGAAAATGGAAATATCTACACAGCTATCTGCATATACATGGAAATATCTACAAAGCTATCTCTTTACACATGGAAATAACTAAACCGATATCTCTATAAACATGGAAATGTCTACACCGCCATCTGTATGAACATGGAAATATCTGCACCGCCATCTGTATGAACATATAAATATCTGCACCGCCATCTGTATTAAGATGGAGATATCTATACCGCTATCTGTATTAACATGGAAATATCTACACCGCTATCTGCATGAGCATGGAAATATCTACACCGCTATCTCTATGAACATGGAAATTTCTACACAACTATCTATATGAACATGGAAATAGCTGCACCGCTATCTGTATGAACATGGAAATATCTACACCACTACCTGTATGAACATGGAAATATCTACACCGCTATCTGTATGAACATGGAAATAGCTACACCGCTATCTGTATGAACATGGAAATATCTACACCACTATCTGTATGA
Source organism: Gorilla gorilla gorilla (assembly GCF_029281585.2). NCBI lineage: Eukaryota > Metazoa > Chordata > Mammalia > Primates > Hominidae > Gorilla > Gorilla gorilla. The sequence goes on along the minus strand of NC_073234.2, from coordinate 151,353,610 downwards.
ACATGGAAATAACTTCACCGCCATCTGTATGAACATGGATATATCTACACAGCCATCTGGATGAACATGGAAATATCTACACCGCTATTTGTATGAACATGGAAATAGCTACACCGCTATCTGTACGAACATGGAAATAGCTACACCGCTATCTGTATGAACATGGATATATCTACACCGCTCTCTGTTTCAGCATGGAAATATCTACACCGCTGTCTGCATGAAAATGGAAATATCTACACAGCTATCTGCATATACATGGAAATATCTACAAAGCTATCTCTTTACACATGGAAATAACTACACCGCTATCTCTATAAACATGGAAATATCTACACCGCCATCTGTATGAACTTGGAAATATCTGCACCGCCATCTGTATGAACATAAAAATATCTGCACCTCCATCTGTATTAAGATGGAGATATCTACACCGCTATCTGTATAAACGTGGAAATATCTACACCGCTATCTGTATAAACATGGAAATATCTACACCGCTATCTGTATAAACATGGAAATATCTACACGGCTATCTGTATAAACATGGAAATATCTACACTGCTCTCTGAGCATGGAAATATCTACACCGCTATCTGCATGAAAATGGAAATATCTACACAGCTATCTGCATATACATTTAAATATCTACAAAGCTATTTCTTTACACATAGAAATAACTACACCGCTATCTCTATAAACTTGGAAATATGTACACCGCCATCTGTATGAACATGGAAATATCTGCACCGCCATCTGTATTAAGATATAAATATCTACACCGCCATCTGTATTAAAATGGAGATATCTACACCGCTATCTGTGTAAACATGGAAATATCTACACCGCTATCTGTATAAACACGGAAATATCTACACCGCTATCTGTATGAACATGGAAATATTTACACCGCTACCTGTATAAACATGGAAATATCAGCACCGCTATCTGTATGAACATGGAAATATCTACACAGCCATCTGGATGAACATGGAAATATCTACACCGCTAACTGTATGAACATGGAAATAGCTACACCGCTATCTGTATGAACATGGAAATATCTACACCACTATCTGTATGAACATGGAAATATCTGCACCGCTATCTGTATGAACATGGAAATATCTACACCGCTATCTGTATGAACATGGAAATATCTACACCGCTATCTGCATAAACATGGAAATATCTACACCGCTATCTGTATAAACATGGAAATATCTACACCGCTATCTGTATAAACATGGAAATATCAGCACCGCTATCTGTATGAACATGGAAATATCTACACCGCTATCTTTATGAACATGGAAATATCTACACAGATATCTGTATGAACATGGAAATATCTTCACCGCCATCTGTATGAACATGGATATATCTACACAGCCATCAGGATGAACATGGAAATATCTACACCAATATCTGTATGAACATGGAAATATCTACACCGCTATCTGTGTAAACATGCATACATCTTCATCGCTATCTGTATAAACATGGAAATATCTACACCGCTATCTGTATAAGCATGGAAATATGTACACCACTACCTGTATAAACATGGAAATATCAGCACCGCTATCTGTATGAACATGGAAATATCTACACAGCCATCTGGATGAATATGGAAATATCAGCACCGCTATCTGTATGAACATGGATATGTCTACACAGCCATCTGGATGAACATGGAAATATCTACACCGCTATCTGTATGAACATGTAAATATCTACAACGCTATCTGTGTAAACAAGCATACATCTTCACCGCTATCTGTATAAACATGGAAATATCTACACCGCTATCTGTATGAACATGGAAATATCTACACCGCTATCTGTTTGAGCATGGAAATATCTACACCGCTATCTGCATGAAAATGGAAATATCTACACAGCTATCTGCATATACATGGAAATATCTACAAAGCTATCTCTTTACACATGGAAATAACTACACCGATATCTCTATAAACATGGAAATATCTACACCGCCATCTGTATGAACATGGAAATATCAGCACCGCTATCTGTATGAACAAGGATATGTCTACACAGCCATCTGGATGAACATGGAAATATCTACACCGCTATCAGTATGAACATGGAAATATCTACACCGCTTTCTGTGTAAACAAGCATACATCTTCACCGCTATCTGTATAAACATGGAAATATCTACACCGCTATCTGTATGAACATGGAAATATCTACACCGCTATCTGTTTGAGCATGGAAATATCTACACCGCTATCAGCATGAAAATGGAAATATCTACACAGCTATCTGCATATACATGGAAATATCTACAAAGCTATCTCTTTACACATGGAAATAACTACACCAATATCTCTATAAACATGGAAATATCTACACCGCCATCTGTATGAACATGGAAATAGCAGCACCGCTATCTGTATGAACATGGAAATATCTACACAGCCATCTGGATGAACATGGAAATATCTACACCGCTATCTGTATGAACATGGAAATAGCTACACCGCTATCTGTATGAACATGGAAATATCTACACCGCTATCTGTATAAACATGGAAATGTCTACACCGCTATCTGTATGAACATGGAAATATCTACACCGCTATCTGTTTGAGCATTGAAATATCTACACAGCTATCTGCATGAAAATGGAAATATCTACACAGCTATCTGCATATACATGGAAGTATCTACAAAGCTATCTCTTTACACATGGAAATAACTACACCGATATCTCTATAAACTTAGAAATATCTACACCGCTATCTGTATAAACATGGAAATATCAGCCCCTCTATCTGTATGAACATGGAAGTATCTACACCGCTATCTGCATGAACATGGAAATATCTACACCGCTATCTGTATGAACATGGAAATACCTTCACCGCCATCTGTATGAACATGGATATATCTACACAGCCATCTGGATGAACATGGAAATATCTACACCGCTATCTGTATGAACATGGAAATATCTACACCGCTATCTGTGTAAACAAGCATACTTCTTCACCGCTATCTGTATAAACATGGAAATATCTACACCGCTATCTGTATGAACATGGAAATATCTATACCGCTATCTGTTTGAGCATGGAAATATCTACACCGATATCTGCATGAAAATGGAAATATCTACACAGCTATCTGCACATACATGGAAATATCCTCAAAGCTATTTCTTTACACATGGAAATAACTACACCGCTATCTCTATGAACATGGAAATATGTACACCGCCATCTGTATGAACATGGAAATATCTGCACCGCCATCTGTATGAAGATATAAATATCTGCACCGCCATCTGTATTAAGATGGAGATATCTACACCTCTATCTGTATAAACATGGAAATATCTATACCTCTATCTGTATGAGCATGGAAATATCTACACCGCCATTTGTATGAAGATACAAATATCTTCACCGACATCTGTATGAACATGGATATATCTACACAGCCATCTGGATGAACATGGAAATATCTACACCGCTATCTGTATGAACATGGAAATATCTACACCGCTATCTGTGTAAACATGCATACATCTTCACCGCTATCTCTATAAACATGGAAATATCTACACCGCTATCTGTATGAACATTGAAATATCTACACCGCTATCTGTTTGAACATGGAAGTATCTACACCGCTATCTGCATGAAAATGGAAATATCTACACAGCTATCTGCATATACATGGAAATATTTACAAAGCTATCTCTTTACACATGGAAATAGCTACACCGCTCTCTCTATAAACATGGAAATATCTACACCGCCATCGGTATGAACATGGAAATATCTGAACCGCAATCTCTATGAACATATAAATATCTGCACCGCCATCTGTATTAAAATGGAGATATCTACACCGCTACCTGTATAAACATGGAAATATCTACACCGCTATCTGTGTAAACATGGAAATATCAGCACCGCTATCTGTATGAACATGGAAATATCTACACCGCTACCTGTATAAACATGGAAATATCTACACCGCTATCTGTATAAACATGGAAATATCAGCACCGCTATCTGTATGAACAAGGAAATATCTACACCGCTATCTTTACGAACATGGAAATATCTACACCGATATCTGTATGAACATGGAAATATCTTCACCGCCATCTGTATGAACATGGATATATCTACACAGCCATCTGGATGAACATGGAAATATCTACACCGCTATCTGTATGAACATGGAAATATCTACACCGCTATCTGTGTAAACAAGCACACATCTTCACCGCTATCTGTATAAACATGGAAATATCTACACCGCTATCTGTATGAACATGGAAATATCTACACCGCTATCTGTTTTAGCATGGAAATATCTACACCGCTATCTGCATGAAAATGGAAATATCTACACAGCTATCTGCATATACATGGAAATATCTACAAAGCTATCTCTTTACACATGGAAATAACTACACCGCTATCTGTTTGAACATGGAAATATCTACACCGCCATCTGTATGAACATGGAAATACCAGCACCGCTATCTGTATGAACATGGAAATATCTACACAGCCATCTGGATGAAAATGGAAATATCTACACCGCTATCTGTATGAACATGGAAATAGCTACACCGCTATCTGTATGAACATGGAAATATCTACACCGCTATCTGTATGAACATGGAAATATCTACACAGCTATCTGTATGAACATGGAAATATCTACACCGCTATCTGTATCAACATGGAAATATCTACACCGCTATCTGTATAAACATGGAAATATCTACACCGCTATCTGTATGAACATGGAAATATCTACACCGCTATCTGTTTGAGCATGGAAATATCTACACAGCTCTCTGCATGAAAATGGAAATATCTACACAGCTATCTGCATATACATGGAAATATCTACAAAGCTATCTCTTTACACATGGAAATAACTACACCGATATCTCTATAAACACGGAAATGTCTACACCGCCATCTGTATGAACATGGAAATATCTGCACCACAATCTGTATTAAGATGGAGATATCTACACCGCTATCTGTATAAACATTGAAATATCTACACCGCTATCTGTATGAGCATGGAAATATCTACACCGCCATCTGTATGAAGATATAAATATCTTCACCGACATCTGTATGAACATGGATTTATCTACACAGCCATCTGGATGAACATGGAAATATCTGCACCGCTATCTGTATGAACATGGAAATATCTACACCGCTATCTGTGTAAACATGCATACATCTTCTCCGCTATCTGTATAAACATGGAAATACCTACACCGCAATCTGTATGAACTTTGAATTATCTACACCGCTATCTGTTTGAACATGGAAGTATCTACACGGCTATCTGCATGAAAATGGAAATATCTACACAGCTATCTGCATATACATGGAAATATCTACAAAGCTATCTCTTTACAGATGGGAATAACTACACCGCTATCTCTATAAACGTGGAAATATCTACTCCGCCATCTGTATGAACATGGAAATATCTGAACCAACATCTCTATGAACATATAAATATCTGCACCGCCATCTGTATTAAGATGGAGATATCTACACCGCTATCTGTATAAACATGGAAATATCTACACCGCTGTCTGTATAAACATGGAAATATCTACACCGCTATCTGTATAAACATGGAAATATCTACACCGCTACCTGTATAAACATGGAAATATCAGCACCGCTATCTGTATGAACATGGAAATACCTACACTGCTATCTGTATGAACATGGAAATATCTACACCGCTATCTGTATGAACATCGAAATATCTACACCGCTATCTGTATAAACATGGAAATATCTACACCGCTATCTGTATAAACATGGAAATATCTACACCGCTATCTGTATAAACATGGAAATATCAGCACCGCTATCTGTATGAACATGGAAATATCTACACCGCTATCTGTATGAACATGGAAATATCTACACCGATATCTGTATGAACATGGAAATATCTTCACCGCCATCTGTATGAACATGGATATATCTACACAGCCATCTGGATGAACATGGAAATATCTACACCACTATCTGTATGAACATGGAAATATCTACAACGCTATCTGTGTAAACATGCATACATCTTCACCGCTATCTGTATAAACATGGAAATATCTACACCGCTATCTGTATAAGCATGGAAATATGTACACCACTACATGTATAAACATGGAAATATCAGCACCGCTATCTGTATGAACATGGAAACATCTACACAGCCATCTGGATGAATATGGAAATATCAGCACCGCTATCTGTATGAACATGGATATGTCTACACAGCCATCTGGATGAACATGGAAATATCTACACCGCTATCTGTATGAACATGGAAATATCTACACCGCTATCTGAATGAACATGGAAATATCTACACTGCTATCTGTTTGACCATGGGATTATCTGCAGCGCTATCTGCACGAAAATGGAAATATCTACACAGCTATCTGCATATACATGGAAATATCTACAAAGCTATCTCTTTACACATGGAAATAACTACACCGATATCTCTATAAACATGGAAATATCTACACCGCCATCTGTATGAACATGGAAATATCAGCTCCGCTATCTTTATGAACATGGATATGTCTACACAGCCATCTGGATGAACATGGAAATATCTACACCGCTATCTGTATGAACATGGAAATATCTACACCGCTATCTGTGTAAACAAGCATACATCTTCACCGCTATCTGTATAAACATGGAAATATCTACACCGCTATCTGTATGAACGTGGAAATATCTACACCGCTATCTGTTTGAGCATGGAAATATCTACACCGCTATCTGCCTGAAAATGGAAATATCTACACAGCTATCTGCATATACATGGAAATATCTACAAAGCTATCTCTTTACACATGGAAATAACTACACCGATATCTCTATAAACATCGAAATATCTACACCGCCATGTGTATGAACATGGAAATATCTGCACCGCCATCTGTTTGAACATATAAATATCTGCACCGCCATCTGTATTAAGATGGAGATATCTACACCGCTATATGTATAAACATGGAAATATCTACACCGCTATCTGTATGAGCATGGAAATATCTACACCGCCATCTGTATGAAGATATAAATATATTCACCGCCATCTGTATGAACATGGATATATCTACACAGCCATCTGGATGAACATGGAAATATCTACACCGCTATCTGTATGAAAATGGAAATATCTACAACGCTATCTGTGTAAACATGCATACATCTTAACCGCTATCTGTATAAACATGGAAATATCTACACCGCTATCTGTATGAACATGGAAATATCTACACCGCTATCTGTTTGAACATGGAAATATCGACACCGCTATCTGCATGAAAATGGAAATATCTACACATCTATCTGCATATACATGGAAATATCTACAAAGCTATCTCTTTACACATGGAAATAACTACACCGCTATCTCTATAAACATGGAAATATCTACAACGCCATCTGTATGAACATGGAAATATCTGAACCGCCATCTCTATGAACATATAAATATCTGCAACGCCATCTGTATTAAGATGGAGATATCTTCACCGCTATCTGTATAAACATGGAAATATCTACACCGCTATCTGTATAAACATGGAAATATCTACACCGCTATCTGTATAAACATGGAAATATCTACACCGCTACCTGTATAAACATGGAAATATCAGCACCGCTATCTGTATGAACATGGAGATACCTACACTGCTATATGTATGAACATGGAAATATCTACACCGATATCTGTATGAACATGGAAATAACTTCACCACCTTCTGTATGAACATAGATATATCTAAACAGCCATCTGGATGAACATGGAAATATCAGCACCGCTGTCTGTATGAACATGGAAATATCTACACCGCTATCTGTATGAACATGGAAATATCTACACCGCTATCTGAACATGGAAATATTTTCACCGCCATCTGTATGAACATGGATATATCTACACCGCTATCTGTATGAACATGGAAATATCTACACCGCTATCTCTATGAACTTGGAAATTTCTACACCTCTATCTGTATGAACATGGAAATAGCTACACCGCTATATGTATGAACATGGAAATATCTACACCACTACCTGTATGAACATGGAAATATCTACACTGCTATCTGTATGAACATGGATATATCTACACCGCCATCTGGATGAACACGGAAATATCTACACCGCTATCTGTATGAACATGGAAATATCTACACCGCTATCTGTGTAAATATGCATACATCTTCACCGCAATCTCTATAAACGTGGAAATATCTACATCGCTATCTGTTTCAACATGGAAATATCTACACAGCTATCTGTTTCAACATGGAAATATCTACACCGCTGTCTGCATGAAAATGGAAATAACTACACAGCTATCTGCATATACATGGAAATATCTACTCAGCTATCTCTTTACACATGGAAATAACTACACCGCTATCTCTATAAACACTGAAATATCTACACCGGAATCTGTATGAACATGGAAATATCTGCACCGCCATCTGTATGAACATATAAATATCTACACCGCCATCTGTATTAAGAAGGAGATATCTACACCACTATTTGTATAAACATGGAAATATCTACACTGCTATCTGTATAAACATAGAAATATCTACACAGCTATCTGTATAAACATGGAAATATCTACACCGCTACCTGTATAAACATGGAAATATCAGCACAGCTAACGGTATGAACATGGAAATATCTACACCGCTATCTGTATCAACATGGAAATATCTACACCGCTATCTGTATGAACATGGAAATATCTACACCGCTATCTGTTTGAACAGGGAAATATCGACACCGCTGTCTGCATGAAAATGGAAATATCTACACAGCTATCTGCATATACATGGAAATATCTACAAAGCTATCTCTTTAAACATGGAAATAACTACACCGCTATCTCTATAAACATGGAAATATCTACACCGCCATCTGTATGAACATGGAAATATCTGCACCACCATCTGTATGAACATATATATATCTACACTGCCATCTGTATTAAGAAGGAGATATCTACACCGCTATCTGTATAAACTTGTAAATATCTACACCGCTATCTGTATAAACTTGGAAATATCTACACCACTATCTGTATAAACATGGAAATATCTACGCCGCTACCTGTATAAACATGGAAATATCAGCACAGCTATCGGTATGAACATGGAAATATCTTCACCGCTATCTCTATGAACATGGAAATATCTACACCGCTATCTGTATGAACATGGAAATATCTTCACCGCCATCTGTATGAACATGGATATATCTACACAGCCATCTGTATGAACATGGAAATATCTACACTGCTATCTGTATGAACATGGAAATATCTACACCGCTATCTGTATGAACATGGAAATATCTTAACCGCCATCTGTATGAACATGGATATGTCTACACAGCCATCTGGATGAACATGGAAATATCTACACCGCCATATGTATGAACATGGATATATCTACACAGCCATCTGGATGAACATGGAAATACCTAAACCGCTATCTGTATGAACACGGAAATAGCTACACCGCTATCTGTATGAACATGGAAATATCTACACCGCTATCTGTTTGAACATGGAAATATCTACACCGCCATCTGTATGAACATATAAATATCTACACCGCCATCTGTATTAAGAAGGAGATATCTACACCACTATTTGTATAAACATGGAAATATCTACACTGCTATCTGTATAAACATAGAAATATCTACACAGCTATCTGTATAAACATGGAAATATCTACACCGCTACCTGTATAAACATGGAAATATCAGCACAGCTAACGGTATGAACATGGAAATATCTACACCGCTATCTGTATCAACATGGAAATATCTACACCGCTATCTGTATGAACATGGAAATATCTACACTGCTATCTCTTTGAACATGGAAATATCTAAACCGCTATCTGCATGAAAATAGAAATATCTACACAGCTGTCTGCATATACATGGAAATATCTACAAAGCTATCTCTTTACACAAGGATATAACTACACCGCTATCTCTATAAACACGGAAATATCTACACTGCCATCTGTATGAACATGGAAATATCTCCACCGCCATCTGTATGAACATATAAATATCTACACAGCCATCTGTATTAAGATTGGAGATATCTACACCGCTATCTGTATGAACATGGAAATATCTTCACCGCCATCTGTATGAACATGGATATATCTACACAGCCATCTGTATGAACATGGAAATATCTACACTGCTATCTGCATGAACATGGAAATATCTACACCGCTATCTGTGTAAAGAAGCATACATCTTCACCGCAATCTGTATAAGCATGGAAATATCAACACCGCTTTCTGTATGAACGTGGAAATATCTACACCGCTATCTGTTTGAACATGGAAATATCTAAACCGCTATGAGCATGAAAATGGAAATATCTACACAGGTATCTGCATATACATGGAAATATCTACACAGCTATCTCTTTACACATGGAAATAACTACACCGCTATCTCTATAAACATGGAAATATCTACACCGCCATCTGTATGAACATGGAAATATCTGCACCGCCATCTGTATGAACATATAAATATCTACACCGCCAACTGTATTAAGATGGAGATATCAACACCGCTATCTGTATAAACATGGAAATATTTACACCGCTATCTGTAAAAACATGGATATATCTACACCGCTATCTGTATAAACATGGAAATATCAGCACCGCTATCTGTATGAACATGGAAATATCAGCCCCTCTATCTGTATGAACATGGAAGTATCTACACCGCTATCACTATGAACACGGAAATATCTACACCGCTATCTGTTTCAACATGGAAATATCGAAATTGCTATCTGCATGAAAATGGAAATATATACACAGCTATCTGCATATACATGGAAATATCTACACAGCTATCTCTTTACACATGGAAATCACTACACAGCTATCTGTATGAACATGGAAATATCTTCACTGCCATCTGTATGAAGATGGATATATCTACACAGCCATCTGGATGAACATGGTAATATGTATACCACTATCTGCATGAACATGGAAATATCTACACCGCTATCTGTGTAAACATGCATAGATCTTCACCGCTATCTGTATAAACATGGAAATATCTACACTGCTATCTGTATGAACGTGGAAATATCTACACCGCTATCTGTTTGAACATGGAAATATCTACACCGCTATCTGCATGAAAACGGAAATATCTACACAGCGATCTGCATTTACATGGAAATATCTACAAAGCTATCCATTTACACATGGAAATAACTACAGCGCTATCTCTATAAACATGGAAATAGCTACACCGCTATCTGTATGAACATGGAAATATCTACACCGCTATCTGTATGAACATGGAAATATCTACACCGCTATCTGTATGAACATGGAAATATCTTCACCGCCATCTGTATGAACATGGATATACCTACACAGCCATCTGGATGAACATGGAAATATCTACACCGCTATCTGTTTGAACATGGAAATATCTACACCGCTATCTGTATGAACATGGAAATAGCTACACCGCTATCTGTATGAACATGGAAATATCTACATCACTATCTTTATGAACATGGAAATATCTACACCGCTATCTGTATGAACATGGATATATCTACACAGCCATCTGGATTAACATGGAAATATCTACACCGCTATCTCTATGAACATGGAAATATCTACACCGCTATCTGTGTAAACATGCATACATCTTCACCGCTATCTGTATGAACATGGAAATATCTACACCACTATCTGTATGAACATGGAAATATCTACACCGCTATCTGTATGAACATGGAAATATCTTCACCGCCATCTGTATGAACATAGATATATCTACACAGCCATATGGATGAACATGGAAATATCTACACCGCTATATGCATGAACATGGAAATAGCTACACAGTTATCTGTATGAACATGGAAATAGCCACACCGCCATCTGTATGAACATGGAAATATCTGCACCGCCATCTGTATGAACATATATATATCTACACTGCCATCTGTATTAAGATGGAGATATCTACACCGCTATCTGTATAAACCTGGAAATAACTACACCGCTATCTGTATAAACATGGAAATATCCACACTGCTGTCTGTATGAACATGGAAATATCAGCACCGGTATCTGTACGAACATGGAACTATCTACAAAGCTATCTGTATGAACATGGAAGGAGCTACACCGCTATCTGTATGAACATTCAAATATCTACACCACTATCTGTATGGACATGGAAATATCTACACCGCTATCTGTATGAACATGGATATATCTACACAGCCTTCTGGATGAACATTTAAATATCTACACCGCTATCTCTATGAACATGGAAATATCTACACCGCTATCTGTGTAAACTTGCATACAACTTCACCCCTATCTGTATAAACATGGAAATGTCTACACCGCTATCTGTATGAACATGGAAATATCTACACGGCTATCTGTTTGAACATGGAAATATCTAAACCACTATCTGCATGAAAATGGAAATATCTACACAGCTATCTGCATGTACATGGAAATATCTACACAGCTATCTCTTTACACATGGAAATAACTACACCGCTATCTCTTTAAACATGGAAATATCTACACCGCCATCTGTATGAACATGGAAATATCTGCACCGCCATCTGTATGAACATATAAATATCTACACCGCCAACTGTATTAAGATGGAGATATCTACACCGCTATCTGTATAAACATGGAAATATCTACACCGCTATCTGTATAAACACGGAAATATCTACACCGCTATCTGTATAAACATGGAAATATCAGCACCGCTATCAGTATGAACATGGAAATATCAGCCCCTCTATCTGTATGAACATGGAAGTATCTACACCGCTATCTCTATGAACATGGAAATATCTACACCGCCATCTGTATGAACGTGGAAATGTCTAAACCGCAATCTCTATGAACATGCAAATATCTACACCCCCCTCTGTAGGAACATGGAAATATCTACAACGCTATCTGCTTAAACATTGAAATATCTACACCGCTATCTGCCTAAAAGTGGAAATATCTACACCGTGATCTGCATAAACTTGGAAATATCTACACCGCTGTCTGTGTAAACATGGAAATATCTAAACAACAAACTGTAGGAACATGGAAATATCTACACGACTATCTCCATAAACATGGAAATATCTACACCGCTATCTGTATAAACATGGAAATATCTACACAGCTATGTGTAGGAACATGTAAATATCTACACCACTATCTCTATAAACATGGAAATATCTACACTGCTATCTGTATAAACATGGAAATATCTACACCGCTATCTGTGTAAACATGGAAAGATCTACACCGCTATCTCTGAAAACATGGAAAGATCTACACCATTATGTGTATAAAGACGTAAATATCTACACCGCTATCTGTATAAACATGGAAATAACTACACAGCTATCTGTATGAACATGGAAATATCTACACCGCTATCTGTATAAACATGGAAATATCTACACAGCCATCTGTAGGAACATGTAAATATCTACCCCACTATCTCTATAAACATGGAAATATCTACACTGCTATCTGTATAAATATGGAAATATCTACACCGCTATCTGTGTAAACATGGAAAGATCTACAGCATTATGTGTATAAAGACGTAAATATCTACACTGCTATCTGTATAAACATGGAAATATCTACGCAGCCATCTGTAGGAACATGTAAATATCTACACAGTTATCTGTATTCACATGGAAATATCTACACCGCTATCTGTATAAACATGGAAATATCTACACCGCTATCTGTGTAAACATGGAAATATCTACACCGCTACCTGTATAAACATGGAAATATCAGCACCGCTATCTGCATGAACATGGAAATAGCAGCCCCTCTATCTGTATGAACATGGAAATATCTACACCGCTATCTGTATGAACATGGAAATATCTACACTGCTATCTGTATAAACATGGAAATGTCTACACCGCTACCTGTATAAACATGGAAATATCAGCACCGCTATCAGTATGAACATGGAAATATCTACACCGCTATCTGTGTAAACATGGAAATATCTACACCGCTATCTGTGTAAACATGGAAATATCTACACCACTATCTGTGTAAACATGGAAATATCTATACCGCTATCTGTACAAACATGGAAATATCTACACAGCCATCTGTAGGAATATGTAAGTATCTACACCGTTATCTGTATACACATGGAATTATCTACACCGCTATCTGTATGAACATGGAAATATCTACACCGCTATCTGTGTAAACATGGAAATATCTACACCTATATCTGTGTAAACATGGAAATATCTACACCGCTATCTCTGAAAACATGGAAAGATCTACAGAGTCATCTGTATACATCTGTATAAACATGGAAATATCTACACCGTTATCTGTGTAAACATGGAAATATCTACACCGTTATCTGTGTAAACATGGAAATATCTACATCGCTATCTCTGAAAACATGGAAAGACCTACACCATTATGTGTCTAAAGACGGAAATATCTACACCGCTATCTGTATAAACATGGAAATATCTACACCGCCATCTGTATGAACGTGGAAATGTCTAAACCGCCATCTCTATAAACATGTAAACATCTACACCCCCCTCTGTAGGAACATGGAAATATCTACAACGCTATCTGCTTAAACATTGAAATATCTACACCGCTATCTGCCTAAAAGTGGAAATATCTACACCGCTATCTGCATAAACTTGGAAATATCTACACCGCTGTCTGTGTAAACATGGAAATATCTAAACCAAAAACTGTAGGAACATGGAAATATCTTCACGACTATCTCCATAAACATGGAAATATCTACACCGCTATCTGTATAAACATGGAAATATCTACATAGCCATCTGTAGGAACATGTAAATATCTACACCACTATCTCTATAAACATGGAAATATCTACACTGCTATCTGTATAAACATGGAAATATCTACACCGCTATCTGTGTAAACATGGAAAGTTCTACACCGCTATCTCTGAAAACATGGAAAGATCTACACCATTATGTGTATAAAGACGTAAATATCTACACCGCTATCTGTATAAACATGGAAATATCTACACAGCTATCTGTATGAACATGGAAATATCTACACCGCCATCTGTATAAACATGGAAATATCTACACAGCCATCTGTAGGAACATGTAAATATCTACACCACTATCTCTATAAACATGGAAATATCTACACTGCTATCTGTATAAATATGGAACTATCTACACCGCTATCTGTGTAAACATGGAAAGATCTACACCGCTATCTCTGAAAACATGTAAAGATCTACAGCATTATGTGTATAAAGACGTAAATATCTACACTGCTATCTGTATAAACATGGAAATATCTACGCAGCCATCTGTAGGAACATGTAAATATCTACACAGTTATCTGTATACACATGGAATTATCTACACCGCTATCTGTATGAACATGGAAATATCTACACCGCTATCTGTGTAAACATGGAAATATCTACACTGCTATCTGTGTAAACATGGAGATATCTGCACCGCTATCTCTATAAACATGGAAATATCCACACAGCCATCTATATAAACATGGAAATATCTACACTACGCTCTGTATAAAGCTGGAAATATCTACACTGATATCTCCATAAACATGGAAATATCTACACCGCTATCTGTGTAAACATGGAAATATCTACACCGCTGTCTGTGTAAACATGGAAATACCTACACCGCTATATCTATAAACATGGAAATATCTACACCGCCATCTGTATGGGTATGGAAATATCTACACCGCCATCTGTATAAACATGGAAATATCTACACCGTTATCTGTGTACACATGGAATTATCTACACCGCTATCTGTATAAACATGGACATATCTACAATGCTATCTGCGTAAACATGGAAATATCCTCACCGCTATCTCTATATACATGCAAATATCTACACCGCTATCTGTGTAAACATGGAAATATCTACACCGATATCTCTGTAAACTTGGAAATATCTACACCGCTATCTCTGTAAACATGGAAATATCTACAGAGTCATCTGTATAAACATGGAAATATCTACACCGCTATCTGTGTAAACATGGAAATATCTACACCGCTATCTCTAAAACATGGAAAGATCTACACCATTATGTGTATAAAGACGGAAATATCTACACCGCTATCTGTATAAACATGGAAATATCTACACCGCCATCTGTATGAACGTGGAAATGTCTAAACCGCCATCTCTATAAACATGTAAATATCTACGCCGCCCTTTGTAGGAACATGGAAATATCTACAACGCTATCTGTTTAAACATTGAAATATCTACACCGCTATCTGCCTAAAAGTGGAAGTATCTACACCGCTATCTGCATAAACTTGGAAATACCTACACCGCTATCTGTGTACACATGGAAATATCTACACCACCAACTGTAGGAACATGAAAATATCTACACCGCCAACTCTATAGACATTGAAATATCTACACCGCTATCTGTATAAACATGGAAATATCTACACCGCTATCTGTGTAAACATGGAAATATCTACACCGCCTTCTGTGTAAACATGGAAATATCTACACCGCCATATCTATAAACATGGAAATATCTTCAACTCCATCTGTATGAACATGGAATTATCTACACTGCCATCTGTATGAACATGGATACATCTACACCGCTATCTGTATAAACATGGAAATATCTACACCGCCATTGGTAGGAAAATGAAAATATCTACACCTCCGTCTGTATGAACAGGGAACTATGTACACCACCATCTGTATCAACATGAAAATGCCTACACCGCCATCTGTATCACAATGGAAATATCTGCACCGCCATCTTTACAACAATGGAAATATCTAAACCGCCGTCTGTATGGAAATGGAAAAATCTACACCACCATCTGTATAAAGGTGGAAATATCTACACCGCTATCTGTGTGAACATGGAAATATCTACAACGCTATCTGTAAAAACATGGAAATATCTACACCTCCATCTGTATAAACATGGAAATATCTACACCGCCATCTGTAGAAACATGGAAGTATCTACACCGCCATCTCTATAAACATGGAAATATCTACACAGCTATCTGTATAAACATTTAAATATCTACACCGCCATCTCTATAAACATAGAAATATCTACACCTCCATCTGTATGAACATGGAAATATGTACACCGCCATCTGTATAAATGTGGAAATATCCACATGCTATCTCTATGAACATGGCAATATGTACACCGCTACCTGTATGAACATGGAAATATCTACACCGCTATCTGTATAAACATGGAAATATCTACACCGCTGTCTCTATAAACATGGAAATATGTGCGCCGCTATCTCTATAAATATAGAAATATATACACCTCTGTCTCTATAAACATGGAAATATCTACAATGCTATCTGTATAAACATGGAAATATCTACACCGCTATCTGTATAAACATGGAAATATCTACACCGCTATCTCTATAAACATGGATATATCTACACCACTATCTCTATAAACATGGAAATATCTACACCACTATCTGTATGAACATGGAAATATCCACACCGCTATCTGTATAGACATGGAAGTATCTACACCGGTAACTGTATAAACATGGAAATATCTACACCGCTATCGGTATAAGTGTCTGTATTTGCTCTTAATTTATACCCAAGGCTGAGATGTTTCATATGATAAAAAGACCAAATACAGAAATAGACTATATTTGGTCTGGCAATTGATCTCTGCAATAATCAAACCTCAAAGATAATCAAACCTGAAATCTAAGCTACATATTAAATAGCTTGGTTTTTAGGTTGCACGTTGCTGTGTATGCTGGCTTCATAGAAAATGCAAGTAGCAATGGCCATTTTTTAATAGTCATTAGCCTTGAAGCTCTCCTACTTTTGAATCACATAGAAATAGAAATCAAATCTCACTAGATTTTTTTTTTTTTTGAAACAGGGTCTGGCTTGGTTGCCCAGGCTGAAGAGCAGGGCATGATCTTGGCTCACACCTCTGCCTCTCGGACTCAAGCCATCCTCCCACCTCAGCCTTGGAGTAGCTGGGACCACAGGCATGTGCCACCATATCCAGCTAATATTTTTATTTTTGTACAAATGGGGTTTGTCATCTTTCCCAGGCAGGCCTCAAACTCCAAGACTCAAGCAATACACCTGCCTTGAATTCCCAAAGTACTGGGTTTACAGGCGACAGCCACTACGCCCAGCAACTAAACTTCTAAAAATCAATTTTACATAAAATTATCTAAGCGTGCAAGGAAAGATAAGAAGCCTAAGGAACCAGTGAGTTGAAGAATAAATGCAGTTTAAATCATACATGTAAACAACATGATGTGATGTGGTAGGAATCATCTAACATGCTTTAAAGCATGAGTAAAAGGTCTTTACTTAGAAAACTGGATCTTAGTTTAGGATATCTTTAGATAAGAGTATGAAACGTCATATCATATTGATAAGTAAAGTGCTTCCTTTGGCTAATTTTAAGGATAGGACATTTACTTTCATATAATTCATAGGAATCTTAGACTTAAAAATAAAATTTCCCTTCTCAAATCCTTACTTTTATACTTTTTTGCATTTCTTTCACTTTTGTGTTAATGGCCTATGTCTCAACATATTCTATTAAGCCTTCTGGAAACACATACTTTGTTTCCAGCCTCTTCAGAGAACCATCACTCGAATTCCTAGGCTTCTGAAGAAGCAGACCCAAGCTTATAATTATTACATATTTCCAAATCTAGGTGACCAACAAAAATTGATACTTTTCCCATCATACCTTTAAGTTAATAATCAGGTGTATGCTGAGAGGTAAAGACCCAAGAGTGTTGGTTGTCTAATTGTGCAGCTGTATAAACAAATCTTAATGCTTGAAAATATTCAAAGGTTATTCTCACGTTGATTGTTGGTAACTATGTGTAACAACATGAAAAGAAAAAAAAATCAAAGAATTACGTCTGAGGATAATACACAATCTCTAAGGGTAAGAAGAGCAACAAAAATTCTGCTTCAATTACCACTGAAATAATATATTTATCCTGTAAAATCTATGGTGGCTGGTTGTAAAAATTAGGCATTAGCAAACTGATAAAGACTTTTTAATGAAAACATTATGAAACATAGTTTTTAAAAAGTTAAATACACCCACACCAGTTTTTCACATTCTTTGGGCTGCTTTAATGCTGCCATTAAATAATTGATTTAGTTGTGACATAGATCCTATGTTCCATGGAGTCTACCATTCATAAAGATGCAATGTAAGGTAACAAAAATATAAATTGTGTGTGTGGGGAGGAGAAGTCAAGAGTATTTTTATGTGACAGAAGTTAAGTTGTTATCAGTGTAAAATAGTCTGTTACAAATACCGGACTCTGTATGTTAGTTTCACTAACCAGAAAGAAAGAAATTACAGCAGATACACACACACACACCAAAAAAGGGAAAAGAAACAAAGCTTAGCACCACAGAAAACCACCAAACTAGAGGGATAAACAATAAGAAAGGAAGAAGTGAACAAGTAATCTAAAAAACAACTAATGAAATGGTAGAAGGAAGTCCTAATTTATCAATAATAAACTTGAATAGAAGTGGATTAAACTCTACTTAAAAGATATAAAGTGGATGAATGGATTCGGATAGCAAAACCCACCTATATGCTGCCTACATGATACTTACCTCACTATTAAAGACAAATAGACTGAAAGTGAAGAGATGGAAAAATATATTTTATGCAAACAAATGAAAAGCAAGCAGGAGTAGCCACAGTCATGTCATATTTTAAAAGGCTTTAAATAAAAAAAACTATATAAAAAAAGAATGTCACTGTATAATGAAATGATAAAAGGCCCAATTCAATAAGAGGACATAACATATATATTACTTAGGTGTAACTATATATGTACCCAACACCAGAACAACCAGATATATAAAGCAAATATTAGATTTAAAGGTAGAGATAGACTGCAATACAATATTAGTAGGAAATTTCAACACTCCACTTTAAAAATGGACAGATTCTATGAAGAGAAAATCAACCAAAAAATGACAGACTCAAACTATCCCATAGACCAAATGGACCTAGCAGGTAAAGAAGATCTCACCTGATATGGTTTGGCTGTATATCCCCACCCAAATCTCATCTTGATTATAGCTCCCATAATTCATACATGTTGTGGGAGGGAACCAGTGGGAGATAATTGAATCATGGGGGCGGTTTCCCCCATACTGTTCTTGTGGTAGTGAATACGTCTAACAAGATCTGAGGTTTTATAAGGGGGAACCCTTTCACTTGGTTCTCAATTCTATTTTGTTTGCTACCATGTAAGATGTGTCTTTCGCCTTCCATCATGATTGGGAGACCTCCCCAGCCACGTGGAACTATGAGTCCACTAAACCTCTTTTTCTCTGTAAATTACCCAGTCTCGGGTATGTCTTTATCAGCAGTATGAAAACAGACTAATACATCATCCAACAGCTGCAGAATACAAATTATTCTCAACTGTACACCAAACATTCTCTAGGACCAATCATACATTATGACACATAATAAGTCTTAACAAACTTAAGAAGACAGATATCATATGAAGTATCTTTTCTGATTCCAGGGATATAAAGCCAGAAATCAACAACAGGAAAGCCCTTGGAAATTTTATAAAAACATGGAAATTAAATAGCACGCACCCAAGAAATCAATAGGTCTCATTAAGACATTAATAGGAAAATTTCAAAAGTCACTGAGACAAGTAAGAATGAAAATCCAACATACCCAAACCTATGGAACGTAGCAAAAGCAGTTCTAAGAGGGAAATTTATAGCAATAAAAGCCTACACCAAAAAAGAAGAAAGATTTTCAAATCACAAAGCAAAATTATACACTTCAAGTAACTAGAACATCAAAAACAAACTAAACCCAAAATTGGTAGAAGGAAGGAAATAATAAAGCTCACAGCAGATATAAATGAAACAGACACTAAAAAATATTTCAAAAGATAAATAAGACAAAGTGTAAAGGTAAAACTGACAAACCTTTAGCTAAACTAAGACAAAAGGAGAGAAAATTCAAATAAATAAAAGATGAAAAAGGAGACATTACAACTGATACACCACAGAAATAGAAGGGATTGTAAGACATTACTCATAACTATATGCCAACAAATTTGATAGTGTAGAATAAAATGAATAAATTTCTGCACACATACAACTACCCAGATTAAATTGTGAGGAAATATAACATCTGAACACATCAATAATGAGTTTGGAAATTGAATCAATAATAAAACATCTTCCATCAAAACAACAACAACAACAACCAACACCCAGGACCTGATGTCTTCACTGCTGAATTCTACCAAACAGTTAAAGAATAACTACCAATTCTCCACAAACTTTTCCACAAAAGTAATGAGGAAGGAATACTTCCATACTCATCTTATGAGGCTCGCAATATCCTGATTCTAAAACCAGACAAAGACACGCACAAAATGAAAATAACAGGCCAATATTCCTGAAGAACATAGATACAAAAATTCTCAACAAGATACAAGTGAACTGACTTCGACAGCACACTAAAAAGAGTATTCACTATAATCAAGTGGGGTTCATCCCAGGGATGAAAGGATGGCTTAACATGCACAAATCAGTAAATATGATACACCACCACAATAGAAAGAAGAACAAAAACCATGTGATCATTTCAACAGATGCAAAAAGAACACTTGACAAAAGTCAACATTCCTTTATGATAAAAACTGTCAAGAAAGTAGGTATAGGAGTGTACCTCAACGCAGTAAAGGCCATAGGTGACAAACCCACAGCTAACATCTTATTTATGGTGAATAGTTAAATGCTTTTCCTCTTTGATGTGGAGGAAGACAAGGATGTCAACTTCTACCACTTCTATTTAGCATAGTACTGGAGGTCAGAGCCAGAGCAATTAGACAAAAGAAATAAATAAGAGGGATCCAAACTGGAAAGAAGGAAGTCAGATTGTTTCTGTTTGTAGAAAATGTGATCTCACATACATATGTATACATCTATATATATGATCATATAGATATATATGATCTCTCTCTCTTTAGGGTTCTTTCTATATATACTTATATAGAGTGAGAACCCTAAAGACTTGACCAAAAACTACTAGAAATCATAAATAAATTCAGTAAAGTTATAGTATACAAAATCAACACAGAAAATTCAGTGGTGTTTCTATACACTAATAGTGAACTATCTGAAAAAGTCATCAAGAAAGGAATTCCATTTACAATAGCTACCAAGAAATCTGCAGATAAATTTAATCAAGGTCGTGAAAGATCTCTACAATGAAAACTATAACACACTGATGGAAAAATTTACGATCCACAAAAAATGGACACTATATACTCATGGAATGGAAGAACTGATACTATTGAAATGACCATACTAACAAAATGTCCTACAGATTCAATGCAATCCCTATCAAAATACCAATGAAATTCTTCACAGAAATAGAAAAAAATACCCTAAAATTTGTATGAAACCAGAAAAGACCCCAAATAACCAAAGCAATCCTGTGCAAAAATAACAAAGCTGGAGGCACCACACTACCTGACTTCAAAATATACTACAAAGCCATAGTAAGCAAAACAGCATGGCACTGCCATAAAGCAAACACATAGACCAATGGAAGAGAATATACAGCTCAGAAATAAATTCTCATACCTAAAGTCAACTGATTTTCAAAAAAGGAGTCAAGAGCACACACAGGGGTAAAGACAGTCTCTTCATTAAATGGTACTGAGAAGATTGGATATCTACATGTGGGATAATGAAATTAGACCCCTATCTTTTACCTTATACAAAAATCAACTCAAATGCGATTAAAGACCTAAAGGTAAGATTGAAAACTATGAAAAACTACTAGAAGATAACATGTGGGAAATTCTCTATAACTTTGGGTTCTACAAGGATTTTTTAAATGAGACGTCAAAAGCACAGGCAACAAAAGCAAAAATAGATAAATGGGGTTTCATCAAACTAAAATGCTTTTGCACAGCAAAGGAAACTTAACAGAGTGAAAAAACAACTTACAGAATGGGATACAATATTTGCAAACTATACATCTGCTAAGGAGTTAATGCCCAGATTATATAACAAACTTAAACAACTCAACAGCAAAAACATAAATAACTTATTTAAAAATGGGCAAAACTGGGAAGCTGAGGCAGGCGGATTGCTTGAGGTCAGGAGTTTGAGACCAGCCTGACCAATATGGTGAAATCATTTCTCTACTAAAAATACAAAAATTTAGCCAAACATGATGGCGTGTGCCTGTAACCCCAGCTACTCAGCAGGCTGAGGCAGGCGAATTGCTTGAACCAGGGAGATGGAGGTTGCCGTGAGCCCCGATTGCACCACTGCACTCCAGCTTGGGCAAGAGAGCAAGACTCCTTCGCAAAAAAAAAAAAAAAAGGACAAAATAAACTAAAAGAAATGCCACAAGAGAAAATATAGAAATTGTCAAGATGAATATATAATAAAATCATGTTCAACATCACTAACCATCAGGGAAATGCAAATCAAAACCGCAATGAGATACCAGTTCACCCATTAGAATGGCTATTAGCAAAAAGGTAAAAGATAACAAGAGTTGGCAAGGAAGTGGAGAAAACGGAACACTTACGCACTGTTGATGGGGTTGTAAACTAGTACAACCATTAAGCAAAACTTTATGGAAGTTCGCTAAAAAATAAAAAATAAAAAAAAAAACAATCATTCGATCACATAACCCAGCAATCCCACTACTGGGTATATATCCATAGGAAATGAAATCATTGTGTTTGAAAAATATCTGCACTCTTATGTTTACTGTAGCACTATTTCTAATAATCAGATATGGAATCAACCTATGTGTATAAAAACAAACAAGTGAATTATATATATATAATATATATTATGTATATTATATATAATACATATTATGTATATTATATATAATATATTATGTATAATATATAATATATTATATATTAATATATTATTAATATTAATGTATTATATATTAATATTAATAATATTAATAAAAAATAATAATTATTAATTAATAATTCTAATAATTATTAATAATTAATAATAATTAATATTAATATTAATATGTTATTAATATATAATATATATTATATGTATAATATACATTATATATTATGTATATTTTATATATAATACATATTATGTATATTATATACATAATATATATTATGTATATTATAATATATATAATGTATAATGTATATAATATACGTTATGTATATTATATATAATATACATTATGTATGTTATGTATATTATATATTACATATAATATATATATTATTATATATAATTATATATAATTATAATTATAATTATATATAATTTTATGTGTAATTATAATTATGCATAAAATTAATTATAATTATATATAATTTTATGTGTAATTATAATTACACATAAAATTATATATGTATATATATATATATATGGACACACACACAATGAAATACTATTCAGCCATAAAAAAAGAATGAAATTCTGCCAGTTGCAACAACATGGATGACCCTGTAGGATACAATGTTAAGTGAAATAAGCCAGACACAGAAAGCAAATACCGCATGATCTCGCTCATATGTGGAATCTTAAAAAAAAAAATGTTAATAGAGAAGTAGAGTAGAATAGTGGTTACCAAACAGTGAGGAAGAAGTGGGGAGGGCAAAATGGAGATAGATTGGTTAACAGTTATGAAATCACAATTATATAGGAAGAATAAGTTGTAGTGTTCTTTGCAAAGCAGGGTGACTATAGTTAAAAGTAAAGTATTGTATATTACAAAGTATCTAGAAGAAAGGATTTTGAAATTTCTTATTAAAAAGAAATGATGAATGCATGAGGTAATTAATACACTAACTATCCTTATTGGATCATTAGACAACATACATATTCATTGAAACATCAAATTGTATCCTATAAATCTATATAATTACAATGTGAAAATTTTTTAAAAATAAATTAATGAACTAAATAACAATTTTAAAATGTTCTCAATCACCAATGCAAAGTTTAGGAGCTTTGTTCTTGACTCAGCCTTAAGACTGAAAACTGATGTGTTAGAAATATTTGTAGATCCTCTCAATTTTGAAAGAATCCTAGCTAAACTACTGAAATATAAAATATATTCTATGTAATATGCTCTTAGGTATATTCTTAGGTGAACTCTGCTTTTAGATGAAGCTTATAAAAATGAAAAACGTATCTGAAATAAAATTTTAAAGTATTTGGAAAATTACAGCTTAATCTCTTAAAGACAAATTTTCTATACAGTAACCTTTTTATGTGCTTTTGAAATGGGGTATACAATTATTTTCCCTAATGTGAGACAAAATATAGAATGTTGGCATTTTATCTAAGAAGTTAACTTAGGAAGAAAGAGTGAGAGGCAGAGGAATGAGGGAAGAAAGGAAGGCTGATGATGGGATACCTTATCAAGTTGCCTAATGCTGTATTGGAACCTAATAGGCCTTCTAAGGAGTTTTATTACATAATGCAAGACTCCTCAATCTGGGAGGAGGAAAGGGCTTTATTTTTGAGTGGTCACAGGTTGCCCCATGGGCATAAACTCTACCAAGCTGCTAGGTTACACCTACATGAGCATCCCACCTGCTTAAGTAAGAGCAGCCACAAACTGTGGGCCATTCCAGGTAAGTGTCATATCACACCTGCACCAACTAGTCAAAGCCTGGGTCAAAGCCTGTGCAGAACTGATCGCTACAGCAGAGGCTAAAATAAGAAATGGGGCTAAGAGAGTGAAAAGCAGTGCCCATATGTATCCAAAAACAGGTTGAAGATATCTTTAGGAAGGAACAGATAATTTTTTTTATTCATACAATAACAGATGCATATGAACTCCTCGACTAGTCACCCATTCCTGTCAGCCCTTGGGCTTCATAACTAAATCATTCTTCCTTTGTAATCCAGTCCCACATTTTCAGCTATCTCTATATGTTTATTATCTTAAATATTTCTTTGCTCTATACTCTTCCCCTAGTCTTCAACCAATTTCTTTCTTTATTGTCCCAACCCACAGACTGTTATTTCCACTTCGATGTCCCATAGAAGCTTCAAGGGTTTGAAATACCTAAAAAAACAACTCATCTTTCTCCCTAAAACTCCCTCTCCTTCTCCCACTTCAAAATTTCAACTAATGGCTCCCCCTGTTATTCCCACCAGAATCCTGACTGATCCCTGTTTCCCCTCATTCACTCCATACATGTAAATCTCATTAACGTTACTTTCTAGATATTTCATGAATCCTTTCCATTCATTCTGTACTAGAAAGTGTTCCCAGTTTAGACCCTGGTGGTTGGTGGCCTCTTACCTAGGCGCTCTCTCTCTCTCTCTCTCTCTCTCTCTCTCTCTGTGGGTGTGGGTGTGTGTGTCCTGAGAATTTATTTACTTCTGGTTTTTGTTTGTTTTTTAGTATCCAGAATCTACAGGGAACTTAAATCAATTAGAAAAAAAAAATAACCCAATTAAAAAATGGGCAAAGGACATGAACAAACACTTCTCAAAAGAACACATACAAATGGCCAACAAATACACGAAAAAAAAATGCTTAGAATCACTAATCATCAGAAAAATGCAAATCAAAACACAATGAGATACCATTTCATACCGGTTGGAATGGCTATTATTAAAAAGTCAAAATACAACAGATGCCAGCAGGGCTGTAGACAAGAGGAAGTGTCTGTATATTTTTAGCTATAGCCCTACTTCAAACGTGTCCCCATTACAGCCAAAAGAGCGGCCTATCTAAAGGACTGTTCTGATCAGCTCACTTACCTGACTGAAACCTTCAGTGACTCCCATGGCCTGCAGGTCAATGCACTAATTCATGACTATAACATCTGAGATATCCTTGATCTGGCTACTGGTCTAGCCCTCTCTGACTCACGCTTTATAAACCATGCATTCTGGAACTTTTTAGTTGTTTCCCACATCAGCATGCTACTTCCCATCCATGTAGATTTGCAGAGACCTCCTCATCTTTTTAATTCCCAGTTCCCACTCTCAACATGGGCCATCTCCTACCCACACTTCAAAACCTAAGCAAAACAACACCTTCCGTGACACCTCCATGCTGAGTCAGATGCCATCCCCTTTGTATTGTAGTTCTTTGCTTGTGTGCCTTTGTCTCACTTTGTTCTCTTTAAAATAAACTCCATGAGGACAATGATCACCTGCTATTTGTGTTAATATCTGCACCTAGTGGCATAGTGTCTGGAGTAGAGTAGGATCTATTTTCAAGGAAAAAAAGATTATATCTATACCAATAGACATGAATTAGCGCTTTTTTTTTTTAAAGATAAGCTCCCTTTGAACTAAGTCAATGTTTACAAGAAGAGTTATACTAAAAAGTTCACTTTTGCTGCTTATGTTTCATTTATTTCAGGCAATTAATTCATTGTTATTGGTAAATCGATACTTTTTATTGATACTGAAAAGAGAGAAATAAACTAATGACTATCTCTGTTAGAGTAGATTTGTTCATATCTATCAGTAAAATGTTAATTATCTGAAAGTCAATAATAAAACATAAACTGTGATCTTAAATGTTTTTTAGGGGCTCAAAAATAACTAGAATTCATGTCAGCATATAAAAAAAGATCAGAGTATTTTTAAGATATGATAAAATTTTATTTTAGTTTCTTAATAGGGATTTTTGTGACCTTATAGAGTTCAACTAATTATAATTTTAAAAATAGGATTGATAGAGTTTTAGAATTAGAAACAATTTATAGATTATTTTATTTTTCTTTTGAGGAATCAGGTCATCAGAAGATCAAGGAACACCTATAATGTCACTAGATCCTAATTTAATTTAAATTTTAGAATCCAGGTATTCTAACTCCTGTCTTGATACTATTTCTACTTTATTATGTTGCTTCCCAGGGCTTTAAAAAATAAAAGCTGGGAAATTACATTTGCTTTGCATATACAGCACCAATTATCAAATTCAGCATAAAAGCATAACATGTATACATCAAAAAGAAAACATAAAAACTTCAAATTAAAAGCATCTCAAAACAATTGAATATAATAGGGAAACCTTATACAAATGCAACACTCCCCCATTAATAAAAAGAAACCAATTGGAGAAAAAAGAAATTCAATATAAACATGTTGGAATATAACCTAATTCATTTTAATCCAATGCTTCAAATTGAAAAAAATTAGCACTAGTGTTATTTTCCTTTATCATTACAATCTTGCTTTTCATTACATTATGCTATGTTTTGTATTAAACATAAAATCAATTTTTCACCTTAACACATGCTAGAAATACAGAGTCACCATATTGGAAATCAGTAGAAAGTGTCTTTGTTTCTACTTTTTTTTCTTTGAAAAAGCTTTGGGAAAAAAATCATTTACAATGTTTAATTTTAATAACTTAAAGAATGTAATTGATTTTTGTTTGTTTTTGACATGGAGTTTCACTCTTGTCACTCAGGCTGGAGTACAATGGCATGATCTCGGCTCACTGTAACCTCCACCTCCCAGGTTCAAATGATTCTCCTGTCTCAGCCTCCCGAGTAGCTGGGATGACAGGCACTCGCCACCACACCCGGCTAATTTTTGTATTTTTAGTAGAGATGGGGTTTCATCATGTTGGCCAGGCTGCTCTCAAACTCCTGACCTCAGGCGATCTGCCAACCTCGCCCTCCCAAAGAGCTGGGACTACAGGCGTGAGCCACCATGCCCAGCCAATTGAATAGTTTTTAACTCAGAGGATAAATGCTTGAGGGGATGGAAAGCCCATTCCTCATGACGTGATTATTTCACACTGCATGCCTGTATCAAAACATCTCATGTACCCCACAAATATATAAACCTCCTATGTACCCACAAAAATTTTATAAAATAATGAAAATATTTTAAAACTAAAAAAATTGTTTTTTAATTAAGCAACTTTATTTAAATAAAATCATTCTTCCTCATCCTCAGTCCTGGGATCTACCAGAAAGAATTAGCAACATCTTAAAGATGACAAAGTGTTAAAGATAAGCTGCTATTAAGTAAAAGTGTGAAGTGTGGAGGGGACAAGCTGGATGCCTGAACCATTTTGTTCTATCTTTAGGACAGTGAAAGAGCAAGAAGCAGGGTTGGGTGGGGGACACATATTCTGTTGAGCATTGTCACCACTATATTCACTGAAATTCATCTGCATGCTTGTATGTATACTTTTGATTCGCCTGATACACTGAAAATTATATGAAATTGTTCTCTATTCTTTAGATAATTATAATCTAAGTGCTAATATGAAGCTTAGAATTTATATGAAATATGTATGCCCACAACAAGACATTTCAGCTATTTCCTAGATAATAATCTCACTTCACCCTGCACAAAACAGGCACATGATCATGTCACTCTGACCTGGTTTGAGTCCAAGGAGGCTTTTGTTTTTAAAATAATTTAGGTTAGTAGTTAAAATATGAACTTTGGGCCAGGAGTGGGAGCTCATGCCTATAATCCCAGCACTTCGGGAGGCTGAGGCGGGCGGATGACTTGAAGTCAGGAGTAGGAGACTGGACTGGCCAACATGCTGAAACCCCATCTCTACTAAAAAAAAAAAAAATAGAAAACTTAGCTGGGTGTGGTGGCGGGCACCTATAATCCCAGCTACTTGGGAGACTGAGGCAGGAGAATTGCTTGAGCCTGGGAAGTGGAGGTTGCAGTGAGCAGAGATCTTACCACTACACTCCAAAACAAACAACAAACAAAAAAATTCTAGAGTCACACTGAAAATCTTAACAACCTGCTTCTACTACCCATTTTTTTAATTTTTATTTTGACCTGATTTTAGATTGATAGCAAAATGCACAAATAACACAAAGTGCCCCCTATGTCCCTCACCCTACTTCCCCTAATGCTAACATTTTCAGAGCCATCCTTATTTTCTCTATAAAAGAGCAGAGTTCTCCTTTTAGAGATTTGGAAAGATTATTAAAAGATAAGTTACAAAATACAGTACCTGACACGTATAAAATATTAAATAAATACTAGCCATGCTTAATTATTTTGTTTTAAGTCTATATGAGTCAAGTTTTAGTAGAAATATGGGCTAGAAAAAAAAAAAACAGAAAGCGGGACTCTGTGATCCGACTTGGGCTTATAGAACAGACTGCACTAGTTTGTTCTCATGCTGCTAATAAAGTCATACCCAAGACCGGGTAATTTAGAAAGGAAAGAGGTTTAAGGAACTCACAATTCCACATGGCTGGGGAGGCCTCACAGTCACGGCAGAAGGCAAAAAAGAAGCAAAGGCACATCTTAAATGGTAGCAGAGAAGAAAGCTTGTGTAGGGAAGCTCCCATTTTAAAAGCATCAGATCTCGTGAGACTTATTCGCTACCAGGAGAACAGTAGGGGGAACCCGCCCCTATGATTCAATGATCTCCACCTGACTCCATCCTTGACATGCGGGGATAATTACAATCAAGGTGAGATTCCGGTGGAGACACAGCCGAATCATATCAATGACTAATGAGAGTTACGTCCAGAACCTAATGAAAACCTGTCTGAGGCCACATTCCCTGTAAAGCAGATTTGAGATAGAGATTTGTGTAGAGAATATTTAACTGGGTAAAATCCTAGGAACCAACAACTGTGGCGAAAAAGCTGAATTGGATAAAGGGAGTTGAGATGTGAGGCAGTCACAACAAATACCTCAGCTAATCTCAAGGGGGAGCTGAGAAGCTGGGACGACCCTTCAGAGTTGCCCTAAATTGAGGCAGGAGTATGGAGTTTTAATACCTTTCACTGGCCATTCTTCAGATACGAGTTGTCCCCAAGGATGGACATCAGCTTGACAAGTTATTAATTAGATCTCCTGAGAATAAATTCTAGAGAGAATCAGCTGAGAGGCATGATTTGCCAACACTCCCAATAGCTGGGCAAACTTCAGTTTTGAGGGAGGATTTGGGTCACACACAAAAGTCTCCACAACCAATTATTCATGGGAAATTCTATGTAGGCAGAGCTATTTCATGGCCAGTTAATCAAAACTACATAATCTATTTGGTTAAGCAAAAGAAATTAAAAAGATAAAATAAAATCTATGTATTAACACTCAAAAGTTTTTTAATGCATTTGCCTTGCATTTCGTATGTTTTGCCTTGCCTTTTATATGTTTTGCCTTGCATTTGCTTATTTGCTTTTAAGAACCTTTAGAGAACAATAATTACTAATATAATATGGAGTAGCACAGCATAGACGAGGGAAGCTAACTCTCTCCCTTTTCCCAGAACCTGGAACAGCTAAAGATCCTAAGCATTGTCAGCTTTGGTATCTGACATAGTTTGGATGTTTGTCCCCTTCAAATCTCACGTTAAAATGTGATCCCCAATGTTGGAGAGAGATGCCTCCTGAATGGCTTGGTGCTGTCCTCTTGGTAATGAATGAGTTCTTACCCTGTGAGTTCATGCGATATCTGGTTGTTTAAAAGAGACTGACACCTCCTCCCTGTCTCTCTTGCTTCCTCTCTCACCATGTGATATGCTGGTTTCCCTTCACCTTCCACCATGATTGGAAGGTTCCTGAGGCCCTCCCTGGAAGCAGGTGCCAGTACTATGCTTCATGTACAGCCTTCACAACAAGGAGCCAAATAAACCGCATTTCTTTATAAATTACCCAGCCTCAGGTATTTCTTTATAACAATGCAAATGGGCTAACAGAGTATCATTCATGGACAGTGAGTGTATTAGTCAATTTTCATGCTGCTGATAAAGACATACCCAAGACTGGGTCATTTATAAAGAAAAAGAGGTTTAATGAATTCACAGTTCCACATGGCTGAGGAGGCCTCACAGTTATGGCAGAAGGCGAAAGGCGCATCTTACATGGCAGCAGGCAAACAGCAAATGAGAACCAAGTGAAAGGCGAAAGGGGTTTCCCCTTATAAAACCATCAGATCTCATGAGACTTATTCACTACCACTAGAACAGTGTGGGGAAAACTGCCCCCATGATCCACTTACCTCTCACTGGGTCCCTCCCACAACATGTGAATTATGGGAGCTACAGTGCAAGATGAGATTTCAGTGGGGACACAGCCAAACCATATCAGACAGTAATAACTTTCAATTAAATATAGCTAGACTTTCTGTCAGTGGGTCACAGCAGTCTAGAGAACACATTGAAAAACTCTGGGAACAGCAGATATAGAGGTCAGATCTAGAGATTTTGAACAAAGTTTAGTGCTACAATGCATTGGTGACCACAGACAAAAGGTGTCTGTTGTTGTTATAGTTTGTTTTCTGTCTTGTTTTTCATCATGGGAGGACAAAAAGAAAAAATGGGGGCAATGGTGAAGGAGAAATGAAAAAGACCTGCTTTTCTATGGGTGGAAGCGACTAAACGAGAGAATAAATTTGGATCACACAACAAATGCAAATCAAGTTAGAAGCATGAAAGGCATGATTAAGGCCATGGTTCTAATAGAGATCAGCCAGCGGAACCAGGATCATGCCACACCGAGAGAGGCTGCAGAGCCATTGCCTTCTCTCCTGTCAAAGCTAAATTAATGAAATGGAACTCACAGAAGCACTATGTAATCAAATATTGGTGGGACACAAGCAAATTCTTAAAAAGTTTCATTGATCAGTGATAATATCTTTTGGTGTAAATATCTCCTCAAAACATTTCAGGAAAAAAAAATAAAGCTATAATTTTACTTTAGAAATATTTAACTTTGTTATACTAGTTTACTTATTTTTTACCTAATACTTCTGATATATTGTTATGTAGGTTAAAGATGCTCGATTCATGCCACTGTGGAAACCACACATAATTTAGGCAATAATGCAAATTCTTTTCAAATTCTTTTATCAGTGTATTCACTTTATTTTTATTTCAAACACAATACAAAATTACAGGATGCTATCAAAGTGATGCTACAAAACCCCACTAAAATTTTTTCAATTCTTCAAATCACACACTTACACACACACACACACACACACACACCACATGCATTCCCCGTACAGACCTTTTTTTGGGGGGCCTGAGTAAATAATTGCATTTTATTTTCAATTTTTCATTTTGAAATAATTAAAGACTTACCAAAAATGTTGCAAAACTACGTGCCTTTTTGAAGTAAAGTCTTGAAAAAGTTGTTTGGTATATCCTTTATAGTAATAAAAGAAAACACGTGTATATTCTGTTGATTAAAGGCATGCTGAGATCGTCAGACATGTGATTTCATCAGAGACTCCAATATAGAGCGCAGCTGTAACGACATCCTAAGAGTGTTCTAACTGAAATGTGTTGGAAGAAGGTTCTAATTTTTTTCAACCCTTCTCAAGTTGGCACTCAGCAGATTTCCACTCTATAAAAGTAACTCCTGCTCTGCAACTAATGTTCACAGATAAGCTCCAAACATATTTACAGCTCCATTTAAGTATAATGTACACACAGTAAAATTCACCCTTTTCAATGTGCAATTTAATGGGTTATGGCAGATGAATATCATCATTTGACCACAATCATGATCAAGATACAGAAAATCTGCATCATCACAAAACGTTTTCTTTTGCTGTTTTGCATTTGATCTTTTCTCCATTCCTGAACACAGGCAACCACTAATCTGCTTCTGTTTCTACAGTTTGCATTTTCTAGAGTATCCTATTAGTGGAATGATACATTGGTGTCTTTCATGTCTAGCTTCTTTCACTGAGCATAATGCTTTTGATATTCATTTATATTGCTGTTGTATCAGTTTGCTCCTTTTTATTGTTGAGTGGTACTCCATCTACAACTGGTTTATCCATTTACAAGTTGATGGACACATCTGCTATGAACTTCAAGGATGAGGCTTGGTACGGATATGTTTTTATTTATTTTGAGTCGCAGTGGGATTATTTGGCTATATGATCAGTACTAAGTTTAACATTAAAAGAAACTGCCAAACTGCTTTCCAAAATGTCTGTACCATTTTGAAGTCCCACTAGCCAGGTGTGAATAGCAATTCTTCACATCATGTGGTATGGTCAGTTCTGCTCGTGTCAGCCACTCCAGTGGGTGTACAGTGGTACCTCAATGTGGTTTTAACTTGCATTTCCCTGATGACGGGTAATGTTAAGTATCTTTTCATTTGTGTATTGGACATCATCTCTTTTTAAATTAAAATATCTGTACAAATATTTGGCCCATTTAGGTCAAAATATTACGTTAAATGAGTTATTTGTGTTTTGTTATTTAGTTTTTTAGTTATGTGTACATTCTAGATGAAAGTTCTTTATCAGACATATTTAAAATTATTCTGTCCCAATCTGTGGTTTGCCTTTTCATTTTTTGATGCTATGTTTTAAGTTGCAAAAGTCTTAATTTCATGAAGTCCAACTTACTATTTTTTTCCATTTTCATCCATCCTTTTCTTATCTAAAAAGTTTTTAGCTATAGTAAGATTATTAAAAATTTTTCCTATTCAGTAAGCTTTATACATTTTATATTTACATTATGTATAAAATACATGTTGAGTTAATTTGAGGATATGGTGTGAGGTAATTCTGAAGTTCATATTCTCCATTTAATATCCAATTTTAATAGTACCATCTTTATAAAGACATTGATTTCCTTATTGAAATATTTTGGCAACTTTGGCCATGTAAGGCAGGATATATTTCTAAATTATTTATTCTGTTTCACTGATATATATGTCTTCTTCATGCCAGTAAGTTTACTGTACTGTTTAGTGTAGCTTTACAATATGTCTTGAAATTTGGAAAGTTTTCCAACTTTATTCTTCTTTCTAAAACATGCTCTGGCTATTCTAGGACTTCTGCATTTAAAAAGAAAATTAGAATCAGCTTTGTAATTTCTCCAAAAAGGCCTATAGGTTTGACTGGGATTGTGCCAAATCTGGAGATCAGTTTCAGAAGAATTATCATCTAATAAGTATGACATGTATATTTACCAATGAACTTGATACATATTTCTACCTATTCAATCTCTCGTATTAGTGATTTAGAAATTTTGGATCAGCATACCTTTTATTAAATTTATTCTGAATTATTTTATTATTTTTGAGGCTATTATAAGTTAAATTGCTTACATAATTTTATTTTCTAATTGGTGTTGATTGTGTATAGAAACACAATTGATTTTATTTATTGATCTTTCATCCTACAACTTTGTTAAATTCACTTCATACCTCTAGCACACTTCTGCAGATGCCTAAGGATTTTCTATGTATATGTTTACATCACGTGAGAATAGTATTTTTCTTTCTTCCCAACTTGGGTGTCACTTATTTCTTATTTTCTTTTCTTTTCTCTTTATTTCTTTCTTCTTTCTGTCCATTCCTCCTTCCTTCCCTTCTTTCTTTCTCCCTGTTTTAGAATCAGTTTTGTAATTTATCCAAAAGGACCTATAAGGTTTCATGGGAATTCCACTGAATCTAGAGATCAATTTCAGGAGAATTATCATCTCATAAGTATTAAATATTTATCAATGAACTTGGTATATATTTCCACTTATTTAATATTGAATGCAATACTTTAAAGAACTAGGGAGAGAGGACATCATTGCATTTTTCATAATCTTATGTAGAAAGTATTAAGGCTTTCACCATTTTAAGTAAGATGTTTGCTATAGATTTTTTGTAAACACATAATCAGTTTGAAAATGTACTTTTCTATCCTCAGTTTGCTGGGAGTTTTTAATTTAAAAAATGTGTTACATTTTGTAAATTCCTTTTTTGCATCTATTGAGAGTGTCACGTGATTTTTCTTTTTTCTGTCAGCATGGTAGATTTTCAGTTGTTGAAACCAACTTGAGATAAACCCCACTTGGTTAAAACACATTATCATTTTTAAATATTCCTAGACTCAATTTGCTAATATTGTATTAAGAATGTTGCATCTAAGTTCATAATGGTTATCAGTCTGTCATTTTTGAGTTGTGATATCTGCATTTGTTTCTGATATCGAGAGAATCCACGTAAAACATCTACTTCTGTCATCAGTAATAATCTGACCAGGGATAACACCAACAGTTAGAGAGGAACCTGTCATTACCTGTGGCAGCAGAGATATCAGAGATTCCAAAAAGAAAAGCAAGGTTAAAATTTCAAATATAATCACATGAAATATCAGAAAGCCAGGGGATAGAAATATAGGAGAGCAAAATCTTAGAGGTCAAAACAAGTAGTTAAGTACTGCACATGATAATAAAAAGTAAAATCTTTTCCTAAGGCAGAGCCTGGCTGCTGCCTAGCTTCTTTGACAATTCTTGGTAGGCTTTCATGGCTTTATAAGGGCTTATACTTTAGGTAAAGTTATAGTCAGGGAAACGGTGGGTGTAGGTTGGCTCTGTAGAAATGAAGCATTACAGGAGCACTGCAGTGAGAAAGAAACTGATACTGATGATACTTCGGTCACACTAATAATACATGCTAATGATAATCATAGCAATCATGGTAATGACAGACAATATATATATAATATTAGCATGCTTCTATTTGCACATATACATATGTGAATAGAAACATTGATTTAAAGACATGAAAGTATAGAAATAGCCTACACCTGATAAAGATATGCTCATACACAATAACAAACCTCAGCATAAACAGAGATTTTGATGTATCACAGAATTCTCCAATAGATCACAATTTTGACACTATGGGAAGTGTCATTTTCAGAACTTTTCTTTATCTCCATTATCTCTATTCTCTATTTCCAACATTCCTGGAGACTGAACTCAAGGATCAGTAAATATTCTCAACCTTAACCATAGCAGACTTCATTCATCCCATATATGCTTGTTATTTTTCCCCATTGACAGAAGGCATTGTACCATGAAATATACAACATATCTCTGACACACCTGACGAAAACAAACAATGGGGAAAGATTGACTATTTAATAAATGGTGATGGGAAAACTGGCTAGCCATATGAAGAAAGCTGAAACTGGACCCCTTCCTTACACCTTATAAAATAATTAACTCAAGATGGATTAAAGACTTAAACATAAGATCTAAAACCATAAAAACTCTAGAAGACAACCTAGCCAATACCATTCAGAACATAGGCATAGGCAAAGACTTCACGACTAAAACACCAAAAGCAGTGGCAACAAAAGCCAAAATTGAGAAATGGGATCTAATTAAACTAAAGATAGCTTCTGCACAGCAAAAGACACTATCATCGGAGTGAACACACAACCTACAGAGTGGGAGAAAATTTTTGCAATCTATCCATCTAACAAAGGGCTAATATCCAGAATCTACAAGGAACTTAAACAAATTTACAAGAAAAAAACAACCCCATCAAAAAGTGGGAAAAGGATATGAACAGACACTTCTCAAAAGAAGACATTTATGCGGCCAATAAACACATGAGAAAAAGCTCATCATAGGCTGGGCGTGGTGGCTCACGCCTGTAATCCCATCACTTTGGGAGGCCAAGGCGAGTGGATCACAAGGTCAGGAGTTTGAGACTTGCCTGGCCACTATGGTGAAACTCTGTCTCTACCAAAAACACACAAAAAAACTTTAGCCAGGCGTGGTGGTATATATCTGTAATCCCAGCTACTCAAGAGGCTAAGGCAGGAGAATTGCTTGAACCCATTAGGTGGAGGTTGCAGTGAGCCGAAATTGTGCCACTGCACTCCACCCTGGGTGACAGAGTGAGGCTGTCTCGAAGAAAAAAAAAAAAAAAAAAGCTCATCACCCCTGGTCCAATGAGATACCATCTCGCGCCAGTTAGAATGGCAATCATTAAAAAGTCAGGAAACAACAGGTGCTAGAGAGGATGTGGAGAAATAGGAATGCTTTTACACTGTTGGTGGGAGTGTAAATTAGTTCAACCATTGTGGAAGACAGTGTAGCAATTCCTCAAGGATCCAGAACTAGAAATATCATTTGACCTAACAGTCTCATTACTAGGTACACATCCAAAGGATTATAAATCATTCTACTATAAAGACACATTCACACATATGTTTATTGCAGCACTATTCACAAGAGCAAAGACTAGGAACCAACCCAAATGCCCATCAATGATAGACTGGATAAAGAATATGTGGCACATATACACCATGGAATACCATGCAGCTATAAAAAAGGATGGATTAATGTCTTTTGCAGAGACATGGATGAAGCTGGAAACCATCATTCTCAGCAAACTATCACAAGAACAGAAAACCAAACACCACATGTTCTCACTCATAAGTGGGAGTTGAACAATGAGAACACATAGACACAGGGAGGGGAACATCACACACTGGGGCCTGTCAGTGGGTAGGAAGGAAAGAGGAGGGATAGCATTAGGAGAAATACTTAATGTAGATGACGAGTTGATGGGTGCAGCAAACCACGACAGCACATGTATACCTATTTCACAAAACTGCAAGTTCTGCAAATGTATCCCAGAACTTAAAGTGTATGTATGTGTGTATATATATATACACACAAATGTAAATGTAAATGTAAATAAGTTGAAAATGGTAAAAATAGAAATATGTTTCCTACACAAATAGTGACATAATAAAGCAAGATAGAATGTATGTTTGAGTTAAAAAAAATTGCTTAGAAGACAACTTGAATTCCATTCCAAGGAACTAGTTTTCAAAAGTTTACAACCAGATTTCAGTTTGGCAAAAGGCAACAATGCTGTTTTGAAAATAATTTCTGAAAAGAGCTTCCCCAGCAGTTCCAAATGGCAGTCCTGATACAAGGAAGTAGGGGCAATTTTGTTACCACCAGGAACACTGAATTTATTTTCAGACCTTGAAATTCTGGGAGGCCCTCGAATAATAATCAACTACAATATTTTACTTTACATAGAAATATTGTTTTAATGTTAATATAAAAGCTTGTATATGAACTAAAATTGTCAATCTGCCACTTTTAAGAAAGAAGAATCCATTATGTCCCTAATCTATAGTGAGTTGATATGTTCCATAAGCAGTTCTGGAAGGAGGCTACACTTAGAGCATAAATTGGTATAGATCGCTTTGCTCTCACAGATAGCGACACAATATTTTCTGCTGAATGGGAAAAAGTTTGAAGGCATAAATCAAGATAAAGCAATCATCTGACAAAGAATTACAAAGAGGCCCCATACCTTTTTCTCAGTGAACTCCATGTGACACATTGATTTTCCACTGAAGATAAAAGCCAAAATCATGTGTCATCAATAGAAAGCAAGCAAAACTATTTGGTTCAATAGGTTATGGTACTTAACAAAAAAAACTTGCAGAGAAAAGACAAATCTAAAATGTTGCACATGATTCAAACAAGTCTGGATCAGAAGAGACATTTCAGAGGTCACTGCTAGAGAGTCAAGGATACATTAGAGAGAAATAAACTCCTGCTTTTTTGTTTATCTACTTACATACACAGATACTGTCTGATGAAGATGATTGATATCAGGTATGGTATTTGATGGTATAGTCATTTACAAAATAATTCATCCCTTATGATCTAATGCAATTTTCTTCATATTACACGTGTATATTTAAATACTTCCTTGTGAAGTGGAGGCTAGCCAGGCTGCTGTTAGCATATCCAGTACATTTCTGCAAATTCCAAAATGGCAAATCCCACAGTTGAAATTTCAACCTCTCTAGCGTCCCTCGGCTGGAGTGCATAATCACGGCAAAAGTCTGCAACATCAGAGGTGGCCGCCACAGACACAAAGTCTATGTTTCTCATTCCATTCTACCAAATCTATTCAGCAGTCTGGGTGAGGGGGCTTGGCAGTATCTATGAGCAGAAAGCATTCAAATGGCTGGTATATGTGCTTCCGGGGAAACTAAGGGGAAAAAAGAGAGAGGGAGGGAGGGAGGGAACAAGAAAGAAGAAGGAAACTCAAGGAGAGAGGAAGGGAAGGAGGCTGGCAAGAAGGGATGGAGGGAGCAAGGGAGGGAGGAATAAAGGAAGGAAGTTACACCAAGTTTCAAAACTGGCCACGGACTGAGAAGGATTAAGAGACAAACGGAATTGAAAGCATTTATGTTCATACTCGGTATTTTTCTTACCCATTCTTGCAAATTAGTAATTTAAAAATTTTCATTTCCACAAATCCACGTGTTTTCTTGTTCCTCTCTCTCCGCTCTTTTTCCTTCTTTCCTTCCTGCCTTTCTTCTTTCTTTTCAACATAGGTTATATAAATGTGTGAGAGCTATCACTAGTCTACATTAATCATCAGGATTTTCCTGTATATTTCCAATTAAGATGACCCATAATAATATTCTACTGTAATTTTGGAGGGTCCAAAATACTAGATGGCATTTAGTGTTTTGGAAATCATGACAAGTCTAACAGGACTTTAAAAAACCTATCAAGACATCTGATGTGTTTTCTTGCCCATACACTCTTTAATGAGGTCTGCTTGACCCTTTCTTCTTCCCTTCTCTAGTCATGGGTTCTTCACACTGAAAACTAAGCTTTGCATCAGTGTTTGACGAACAGGTGACATAATAAACTGCAGTTACATTTTAAATTCAGCTCAAGATGGTAGATGAGAAATCTAAGATTGTGAAGTGAGATTTAGCATGCTGTTCAGTATGCAACAAATCTGAGTGTTGCTCACACAGGATTCATACCAACAGGCTCCTTCCAAAACCTTTCAATGCAAATTCTAGCAAATGCACACTTGGAAGAAAAATGTTCCATGAAGTTGTATATGTAAATTTATACTTTCAGCATTTATGTATATAATTTCAGGGGAAGTGGGATCAACTTAACATTATTAAACATAGTCCAATGATATTTACAACATAACTTCAGAAACATTTTATTACTAGAAGTATTTTAAAAAGGATGTACCATTTAGGATTTAAGGCACACCCCACAAATGAAAAAACAAATGAGATTATAAACAACATTTTTAAAAAAATTATGCCATCTTTTCACTACAAAATCCTCCTGGGGGAAAAATATCTTTTCCTTCATTATTAAAGGATGTTATCAGAGCACAGTGGAATTCTTTCAGATTTAGTCAGAAGGTTCTCTGGAGTTGAGAGATCTATTGGAGAATATTTTCTTTGAAAGTCCATGTCCTTTCCCCAGGCCTACATCATATATAAATAAACATTTCAGAAAAGGGGCCATGTTAAGAAAAAGTGGGTTGAAGATTGTAAGACCTGGTTCCTGGGTGCCAAATAATTCACAAGTTGGAATAAGCTGGGTTTCTGTAACACTTCTCTATGACTGCCATTGATACTGAACTATGCCAAGGAACTAAGTCCTACCAAGGAAAAGCAGGAGGAAAACAGGTGTAAGAAAACATTTCCTGTCAGTGTGTCCAGAGATAGCATGAGTCAACAGCGGCTCCTCATGAAGCCATCGATTCGTAACACTGGAGTATCTAGAATGCATCTGGGTCGAATTATTAAAAAGAAAGTTCTTCTCAAGCTAGTTGTAATGGTAGCTAATTTAAAAAATTAATGTTCTGCGATTCTGATAAAAACCTATGTGGTGAACCAACAATAAAGGCGGCTGGAGATATTGGTATGAAATAGTTATTTTTCCTTATATACCTGGACGTTCATGTAAGAAATTATACTTTTGGAAGGTCTGTCATATTCTCAGTGTATAAGAGTTGAATCATTTTTAGAAGTTATTGTCAGAATTTTGCTTTAATAGTGCAGTAAAGTGTGCATTCTCTCTCCCTCATTTTCATTCAACAGCCTCTACAAATTGAGCCTGGCTCAAAGGTCTTTCCCTCTTGGAATATGACTCCTCCCCTGTCCCTCTACATAGGCTGTTCTATAACAAATTATTTTGCTGTCTTGATTTTTCAGAGACCTCATGCTAGTAGTAGAGAGTCAGGAGAAAGTGAGATGTCCTATATAAAAGGCCTGCTAGAAAAAGAAATCAGCACTGAGTTCTAAGGATACTGAACAACTTTTTAAAAAACAAGCAAGCCATATTAAACACATTAGTTACAACCAAATTAGATAAAACCATGAAAATTATCCAAGAAGAAAAAGTACATCACCTGTCTAGGTTTAAAATTGCTTAAGGCTGCCATCCAAGGACCATCTATGATAACAAATACAGTAGTCTGTATTGACACAAAGTTTTAGTGATAGACGTAATTACATTCTTCTGCTGG
Organism: Gorilla gorilla gorilla; assembly: GCF_029281585.2. Lineage (NCBI taxonomy): Eukaryota > Metazoa > Chordata > Mammalia > Primates > Hominidae > Gorilla > Gorilla gorilla. The sequence continues at coordinate 151,311,309 of NC_073234.2, read as the reverse complement.
TGGTGTTCTAGAATAAATGGAATATCTGCTGATCAAATCTGAATGCATCCCATAATATTAGCATGTAGGATCCCAGATCTGCAGGCACTATCTCTTTCTCAGATCTACACTTTGAATATTATGTTAGTTAAAATGAGAAGTATGTTAGAAAATGTCTTTTACAAAAGAAATATTGGCTGAGTATGGTGGCTCATGCCTGTAATCCCAACACTCTGGGAGGCCAAGGTGAGAAGATCTCTTGAGCTCAAGAATTTGAGACCAGCTTGGGCAACATATCTATAAAAAATTTTAAAACTTAGCCGGTGTGGTGGTGCACACCTATAGGCACAGCTACTTCAGAGGCTGAATCAAGAGGATCACTTGAGCTTGGGAGTTTGAGGTTGCAGTGAACTATGAACATGGCACTGAACTCCAGTCTGGGCAACAGAGTGAGAACTTGTCTTCAAAAAAATAAAAAAGAAGAAAAAAATAGGAAATATTGTGTTCACATCTGCTATGGTACTCTTTCTTATATAAACTATTTCTTTGCAGTATTCTAGAGGATTTAAGACAAATTTACCACTGAATAATTTCATATGGTATATTATTGCATTAGTATAGTATGTTATTATATAATTAGTATAAGTGACCAGTGCTGCAACAACCACATTCCAAAAAGTATTGTGATCCTCCAAAATTACAATGTCTAAATGACATTATTCTCCTTCATGAGACCATTATACCTTAATTTTTCAGCACCATGAAAATCTACAAATGCCCTCTAAAATATATTTAGAAAACGTGGGATAAAAATAGATACAGTTTCAGAAGATACATATATTTTGAAAATTAGCCTTTTTGGAATAAATTATTCTTTATGACATATAAATAAACACATTTTTCAGACTGGCGGGGTAACATTTGCATCAGTCAAAATAATTAGATTACTAAAACCTGTAATCTTATTAGAAAAATGGTTTATTCAGAGAATCATTGGAATTATTAGCCTTCAAGCTGCTATAGATTGAATCTGATCAAAATAATTAAGATAATATTATTTCATTTTTCAGTATAATATCTCCTTAGTATTTTTGTTTCTTATTTAATATGTGATTATATTTACTTCTGTGAATAATATGGATGAAGATCATTACAGTGTCAAGATCACTGGGTTCAGAGCACAGAAACCTCAAGTCTATTCTTTTTTCTTAAATACCTGTAAGACTTTAAAGAAGACAGAGTTTCTGGACTCTAATTTCTCTATCTGTAGAATAAATGGGTTAGACCAAATAACTCCTTTCTGCTTATAAATTTTCTAATTATATGACTGAGCTTACACCTGGAAAACAGTCTATCTCCTGTATAAATTAATGATAGAAATGAAAACCACCACGTTTCATGAAATTAACCACATAAATATCAACATCAACTGCTCAGAAGGACTTAAGTGCAAGTATCACAGGAATTCTGAAGCACAGAGAACTAAATATAAGAAATGTAACACTCTTCGTATTTTCAAAGAAGATTTTAATAATATATGTAAACACAGTAGCCTGTTCATAAGAAAAAAGAAAAGGGACGTCTTAGCATATTCAGGGTTCAACCAAAACTACTACTGGAATGTAAATCAAAGTAATATTCACCTAACTGTCATAATTGGCATGAATAATTTTAAGTAAAACACTTTTATTTGATATTAAATGTGAACAATAAGCCAAAACAGAGAAAATTAATAAATTGATCATTTATTGAAACTGAAATAAAAATATATAATTATTGAAGCCTCTTATATACATAAACCAATCATTGCTTAAATGAGCTGACATACTAGCTCCATAGTTTTATGTCACTAAGGAACTCTTTTGAACACAATAAAGAAACCAGAATTGAGCACAAAGAATGATGAACTGGGAAGTTCATGGCTTTCTATCTACTAATTAGGAGTACAATCATTCAGTCAAACAGCCACTCAACAAACATTTAGCATACAGCTTCTGGATACCAGGTACTGGTGTAGGTGCTAGAGCAACAAGGAAATAGTCCCTGCATTCAGTGAGCTCACAGGCAAGTAAACAAGTAAGTATAAAGACTGCATGACTGATTGGGAGTGGTGGTTCATGCCTGTAATCCCAGCACTTTGGGAGGCCAACGTGGGCAGATCACGAGGTCAAGAGATCGAGACCATCCTGGCCAACATAGTGAAACCCCGTCTCTACTAAAAATACAAAAATTAGCTGGGCACGGTGGTGCACGCCTGTAGTTACTTGGGAGGCTGAGGCAAGAGAATCAGTTGAACCTGGAAGGTAAAGGTTGCAGTGAGCTGAGATCACACCACTGCACTCCAGCGGGGTGACAGAGTGAGACTCTGTCTCAAAAAAAAAAAAAAAAGACTCCATGATAAATGTGTATCTACAAAGGGCACAAAGGAATGAGTAGCTAATCCCCAAAGCCATATGGAGCAGTCAGTATAAGCTTCAGGAAAAGAAACTGAAGTAAAAAGCTAACCTGAATCTGAAAAAAATGAGTAGGTATTTTCCAAGCACGTTTCAGGGGAAAAGTTGCAGGATGCAGAAGTCCTCCCAAGTACAAAAAGAGAATGAACTCTGGACAACTGGCAATTTATGGCACACAGGAATCAGTAAATGTAGGGATGAGAGGCACACAGAAACATGGGCAAAAACAGGAATTTTGACTTTATTCCATAAATCATGGAAAGCCACCAATGGGTTTTAAGTAATAAAATACTAAGACCAGGTTTGCATTTTAGAAAGATCAATTTGATTTCAGTGAGGAGGTCCAAAAATGAGAGCAGCAAGGCCAGATAGAAGTCCTGCTGCAACTAGCTATGGTTAGAGATGCAGACCAAAACTAAGGTGAAATCATTTAGAAGAAAGAACGTGGATATAAGAGCCATTGGTTTGGCCTCTCCACATCATTTTTTTTATTTTATTTTCATTTATTTATTTATTTATTTTTTGAGACAGAGTCTCGCTCTGTCACCCAGGCTGGAGTGCAGTGGCGTGATCTTGGCTCACTGCAAGTTCTGCTTCCTGGGTTCACACTATTCTCCTGCCTCAGCCTCCCGAGTAGCTGGGACTACAGGCACGCGCCACCACGCCCAGCTAATTTTTTCTATTTTTTAGTAGAGATGGGGTTTCACCGTGTTAGCCAGGATGGTCTCGATCTCCTGACCTCGTGATCCACCCACCTCGGCCTCCCAATGTGCTGGGATTACAGGCTTGAGCCACCATGCCCAGCTGGCCTCTCCACATCTTTACTGTTATACTGATAACATGGGGATGAAAATAAATATTATTTGTATTTAAACTATTATTGTTATGTGAAAATTAAACAAATAACATACTATGATAACATCGGAGGTTCAAGAAATATTAAGTCTTGAAAATAGGAAAGATGAAAGGAAGGAAACAGGGAGTGGGGAGGAAAGTAGGAGAAAGGAGAGAATATAGGAATGAGAGAGGAGGAAAATAATAAGAAAGAAGTAGAAAGCTAGGTACGGTGGCTCATGACTGTAATCCCAGCGCTTTGGGAGGCCGAGTCAGGCAGATCACAAGGTCAGGAGTTCAAGACCAGCCTGGCCAATATGGTGAAACCTTGTCTCCACTAAAAATACAAAAATTAGCTGGGTGTGGTGGCAGGCACCTATAGTCCCAGCTACTCGGGAGGCTGAGGCAGGAGAATCACTTGACCCTGGGAGGCAGAGGTTGCAGTGAGCTGAGATCACACCACTGCACTCCAGCCTGGGTGACAGAGAAAGATGCTGTCTCAAAAAAAAAAAAAGAAAAAAAAAAAAGAAAGAAGTAGAAATAGATATAGTATTTCTTAATCAGCAGAAGCTACTCTTATTTTTCAATACTCTACCTTTCTAATGTATCACTGACAAGGAAAGGTCTTGAATAATTGACTGAAGTCAGAATAGGTAAGGCACTCTACCTGTGGATACATGAGAGGCCTTAAAAAGTTCATGGAAAATGTATATTATGAAAAAAACTATGCAAAGGTTTCAATTTTGGCAGCAAAATAAACTCATACTAATTTATTATAGCATGTTTGAACAGGATCTAGTTTGAGACAGTAAGAAGGAGTAGACATTAGTTTGAAAAGAGCCCCTAGCAGAGCAATGTAAATTCTGCTAAAATTGAAGCAAGAACAAACATTAGATTATGATGAAGCTTGAGTGAAAGAATGGTGAAATCACTGATGCTTTACAAGAAGCTTGAGGGGACAATGCACCAAAGAAATCAGTAGTTCACAAGCGGACAGCTTTTTTAAAGAAGAAACGAGATGATGTGGAAGATGAAGTCCACAGGGACAGATCATCCATATCAATTTGCAAGGAAAAAAATTAATCTTGTTTGTGCCCTAATTGAAGAGGACTGATAATCAACAGCACAAACAATAGCCAACATCATAGACATCTTAATTGGTTCAGCTTACACAGTTCTGACTAAAAAATTAAAGTTGAACCAACTTTCCACTGCATGGGTGCCAAAAGTGTTGTGCTCAGATCAGCTGCAGACAAGAGGAGAGCTCTCAATGGAAATTTTAAAGAACTAGGGTCAAGATCCTGAAGGATTTCTTTGAAGAATTGTAACAGAAGATAAAACATGGCTTTCCCAGTATGATCCTGAGGGCAAAACACAACCAAAGCAATGGCTACCAAAGGTGGAAGTGGTCCAGTCAAAGCTAAAGGGGATCACTCAAGAGCAAAGGTCACGGCAACAGTTTTTTGGGGACATTCCAGGCATTTTGCTTGTTGACTTTGTGGAAGGTCAAAGAACAATAATATCTGCATATCATGAGAGTGTTTTGAATAAGTTAGCCAAAGTTTTAGGGCAAAATACCTGGGAAAGCTTTAGCAGACAGTCCTCTAACACCACAATGTTTCTGCTCATTCCTGTCATCAAGCAAAGGCAATTTTGTGAGAGTCTCAATGGGAAATTGTCAGGCATCCACCTTACAGCTCTGATTTGGCTCCTTCTGACTTCTTTTTGTTTCCCAATCTCAACAAATGTGGAAAGGGCACCCATTTTTCTTAAGTTAATAATGTATAAGAGACTGCATTGACATTGTTAAGTTCCCAGGACCATCAGTTCTTTAGGGATGAAAACCGAAGATCACATTTTCAATGTTTATCTTTTAACTTCATTTTTCCACAAACTTTTTGAAGTTTCTCCATACAAATGTCTCCATACAAATGAGCACTTGCAAAATAAGCAGAGAGTCTCATTCAATGGACAGAAAGTTCTGTGCCATCTAAAAATTATCTTAAGCAAGTTCAATGTGTAGCAACAGACTGTATTGATAAATATCAGTTAGTTTGACTTCTGCAATGACCATGATGGAGTAACAAGAACTAGACTTTCTCTCCCTCCTGAAACAACCAAAAAAATGGCCAAAATGTATGCCACAAAACTTTGCAAGACCCTGTAAAGTCAGTCTCAAACAAGGTGAGCCTATCAACGGCCCTAATTTATGCCTGGAGAAAGTTTTCCAGCCCACTACTCCAGGAGAAAAGCCCAAGAGGAGCCCATTGTTCTCCCTGAGCTGAGGGGACAGAGCTGAGAGTCCACAGAAACCATGTTGACATGAGCTCTCAGGACAAGGTTTCCGAGAAGAAGGGGCTGCACAGAAAGAGAACTCCAGAGCTCTGCAAAGGGTCCCCCTAAAGTACATAGCTAAGTAATTGTTAGGACAGGCCTAGAGAAAAGTACCTACGGTTGGGGAAACAACACCCAGATAAGATGAAAAGTAACAGTACACATGCTCACCAAGGTCCAGTAATAGTGCTTATTTTATCAGCCAAACCAGAAACACCTCAAGATTCCCAGGGATACCCAGAAGGATCTTGCCTCACTAGTTGGGAGTGATTAGCTCTAAAATGAGAACTGGTCTGATCCCACCTAATGAATTTTTAAAGCAAGACCAAAAAGAGTCAAACTCTTTCCAACTAAACTTAAATACATACCAATACAAAGATCAAGAATATTTATATATACTTCCAGCACTCAATAAGATAAAAGTCACCATATCTGACATCCAGACACAGTTTAGCAGAGACACAACAGTAACAACAAAAGACAGAAGAACGTGGCTCATAAGAAGGAGAAAAATCACTGAGTCAGAACTGATCCAGAGTAAATCAAGGTGCCAGAGTTATCAGTTAAGAACATTCAAATGCTTATTGAAACAGTATTCTATATGTTCTAAAATAGAGACATGCAAGATACACTAAAGGAGGCTGGGCGCAGTGGCTCACGCCTGTAATCTCAGCATTTTGCGAGGCCGAGGCAGGTGGATCACGAAGTCAGGAGTTCAGGACCAGCCTGACCAATATGGTGAAATCCCATCTCTACTAAAAATACAAAAATTAGCGGGGCATAGTAGCATGCGGCTGTAGTCCCAGCTACATGGTAGGCTGATAGCACATTAGTCATTACAGAAGAAAAGATAGACACCTCTCAAAATAAAATAGAGAGAGAAAATAAATTTTTAAAAAACATGAACAGAGCAATAGTAGACAGTAAATTTCAAGTAACTGAATTTACGTGTAATCTCAGTTCCCAAAGGAGAGGAGAGGGAAGATGTGAAAACATTTGGGACTTTGAGTCAGGCAAAGCTTTCTTTGATATGACCCCACAGCATGATTTATATAATAATATATTGATAAGAAGAACTCATCCAATTTAAAAAAAAGAATCTGCTCTTCAAAAGAATCTATTAAGAGACTGAAAAGACAAGCTGCAGGCTGGGAGAAAATATTTGCAATTCATATATCTGATGAAAGGCTTGCATCAAAAATATATTTTAAAAGCTCAAAATTTAATAATGAAAAACAAACAACCCCATTTAAAACTTGGGTGAAAGACTGGAACAGACATTACAAAGTAGACACTTGTTTGGTAAATAAGCACATATGCTCAACATAATTAATGCTTAGGGCAATGCAAATTAAAACCAAAATGAGACGCCACTATCTATTTTTAAATAGCTAAGATTAGCATGACTGATAACAGCCAAGCACTGGCTTGGATGTGGAGAAGCTGAAACTCTCATACACTGCTGATGGGAATACAAAAAAGTGTAACCTTTGAAAAACAGTTTAAGAGTCCCTTAAAAAGTTAAACATACTTCTGCCGTAAGACTCAGCCATTGCACTCCTGGGTATTTACCCAAGAGAGATAAAAGTAGGTGTTCATATAATGATATCAACACAAATGTTCATAGCACATGTATTCATAATAGCCCAAACTAGAAACAGTCTAAATATCAATCAATACATTAATGAATTAACTTGCTTTATCCGAATTAATTATGGATACATACTATAACATGAATGAATCTCAAAATAACTATACTAAGTGAAACAAGGCAGACTCTAGAGGTAAAACATGCAGAGAAAAAAACATAAAATGTCAGACAAAAAAGTGCATAGTGTAAAATTTTATTTATATACATTTTTTGACTGTATAAATTACTGTCCAGTGACAGAAAGCAGTTTGGTGGTTTTTAAGGGCCAGGAATGAGGGGCCAGAGAAATGTATTATAAAGAGGCATCAGGAAACTGGAGGTGAAGTATATTTCCATCACCTCGATTGCGTGCTGATGGTTTCTAAACTTTCAATATTTTTAGTTTATTATATGTTATACAAAATAAAGCTTGTAATAAAAATCAAAAGATTGAGCCATCCTTATTTTCTCTATAAAAGAGCAGAATTATCCTTTTAGAGATTTGGAAAGATTATTAAAAGATAAGTTACAAAATACAGTACCTGACACGTATAAAATATTAAATAAATACTAGCCATGCTTAATTATTTTGTTTTAAGTCTATATGAGTCAAGTTTTAGTAGAAATATGGGCTAGAAAAAAAAAACAGAAAGCGGGACTCTGTGATCTGACTTGGGCTTATAGAACAGACTGCACTAGTTTGTTCTCATGCTGCTAATAAAGTCATACCCAAGACCGGGTAATTTAGAAAGGAAAGAGGTTTAAGGAACTCACAATTCCACATGGCTGGGGAGGCCTCACAGTCACGGCAGAAGGCAAAAAAGAAGCAAAGGCACATCTTAAATGGTAGCAGAGAAGAAAGCTTGTGTAGGGAAGCTCCCATTTTAAAAGCATCAGATCTCGTGAGACTTATTCGCTACCAGGAGAACAGTAGGGGGAACCCGCCCCTATGATTCAATGATCTCCACCTGACTCCATCCTTGACATGCGGGGATAATTACAATCAAGGTGAGATTCCGGTGGAGACACAGCCGAATCATATCAATGACTAATGAGAGTTACGTCCAGAACCTAATGAAAACCTGTCTGAGGCCACATTCCCTGTAAAGCAGATTTCAGATAGAGATTTGTGTAGAGAACATTTAACTGGGTAAAATCCTAGGAGCCAACAACTGTGGCGAAAAAGCTGAATTGGACAAAGGGATTTGAGATGTGAGGCAGTCACAACAAATACCTCAGCTAATCTCAAGGGGGAGCTGAGAAGCAGGGGTGACCCTTCAGAGTTGCCCTAAATTGAGGCAGGAGTATGGAGTTTTAATACCTTTCACTGGCCATTCTTCAGATACGAGTTGTCCCCAAGGATGGACATCAGCTTGACAAGTTATTAATTAGATCTCCTGAGAATAAATTCTAGAGAGAATCAGCTGAGAGGCATGATTTGCCAACACTCCCAATAGCTGGGCAAACTTCAGTTTTGAGGGAGGATTTGGGTCACACACAAAAGTCTCCACAACCAATTATTCATGGGAAATTCTATGTAGGCAGAGCTATTTCATGGCCAGTTAATCAAAACTACATAATCTATTTGGTTAAGCAAAAGAAATTAAAAAGATAAAATAAAACCTATATATTAACACTCAAAAGTTTTTAATGCATTTGCCTTGCATTTCATATGTTTTGCCTTGCATTTCATATGTTTTGCCTTGCATTTGTTTATTTGCTTTCAAGAACCTTTAGAGAACAATAATTACTAATATAATATGGAGTAGCACAGCATAGACGAGGGAAGCTAACTCTCTCCCTTTTCCCAGAACCTGGAACAGCTAAAGATCCTAAGCATTGTCAGCTTTGGTATCTGACATAGTTTGGATGTTTGTCCCCTTCAAATCTCACGTTAAAATGTGATCCCCAATGTTGGAGAGAGATGCCTCCTGAATGGCTTGGTGCTGTCCTCTTGGTAATGAATGAGTTCTTACCCTGTGAGTTCATGCGATATCTGGTTGTTTAAAAGAGACTGACACCTCCTCCCTGTCTCTCTTGCTTCCTCTCTCACCATGTGATATGCTGGTTTCCCTTCACCTTCCACCATGATTGGAAGGTTCCTGAGGCCCTCCCTGGAAGCAGGTGCCAGTACTATACTTCATGTACAGCCTTCAGAACAAGAAGCCAAATAAACCTCATTTCTTTATTAATTACCCCACCTCAGGAATTTCTTTATAACAATGCAAATGGGCTAACAGAGTATCATTCATGGACAGTGAGTGTATTAGTCAATTTTCATGCTGCTGATAAAGACATACCCAAGACTGGGTAATTTATAAAGAAAAAGAGGTTTAATGAATTCACATATATGCACCGCTAGCTGTATAAATATGGAAATATCTTCACTGCAACCTGTAAAAATATGGAAATATCTACAGCGCTACCTGTATAAACATGGAAATATCTACACCGCTATCTGTATAAACATAGAAATATCTACACCGCTATCTCTATAAACATGGAAATATCTACAGCGCTATCCATATGAACATGGAAATACCTACACCGCTATCTGTATAAACAAGGAAATAACTACACCGCCATCTCTATAAACATGGATATATCTACAGGGCCATCTGTATAAACACGGAAATAACTACACCGCTATCTGTATATACATGGAAATATATACACCGCTATCTCTATAAACATGGAAATATCTACACCATTATCTGTATAAACATGGAAATAACTACACCTCTATCTCTATAAACATGGAAATATCTACACTGCTATCTGCATAAACATCGAAATATCTAAACCGCTACCTGTAAAACAGGGAAATATCTACACCGCTATCTCTATAAACATTGAAACATCTACACTGCTATCTTTATAAACATTGAAATACCTACACTGCTATTTGTATAAACATGGAAATATCTACAACGCTATCTCTATAAACATTAAAATAACTACACCGCTATCTCTATAAACGTGGAAATATCTACACCAACATCTGTATGAACATGGAATTATCTACAACGCCATCTGTAGGAACATTGAAATATCTTCACCGCTATCTGTATAAACATGGAAATATCTACACCGCTATCTGTATATACATGGAAATATCAACACCGCTATCTGTATCAACATGGAAATATCTACACCGCTATCTCTATAAACATGGAAATACCTACACCGCCATCTGTATCGACATGAAAATATCTACACAGCCATCTGTATAAACATGGAAATATCTACACTGCTATCTGTATTAAGATGGAAATAACTACACCGCCATCTATATAAACATGGAAATATCTACACCGCCATCTGTATGAACATGGAAATATCTACAGTGCAATTTCTATAAAGATTGAAATATCTACACCGCAATCTGTTTAAACAAGGAAATATCTACACCTCTATCTGTATTAAGATGGAAATATCTACACTGCCATCTCTATAAAGATGGAAATATCTACACCGCCATCTGTATGAACATGGAAATATCTACACCGCTATCTGTATATACATGGAAATATCTACACCGCAATCTCTATAAACATGGAAATATCTAAACTGCTACCTGTAAAACAGGGAAATATCTACACCGCTATCTCAATAAACATTGAAATATCTACACTGCAATCTTTATAAACATTGAAATACCTGCACTGCTATTTGTATAAACATGGAAATATCTACAACGCTATCTCTATAAACATGGAAATAACTACACCGCTATCTCTATAAACGTGGAAATATCTACACTGCCAACTGTATGAACATGGAAATATCTACAACGCCATCTGTATGAACATTGAAATATCTACACCGCTATCTGTATAAACATGGAAATATCTACACCGCTACCTGTATAAACATGGAAATAACAGCACCGCTATCTGTATGAACATGGAAATATCTACACCGCTATCTGTATGAACATGGAAATATCTACACCGCTATCTGTATGAACATGGAAATATCTACAAAGCTATCTGAATGAACATGGAAATATCTACACCGCTATCTGTTTGAACATGTAAATATCTACACAGCTATCTGCATGAAAATGGAAATATCAACAAAGCTATCTGCATATACATGGAAATATCTACACAGCTATCTCTTTACACATGGAAACAACTACACCGCTATATCTATAAACATGGAAATATCTACACCGCCATCTGTATGAACATGGAAATATCTGCACCGCCACCTGTATGAACATATAAATATCTACACCGCCATCTGTATAAAGAAGGAAATATCTAAACCGCTATCTGTATAAACATGGAAATATCTACAACGCTGCATGTATAAACATGGAAATATCAGCACCGCTATCTGTATGAACATGGAAATATCTACACTGCCATCTGTATAAACATGGAAATATCTACACCGCTATCTGTATGAACATGGAAATAGCTACACCGTTATCTGTATGAACATGGGAATAGATACACCGCTATCTGTATGAACATGGAAATATCTACACCGCTATCTGTATGAACATGGAAATATCTACACCGCTATCTGTATGAACATGGAAATAGCTACACCGTTATCTGTATGAACATGGGAATAGCTACACCGCTATCTGTATGAACATGGAAATATCTACACCGCTATCTGTATGAACATGGATATATCTACACAGCCATCTGGATGAACATGGAAATATCTACACCGCTATCTGTATGAACATGGAAATACCTACACCGCTATCTGTATGAACATGGATATATCTACACAGCCGTCTGGATGAACATGGAAATAGCTACACCGCTATCTGAGTAAACATGCATAGATCTTCACCGCTATCTGAATAAAAATGGAAATATCTACACCACTATCTGTATGAAGATGGAAATATCTACACCGCTATCTGTATGAACATGGAAATATCTACACCGCTATCTGTTTGAACATGTAAATACCTACACTGCTATCTGCATGAAAATGGAAATATCTACACTGCTATCTGCATGTACATTTAAATATCTACACAGCTATCTCTTTACACATGGAAATAACTACACCGCTATCTGTATGAACATGGAAATATCTACACCGCCATCTGTATGAACATGGAAATATCTGCACCGCCATCTGTATGAACATATAAATATCTACACCACCATCTGTATGAAGATGGAGATGTCTATACTGCTATCTGTATAAACATGGAAATATCTACACCGCCATCTGTATGAACATATAAATATCTACACCGCCATCTGTATTAAGAAGGAAATATCTAAACCGCTATCTGTATAAGCATGGAAATATCTACACCGCTGACTGTATAAACATGCATACATCTTCACCGATATCTGTATAAACATGGAAATATCTACACCGCTATATGTATGAACATGGAAATATCTACACCGCTATCTGTATGAACATGGAAATACCTACACCGCAATCTGTTTGAACATGGAAATATCTACACCGCTATCTGCATGAAAATGGAAATATCTACACTGCTATCTGCATATACATTTAAATATCTACACAGCTATCTCTTTACACATGGAAATAACTACACCGCTATCTGTATGAACATGGAAATATCTACACCGCCATCCGTATGAACATGGAAATATCTGCACCGCCATCTGTATGAACATATAAATATCTACACCGCCATCTGTATTAAGATGGAGATATCTACACTGCTATCTGTATAAACATGGAAATATCTACACCGCTATCTGTATAAACATGGAAATATCTACACCGCTATCTGTATAAACATGGAAATGTCTACACCACTACCTGTATAAACATGGAAATATCAGCACCGCTATCTGTATGAACATGGAAATATCTACACCGCTATCTGTATGAACATGGAAATATATACAACGCTATCTGTATGAACATTTAAATATCTACACCGCTATCTGTATGAACATGGAAATATGTACACCGCTATCTGTTTGAACATGAAAAATATCTACACCGCTGTCTGCATGAAAATGGAAATATCTACACAGCTATCTGCATATACATGGAAATATCTACACAGCTATCTCTTAACACATGGAAATAACTACACCGCTATCTCTATAAACATGGAAATATCTACACCGCCATCTGTATGAACATGGAAATATCTGCACCGCCATCTCTATGAACATATAAATATCTACACCGCCATCTGTATTAAGAAGGAGATATCTACACCGCTATCTGTATAAACATGGAAATATCTACACCGCTACCTGTATAAACATGGAAATATCTACACCGCTACCTGTATAAACATGGAAATATCTACAACGCTATCTGTATAAACATGGAAATATCTACACTGCTATCTGTATTAACATGGAAATAGCTACACCGCTATCTCTATGAACATGGAAATACCTACACCGCTGTCTGTATGAACATGGATATATCTACACAGCCATCTGGATGAACATGGAAATATCTACACCGCTATCTGTGTAAACATGCATACATCTTCACCGCTATCTATATAAACATGGAAATATCTACACCACTATCTGTATCAACATGAAAATATCTACACCGCTACCTGTATAAACATGGAAATGTCAGCACCGCTATCTGTATGAACATGGAAATAGCTACACCGCTATCTGTATGAACATGCAAATATCTACACCACTATCTGTATGAACATGGAAATATCTACACCACTATCTGTATGAACATGGATATATCTACACAGCCATCTGGATGAACATGGAAATATCTACACCACTATCAGTATTAACATGGAAATATGTACACCGCTATCTGTGTAAACAAGCATACATCTTCACCGCTATCAGTATAAACATGGAAATATCTTCACCGCCATCTGTATGAACATGGATATAACTACAGAGACATCTGGATGAACATGGAAATATCTACACAGCTATCTGTATGAACAAAGAAATATATACACCGCTATCTGTGTAAACATGCATACATCTTCACCGCTATCTGTATAAACTTGGAAATATCTACACCGCTATCTGCTTGAACATGGAAATATCTACACAGCTATCTGCATGAAAAAGGACATATCTACACAGCTATCTGCATATACATGGAAATATCTAGAAAGCTATCTCTTTACAAATGGAAATAACTACACCGCTATCTCTATAATCATGGAAATATCTACACCGCCATCTGCATGAACATGGAAATATCTGCACCGCCATCTGTATGAACCTATAAATATCTACACCGCCATCTGTATTACGATGGAGATATCTACACCGCTATCTGTATAAACATGGAAATATCTACACCGCTATCTGTATAAACATGGAAATATCTACACTGCTATCTGTTTAAACATGGAAATATCAGCACCGCTATCTGTATGAACATGGAAATATCTACAACGCTATCTGTATGAACATGGAAATATCTACACCGCTATCTGTATGAACATGGAAATATCTACACCGCTATCAGTATGAACATGGAAATACCTACACCACTATCTGTATGAACATGGATATATCTACACAGCCATCTGGATGAACATGGAAATATCTACACCGCTATCTGTGTAAACATGCATACATCTTCACCGCTATCTATATAAACATGGAAATATCTACACCACTATCTGTATCAACATGAAAATATCTACACCGCTACCTGTATAAACATGGAAATGTCAGCACCGCTATCTGTATGAACATGGAAATAGCTACACCGCTATCTGTATGAACATGCAAATATCTACACCACTATCTGTATGAACATGGAAATATCTACACCACTATCTGTATGAACATGGATATATCTACACAGCCATCTGGATGAACATGGAAATATCTACACCACTATCTGTATTAACATGGAAATATCTACACCGCTATCTGTGTAAACATGCATACATCGTCACCGCTATCAGTATAAACATGGAAATATCTTCACCGCCATCTGTATGAACATGGATATAACTACAGAGACATCTGGATGAACATGGAAATATCTACACAGCTATCTGTATGAACAAGGAAATATATACACCGCTATCTGCATGAAAATGGAAATATCTACACAGCTATCTGCATATACATGGAAATATCTAGAAAGCTATCTCTTTACAAATGGAAATAACTACTCCGCTATCTCTATAATCATGGAAATATCTACACCGCCATCTGTATGAACATGGAAATATCTGCACCGCCATCTGTATGAACCTATAAATATCTACACAGCCATCTGTATTACGATGGAGATATCTACACCGCTATCTGTATAAACATGGAAATATCTACACCGCTATCTGTATAAACATGGAAATATCTACACCGCTATCTGTTTAAACATGGAAATATCAGCACCGCTATCTGTATGAACATGGAAATATCTACAACGCTATCTGTATGAACATGGAAATATCTACACCGCTATCTGTATGAACATGGAAATATCTACACCGCTATCAGTATGAACATGGAAATGTCTACACCGCTATCTGTATGAACATTGATATATCTACACATCCCTCTGGATGAACATGGAAATATCCACACCGCTATCTGTGTAAACATGCATACATCTTCACTGCTATCTGTATAAACATGGAAATATCTACACCGCTATCTGTATGAACATGGAAATATCTACACCACTATCTGTATGAACATGGATATATCTACACAGCCATCTGGATAAACATGGAAATATCTACACCGCTATCTGTATGAACATGGAAATAGCTACACCGCTATCTGTATGAAAATGGAAATATCTACACCGCTATCTGTATGAACATGGAAATATCTACACCGCTATCTGTATGAACTTGGAAATATCTGCACCGCCATCTGTATGAACATATAAATATCTACACCGCCATCTGTATTAAGATGGAGATATCTACACCGCTATCTGTGTAAACATGCATATATTTTCACCGCTATCTGTATAAACATGGAAATATCTACACCGCTATCTGTATTAACATGGAAATAGCTACACCGCTATCTCTATGAACATGGAAATACCTACACCGCTATCTGTATGAACATGGATATATCTACACAGCCATCTGGATGAACATGGAAATATCTACACCGCTATCTGTGTAAACATGCATACATCTTCACCGCTATCTATATAAACATGGAAATATCTACACCACTATCTGTATCAACATGAAAATATCTACACCGCTACCTGTATAAACATGGAAATATCTACACCACTATCTGTATGAACATGGATATATCTACACAGCCATCTGGATGAACATGGAAATATCTACACCACTATCTGTATTAACATGGAAATATCTACACCGCTATCTGTGTAAACATGCATACATCTTCACCGCTATCAGTATAAACATGGAAATATCTTCACCGCCATCTGTATGAACATGGATATAACTACAGAGACATCTGGATGAACATGGAAATATCTACACAGCTATCTGTATGAACAAGGAAATATATACACCGCTATCTGTGTAAACATGCATACATCTTCACCGCTATCTGTATAAACTTGGAAATATCTACACCGCTATCTGCTTGAACATGGAAATATCTACACAGCTATCTGCATGAAAATGGAAATATCTACACAGCTATCTGCATATACATGGAAATATCTAGAAAGCTATCTCTTTACAAATGGAAATAACTACACCGCTATCTCTATAATCATGGAAATATCTACACCGCCATCTGTATGAACATGGAAATATCTGCACCGCCATCTGTATGAACATATAAATATCTACACCGCCTTCTGTATTAAGATGGAGTTATCTACACCGCTATCTGTATAAAAATGGAAATATCTACATCACTATCTGTATAAACATGGAAATATCTACAGCGCTATCTGTATAAACATGGAAATTTCTACACCGCTACCTGTATACACATGGAAATATCAGCACCGCTATTTATAGGAACATGGAAATATCTACACCGCTATCTGTACGAACATGGAAATATCTTCACCGCTATCTGTATGAACATGGAAATAGCTACACCGCTATTTTTATGAACATGGAAATATCTACACCACTATCTGTATGAACATGGAAATATCTACACCGCTATCTGTATGAACATGGATATATCTACACAGCCATCTGGATGAACATGGAAATATCTACACCGTTATCTGCATGAACATGGAAATATCCTCACCGCTATCTGTGTATACATGCATTCATCTTCACCGCTATCTGTATAAACATGGAAATATCTACACCGCTATCTGTATGAACATGGAAATATCTACACCGCTATCTGTTTGAAGATGGAAATATATACACCGCTATCTGCATGAAAATGGAAATATCTACACAGCTATCTGCATATACATGGAAATATCTACACAGCTATCTCTTTACACATGGAAATAACTACACCGCTATCTGTATGAACATGGAAATATCTTCACCGCCATCTGTATGAACATGGAAATATCTGCACCGCCATCTGTATGAACATATAAATATCTACACCGCCATCTGTATTAAGATGGAGATATCTACATCGCTATCTGAATAAACATGGAAATATCTACACCGCTATCTGTATAAACATGGAAATATCAGCACCGCTATCTGTGTGAACATTTAAATATCAGCCCGTCTATCTGTATGAACATGGAGATATCTACACCGCCATCTGTATGAACATGGATATATCTACACAGCCATCTGGATGATCATGGAAATATATACACCGCTATCTGTATGAACATGGAAATACCTACTCCGCTATCTGTATGAACAGGGAAATATCTACACCGCTATCTGTATGAACATGGAAATGTCTACACCGCTAACTGTATGAACATGGAAATGTCTTCACCGCCATATGTATGAACATGGATATATCTACAGAGCCATCTGGATGAACATGGAAATATCTACACCGCAATCTGTATGAACATGGATATATCTTCACAGCCCTCTGGATGAACATGGAAATATCTTCACCGCTATCTGTATAAACATGGAAATATCTACACCGCTACCTGTATAAACATGGAAATGTCTGCACCGCTATCTGAATGAACATGGAAATATCTACACCGCTATCTGTATGAACAAGGAAATATATACACCGCAATCTGTATGAACATGGAAATATCTACAAAGCTATCTGAATGAACATGGAAATTTCTACACCGCTATCTGTTTGAACATGTAAATATCTACATAGCTATCTGCATGAAAATGGAAATATCTACACCGCTATCTGTATGAACATGGAAATATCTACTCTGCTATCTGTATGAACATGGAAATAGCTACACCGTTATCTGTATGAACATGGAAATAGCTACACCGTTATCTGTATCAACATGGAAATAGCTACACCGCTATCTGTATGAACATGGAAGTATCTACACCGCTATCTGTATGAACATGGATATATCTACACAGCCATATGGATGAACATGGAAATATCTACACCGCTATCTGTGTGAACATGGATATATCTACACAGCCATCTGGATGAACATGGAAATATCTCCACCGCTATCTGTGTAAACATGCATAGATCTTCACCGCTATCTGTATAAACATGGAAATATCTACACCGCTATCTGTATGAACATGGAAATATCTACACCGCTATCTGTATGAACATGGAAATATCTACACCGCTATCTGTTTGAAGATGGAAATATCTACACCGCTATCTGCATGAAAATGGAAATATCTGCACTGCTATATGCATATACATGGAAATATCTACACAGCTATCTCTTTACACATGGAAATAAATACACCGCTATCTGTATGAACATGGAAATATCTACACCGCCATCTGTATGAACATGGAAATATCTGCACTGCCATCTGTATGAACATATAAATATCTAAACCGCCATCTGTATTAAGATGGAGATATCTACACTGCTATCTGTATGAACATATAAATATCTACACCGCTATCTGTATAAACATGGAAATATCTACACCGCTATCTGTATAAACATGGAAATATCAGCACCGCTATCTTTATGAACATGGAAATATCAGCCCCTCTATCTGTATGAACATGGAAGTATCTACACCGCTATCTGTATGAACATGGAAATATCTACACCGCTATCTGTATGAACATGGAAATACCTTCACCGCCATCTGTATGAACATGGATATATCTACACAGCCATCTGGATGAACATGGAAATATCTACACCGCAATCTGTATGAACATGGAAATATCTACACCGCTATCTGTGTAAACATGCATATATCTTAACCGCTATCAGTATAAGCATGGAAATATCTACACCGCTATCTGTATGAACATGGAAATAGCTACACCGCTATCTGTATGAACATGGAAATATCTACACCGCTATTTGTATGAACATGCATATATCTACACAGCCATCTGGATGAACATGGAAATATCTGCACTGCCATCTGTATGAACATATAAATATCTAAACCGCCATCTGTATTAAGATGGAGATATCTACACTGCTATCTGTATGAACATATAAATATCTACACCGCTATCTGTATAAACATGGAAATATCTACACCGCTATCTGTATAAACATGGAAATATCAGCACCGCTATCTTTATGAACATGGAAATATCAGCCCCTCTATCTGTATGAACATGGAAGTATCTACACCGCTATCTGTATGAACATGGAAATATCTACACCGCTATCTGTATGAACATGGAAATACCTTCACCGCCATCTGTATGAACATGGATATATCTACACAGCCATCTGGATGAACATGGAAATATCTACACCGCAATCTGTATGAACATGGAAATATCTACACCGCTATCTGTGTAAACATGCATATATCTTAACCGCTATCAGTATAAGCATGGAAATATCTACACCGCTATCTGTATGAACATGGAAATAGCTACACCGCTATCTGTATGAACATGGAAATATCTACACCGCTATTTGTATGAACATGCATATATCTACACAGCCATCTGGATGAACATGGAAATATCTACACCGCTATCTGTGTAAACATTCATATATCTTCACCGCTATCTGTATAAATATGGAAATATCTACACCACTATCTGTATGAACATGGAAATATCTACACCGCTATCTGTATGAACATGGAAATATCTACACCGCTATCTGTTTGAACATGGAAATATCTACACCGCTATCTGCATGAAAATGGAAATATCTACACTGCTATCTGCAAATACATGGAAATATCTACACAGCTATCTCTTTACACATGGAAATAACTACACCGCTATCTGTATGAACATGGAAATATCCACACCGCCATCTGTATGAACATGGAAATATCTGCACCGCCATCTGTATGAACCTATAAATATCTACACCGCCATCTGTATTACGATGGAGATATCTACACCGCTATCTGTATAAACATGGAAATATCTACACCGCTATCTGTATGAACATGGAAATATCTACACCGCTATCAGTATGAACATGGAAATATCTACACCGCTATCTGTATGAACATTGATATATCTACACAGCCCTCTGGATGAACATGGAAATATCCACACCGCTATCTGTGTAAAAATGCATACATCTTCACTGCTATCTGTATAAACATGGAAATATCTACACCGCTATCTGTATGAACAAGGAAATATCTACACCGCTATCTGTATGAATATGGAAATATCTACACCGCTATCTGTATGAACATGGAAATATCTTCACCGCTATCTGTATGAACATGCATATATCTACACAGCCATCTGGATAAACATGGAAATATCTACACCGCTATCTGTATGAACATGGAAATATCTACACCGCTATCTGTTTGAAGATGGAAATATATACACCGCTATCTGCATGAAAATGGAAATATCTACACAGCTATCTGCATATACATGGAAATATCTACACAGCTATCTCTTTACACATGGAAATAACTACACCGCTATCTGTATGAACATGGAAATATCTTCACCGCCATCTGTATGAACATGGAAATATCTGCACCGCCATCTGTATGAACATATAAATATCTACACCGCCATCTGTATTAAGATGGAGATATCTACATCGCTATCTGAATAAACATGTAAATATCTACACCGCTATCTGTATAAACATGGAAATATCAGCACCGCTATCTGTGTGAACATTTAAATATCAGCCCGTCTATCTGTATTAACATGGAGATATCTACACCGCCATCTGTATGAACATGGATATATCTACACAGCCATCTGGATGATCATGGAAATATATACACCGCTATCTGTATGAACATGGAAATACCTACTCCGCTATCTGTATGAACAGGGAAATATCTACACCGCTATCTTTATGAACATGGAAATGTCTACACCGCTAACTGTATGAACATGGAAATGTCTTCACCGCCATATGTATGAACATGGATATATCTACAGAGCCATCTGGATGAACATGGAAATATCTACACCGCAATCTGTATGAACATGGATATATCTTCACAGCCCTCTGGATGAACATGGAAATATCTTCACCGCTATCTGTATAAACATGGAAATATCTACACCGCTACCTGTATAAACATGGAAATGTCTGCACCGCTATCTGAATGAACATGGAAATATCTACACCGCTATCTGTATGAACAAGGAAATATATACACCACAATCTGTATGAACATGGAAATATCTACAAAGCTATCTGAATGAACATGGAAATTTCTACACCGCTATCTGTTTGAACATGTAAATATCTACATCGCTATCTGCATGAAAATGGAAATATCTACACCGCTATCTGTATGAACATGGAAATATCTACTCTGCTATCTGTATGAACATGGAAATAGCTACACCGTTATCTGTATGAACATGGAAATAGCTACACCGCTATCTGTATGAACATGGAAATAGCTACACCGTTATCTGTATCAACATGGAAATAGCTACACCGCTATCTGTATGAACATGGAAGTATCTACACCGCTATCTGTATGAACATGGATATATCTACACAGCCATCTGGATGAACATGGAAATATCTACACCGCTATCTGTATGAACATGGAAATATCTACACCGCTATCTGTGTGAACATGGATATATCTACACAGCCATCTGGATGAACATGGAAATATCTACACCGCTATCTGTGTAAACATGCATAGATCTTCACCACTATCTGTATAAACATGGAAATATCTACACCGCTATCTGTATGAACATGGAAATATCTACACCGCTATCTGTATGAACATGGAAATATCTACACCGCTATCTGTTTGAAGATGGAAATATCTACACCGCTATCTGCATGAAAATGGAAATATCTGCACTGCTATATGCATATACATGGAAATATCTACACAGCTATCTCTTTACACATGGAAATAAATACACCGCTATCTGTATGAACATGGAAATATCTACACCGCCATCTGTATGAACATGGAAGTATCTGCACTGCCATCTGTATGAACATATAAATATCTAAACCGCCATCTGTATTAAGATGGAGATATCTACACTGCTATCTGTATGAACATATAAATATCTACACCGCTATCTGTATAAACATGGAAATATCTACACCGCTATCTGTATAAACATGGAAATATCAGCACCGCTATCTTTATGAACATGGAAATATCAGCCCCTCTATCTGTATGAACATGGAAGTATCTACACCGCTATCTGTATGAACATGGAAATATCTACACCTCTATCTGTATGAACATGGAAATACCTTCACCGCCATCTGTATGAACATGGATATATCTACACAGCCATCTGGATGAACATGGAAATATCTACACCGCAATCTGTATGAACATGGAAATATCTACACCGCTATCTGTGTAAACATGCATATATCTTAACCGCTATCAGTATAAGCATGGAAATATCTACACCGCTATCTGTATGAACATGGAAATAGCTACACCGCTATCTGTATGAACATGGAAATATCTACACCGCTATCTGTATGAACATGCATATATCTACACAGCCATCTGGATGAACATGGAAATATCTACACCTCTATCTGTGTAAACATTCATATATCTTCACCGCTATATGTATAAATATGGAAATATCTACACCACTATCTGTATGAACATGGAAATATCTACACCGCTATCTGTATGAACATGGAAATATCTACACCGCTATCTGTTTGAACATGGAAATATCTACACCGCTATCTGCATGAAAATGGAAATTTCTACACTGCTATCTGCAAATACATGGAAATATCTACACAGCTATCTCTTTACACATGGAAATAACTACACCGCTATCTGTATGAACATGGAAATGTCCACACCGCCATCTGTATGAACATGGAATTATCTGCACCGCCATCTGTATGAACCTATAAATATCTACACCGCCATCTGTATTACGATGGAGATATCTACACCGCTATCTGTATAAACATGGAAATATCTACACCGCTATCTGTATGAACATGGAAATATCTACACCGCTATCAGTATGAACATGGAAATATCTACACCGCTATCTGTATGAACATTGATATATCTACACAGCCCTCTGGATGAACGTGGAAATATCCACACCGCTATCTGTGTAAAAATGCATACATCTTCACTGCTATCTGTATAAACATGGAAATATCTACACCGCTATCTGTATGAACATGGAAATATCTACACCGCTATCTGTATGAACATGGAAATATCTACACCGCTATCTGTATGAACTTGGAAATATCTGCACCGCCATCTGTATTTACATATAAATATCTACACCGCCATCTGTATTAAGATGGAGATATCTACACCGCTATCTGTGTAAACATGCATATATTTTCACCGCTATCTGTATAAACATGGAAATATCTACACCGCTATCTGTATTAACATAGAAATAGCTACACCGCTATCTCTATGAACATGGAAATACCTACACCGCTATCTGTATGAACATGGATATATCTACACAGCCATCTGGATGAACATGGAAATATCTACACCACTATCTGTGTAAACATGCATACATCTTCACCGCTATCTATATAAACGTGGAAATATCTACACCACTATCTGTATCAACATGAAAATATCTACACCGCTACCTGTATAAACATGGAAATGTCAGCACCGCTATCTGTATGAACATGGAAATAGCTACACCACTATCTGTATGAACATGCAAATATCTACACCACTATCTGTATGAACATGGAAATATCTACACCACTATCTGTATGAACATGGATATATCTACACAGCCATCTGGATGAACATGGAAATATCTACACCACTATCTGTATTAACATGGAAATATCTACACCGCTATCTGTGTAAACATGCATACATCTTCACCGCTATCAGTATAAACATGGAAATATCTACACCGCTATCTGTATGAACATGGAAATAGCTACACCGCTATCTGTATGAACATGGAAATATCTTCACCGCTATCTGTATGAACATGAATATATCTACACAGCCATCTGGATAAACATGGAAATATCTACACCGCTATCTGTATGAACATGGAAATAGCTACACCGCTATCTGTATGATCATGGAAATATCTGCACCACTATCAGTATGAACATGGAAATATCTACACCGCTATCTGTATGAACATTGATATATCTACACAGCCTCTGGAAGAACATGGAAATATCCACACCGCTATCTGTGTAAACTTGCATACATCTTCACTGCTATCTGTATAAACATGGAAATATCTACACCGCTATCTGTATGAACATGGAAATATCTACACCGCTATCTGTTTGAACATGGAAATATCTACACCGCTATCTGCATGAAAATGGAATTATCTACACTGCTATCTGCAAATACATGGAAATATCTACACAGCTATCTCTTTACACATGGAAATAACTACACCGCTATCTCTATGAACATGGAAATATCTACACCGCTATCTGTATGAACTTGGAAATATCTGCACCGCCATCTGTATGAACATATAAATATCTACACCGCCATCTGTATTAAGATGGAGATATCTACACCGCTATCTGTGTAAACATGCATATATTTTCACCGCTATCTGTATAAACATGGAAATATCTACACCGCTATCTGTATTAACATGGAAATAGCTACACCGCTATCTCTATGAACATGGAAATACCTACACCACTATCTGTATGAACATGGATATATCTACACAGCCATCTGGATGAACATGGAAATATCTACACCGCTATCTGTGTAAACATGCATACATCTTCACCGCTATCTATATAAACATGGAAATATCTACACCACTATCTGTATCAACATGAAAATATCTACACCGCTACCTGTATAAACATGGAAATGTCAGCACCGCTATCTGTATGAACATGGAAATAGCTACACCGCTATCTGTATGAACATGCAAATATCTACACCACTATCTGTATGAACATGGAAATATCTACACCACTATCTGTATGAACATGGATATATCTACACAGCCATCTGGATGAACATGGAAATATCTACACCACTATCTGTATTAACATGGAAATATCTACACCGCTATCTGTGTAAACATGCATACATCGTCACCGCTATCAGTATAAACATGGAAATATCTTCACCGCCATCTGTATGAACATGGATATAACTACAGAGACATCTGGATGAACATGGAAATATCTACACAGCTATCTGTATGAACAAGGAAATATATACACCGCTATCTGCATGAAAATGGAAATATCTACACAGCTATCTGCATATACATGGAAATATCTAGAAAGCTATCTCTTTACAAATGGAAATAACTACTCCGCTATCTCTATAATCATGGAAATATCTACACCGCCATCTGTATGAACATGGAAATATCTGCACCGCCATCTGTATGAACCTATAAATATCTACACAGCCATCTGTATTACGATGGAGATATCTACACCGCTATCTGTATAAACATGGAAATATCTACACCGCTATCTGTATAAACATGGAAATATCTACACCGCTATCTGTTTAAACATGGAAATATCAGCACCGCTATCTGTATGAACATGGAAATATCTACAACGCTATCTGTATGAACATGGAAATATCTACACCGCTATCTGTATGAACATGGAAATATCTACACCGCTATCAGTATGAACATGGAAATGTCTACACCGCTATCTGTATGAACATTGATATATCTACACATCCCTCTGGATGAACATGGAAATATCCACACCGCTATCTGTGTAAACATGCATACATCTTCACTGCTATCTGTATAAACATGGAAATATCTACACCGCTATCTGTATGAACATGGAAATATCTACACCACTATCTGTATGAACATGGATATATCTACACAGCCATCTGGATAAACATGGAAATATCTACACCGCTATCTGTATGAACATGGAAATAGCTACACCGCTATCTGTATGAAAATGGAAATATCTACACCGCTATCTGTATGAACATGGAAATATCTACACCGCTATCTGTATGAACTTGGAAATATCTGCACCGCCATCTGTATGAACATATAAATATCTACACCGCCATCTGTATTAAGATGGAGATATCTACACCGCTATCTGTGTAAACATGCATATATTTTCACCGCTATCTGTATAAACATGGAAATATCTACACCGCTATCTGTATTAACATGGAAATAGCTACACCGCTATCTCTATGAACATGGAAATACCTACACCGCTATCTGTATGAACATGGATATATCTACACAGCCATCTGGATGAACATGGAAATATCTACACCGCTATCTGTGTAAACATGCATACATCTTCACCGCTATCTATATAAACATGGAAATATCTACACCACTATCTGTATCAACATGAAAATATCTACACCGCTACCTGTATAAACATGGAAATATCTACACCACTATCTGTATGAACATGGATATATCTACACAGCCATCTGGATGAACATGGAAATATCTACACCACTATCTGTATTAACATGGAAATATCTACACCGCAATCTGTGTAAACATGCATACATCTTCACCGCTATCAGTATAAACATGGAAATATCTTCACCGCCATCTGTATGAACATGGATATAACTACAGAGACATCTGGATGAACATGGAAATATCTACACAGCTATCTGTATGAACAAGGAAATATATACACCGCTATCTGTGTAAACATGCATACATCTTCACGGCTATCTGTATAAACTTGGAAATATCTACACCGCTATCTGCTTGAACATGGAAATATCTACACAGCTATCTGCATGAAAATGGAAATATCTACACAGCTATCTGCATATACATGGAAATATCTAGAAAGCTATCTCTTTACAAATGGAAATAACTACACCGCTATCTCTATAATCATGGAAATATCTACACCGCCATCTGTATGAACATGGAAATATCTGCACCGCCATCTGTATGAACATATAAATATCTACACCGCCATCTGTATTAAGATGGAGATATCTACACCGCTATCTGTATAAAAATGGAAATATCTACATCACTATCTGTATAAACATGGAAATATCTACAGCGCTATCTGAATAAACATGGAAATTTCTACACCGCTACCTGTATACACATGGAAATATCAGCACCGCTATTTATAGGAACATGGAAATATCTACACCGCTATCTGTACGAACATGGAAATATCTTCACCGCTATCTGTATGAACATGGAAATAGCTACACCGCTATTTTTATGAACATGGAAATATCTACACCACTATCTGTATGAACATGGAAATATCTACACCGCTATCTGTATGAACATGGATATATCTACACAGCCATCTGGATGAACATGGAAATATCTACACCGTTATCTGCATGAACATGGAAATATCCTCACCACTATCTGTGTATACATGCATTCATCTTCACCGCTATCTGTATAAACATGGAAATATCTACACCGCTATCTGTATGAACATGGAAATATCTACACCGCTATCTGTTTGAAGATGGAAATATATACACCGCTATCTGCATGAAAATGGAAATATCTATACAGCTATCTGCATATACATGGAAATATCTACACAGCTATCTCTTTACACATGGAAATAACTACACCGCTATCTGTATGAACATGGAAAAATCTTCACCGCCATCTGTATGAACATGGAAATATCTGCACCGCCATCTGTATGAACATATAAATATCTACACCGCCATCTGTATTAAGATGGAGATATCTACATCGCTATCTGAATAAACATGGAAATATCTACACCGCTATCTGTATAAACATGGAAATATCAGCACCGCTATCTGTGTGAACATTTAAATATCAGCCCGTCTATCTGTATGAACATGGAGATATCTACACCGCCATCTGTATGAACATGGATATAACTACACAGCCATCTGGATGATCATGGAAATATATACACCGCTATCTGTATGAACATGGAAATACCTACTCCGCTATCTGTATGAACAGGGAAATATCTACACCGCTATCTGTATGAACATGGAAATTTCTACACTGCTATCTGCAAATACATGGAAATATCTACACAGCTATCTCTTTACACATGGAAATAACTACACCGCTATCTGTATGAACATGGAAATGTCCACACCGCCATCTGTATGAACATGGAATTATCTGCACCGCCATCTGTATGAACCTATAAATATCTACACCGCCATCTGTATTACGATGGAGATATCTACACCGCTATCTGTATAAACATGGAAATATCTACACCGCTATCTGTATGAACATGGAAATATCTACACCGCTATCAGTATGAACATGGAAATATCTACACCGCTATCTGTATGAACATTGATATATCTACACAGCCCTCTGGATGAACGTGGAAATATCCACACCGCTATCTGTGTAAAAATGCATACATCTTCACTGCTATCTGTATAAACATGGAAATATCTACACCGCTATCTGTATGAACATGGAAATATCTACACCGCTATCTGTATGAACATGGAAATATCTACACCGCTATCTGTATGAACTTGGAAATATCTGCACCGCCATCTGTATTTACATATAAATATCTACACCGCCATCTGTATTAAGATGGAGATATCTACACCGCTATCTGTGTAAACATGCATATATTTTCACCGCTATCTGTATAAACATGGAAATATCTACACCGCTATCTGTATTAACATAGAAATAGCTACACCGCTATCTCTATGAACATGGAAATACCTACACCGCTATCTGTATGAACATGGATATATCTACACAGCCATCTGGATGAACATGGAAATATCTACACCGCTATCTGTGTAAACATGCATACATCTTCACCGCTATCTATATAAACGTGGAAATATCTACACCACTATCTGTATCAACATGAAAATATCTACACCGCTACCTGTATAAACATGGAAATGTCAGCAGCGCTATCTGTATGAACATGGAAATAGCTACACCACTATCTGTATGAACATGCAAATATCTACACCACTATCTGTATGAACATGGAAATATCTACACCACTATCTGTATGAACATGGATATATCTACACAGCCATCTGGATGAACATGGAAATATCTACACCACTATCTGTATTAACATGGAAATATCTACACCGCTATCTGTGTAAACATGCATACATCTTCACCGCTATCAGTATAAACATGGAAATATCTACACCGCTATCTGTATGAACATGGAAATAGCTAAACCGCTATCTGTATGAACATGGAAATATCTTCACCGCTATCTGTATGAACATGAATATATCTACACAGCCATCTGGATAAACATGGAAATATCTACACCGCTATCTGTATGAACATGGAAATAGCTACACCGCTATCTGTATGATCATGGAAATATCTGCACCACTATCAGTATGAACATGGAAATATCTACACCGCTATCTGTATGAACATTGATATATCTACACAGCCTCTGGAAGAACATGGAAATATCCACACCGCTATCTGTGTAAACTTGCATACATCTTCACTGCTATCTGTATAAACATGGAAATATCTACACCGCTATCTGTATGAACATGGAAATATCTACACCGCTATCTGTTTGAACATGGAAATATCTACACCGCTATCTGCATGAAAATGGAATTATCTACACTGCTATCTGCAAATACATGGAAATATCTACACAGCTATCTCTTTACACATGGAAATAACTACACCGCTATCTCTATGAACATGGAAATATCTACACCGCTATCTGTATGAACTTGGAAATATCTGCACCGCCATCTGTATGAACATATAAATATCTACACCGCCATCTGTATTAAGATGGAGATATCTACACCGCTATCTGTGTAAACATGCATATATTTTCACCGCTATCTGTATAAACATGGAAATATCTACACCGCTATCTGTATTAACATGGAAATAGCTACACCGCTATCTCTATGAACATGGAAATACCTACACCGCTATCTGTATGAACATGGATATATCTACACAGCCATCTGGATGAACATGGAAATATCTACACCGCTATCTGTGTAAACATGCATACATCTTCACCGCTATCTATATAAACATGGAAATATCTACACCACTATCTGTATCAACATGAAAATATCTACACCGCTACCTGTATAAACATGGAAATACCTACACCACTATCTGTATGAACATGGATATATCTACACAGCCATCTGGATGAACATGGAAATATCTACACCACTATCTGTATTAACATGGAAATATCTACACCGCAATCTGTGTAAACATGCATACATCTTCACCGCTATCAGTATAAACATGGAAATATCTTCACCGCCATCTGTATGAACATGGATATAACTACAGAGACATCTGGATGAACATGGAAATATCTACACAGCTATCTGTATGAACAAGGAAATATATACACCGCTATCTGTGTAAACATGCATACATCTTCACGGCTATCTGTATAAACTTGGAAATATCTACACCGCTATCTGCTTGAACATGGAAATATCTACACAGCTATCTGCATGAAAATGGAAATATCTACACAGCTATCTGCATATACATGGAAATATCTAGAAAGCTATCTCTTTACAAATGGAAATAACTACACCGCTATCTCTATAATCATGGAAATATCTACACCGCCATCTGTATGAACATGGAAATATCTGCACCGCCATCTGTAT
Source organism: Gorilla gorilla gorilla (assembly GCF_029281585.2). Taxonomy (NCBI): domain Eukaryota; kingdom Metazoa; phylum Chordata; class Mammalia; order Primates; family Hominidae; genus Gorilla; species Gorilla gorilla. Next base: position 151,280,018 of record NC_073234.2, on the reverse strand, counting down.
GAACATATAAATATCTACACCGCCATCTGTATTAAGATGGAGATATCTACACCGCTATCTGTATAAAAATGGAAATATCTACATCACTATCTGTATAAACATGGAAATATCTACAGCGCTATCTGAATAAACATGGAAATTTCTACACCGCTACCTGTATACACATGGAAATATCAGCACCGCTATTTATAGGAACATGGAAATATCTACACCGCTATCTGTACGAACATGGAAATATCTTCACCGCTATCTGTATGAACATGGAAATAGCTACACCGCTATTTTTATGAACATGGAAATATCTACACCACTATCTGTATGAACATGGAAATATCTACACCGCTATCTGTATGAACATGGATATATCTACACAGCCATCTGGATGAACATGGAAATATCTACACCGTTATCTGCATGAACATGGAAATATCCTCACCACTATCTGTGTATACATGCATTCATCTTCACCGCTATCTGTATGAACATGGAAAAATCTTCACCGCCATCTGTATGAACATGGAAATATCTGCACCGCCATCTGTATGAACATATAAATATCTACACCGCCATCTGTATTAAGATGGAGATATCTACATCGCTATCTGAATAAACATGGAAATATCTACACCGCTATCTGTATAAACATGGAAATATCAGCACCGCTATCTGTGTGAACATTTAAATATCAGCCCGTCTATCTGTATGAACATGGAGATATCTACACCGCCATCTGTATGAACATGGATATAACTACACAGCCATCTGGATGATCATGGAAATATATACACCGCTATCTGTATGAACATGGAAATACCTACTCCGCTATCTGTATGAACAGGGAAATATCTACACCGCTATCTGTATGAACATGGAAATGTCTACACCGCTAACTGTATGAACATGGAAATGTCTTCACCGCCATATGTATGAACATGGATATATCTACAGAGCCATCTGGATGAACATGGAAATATCTACACCGCAATCTGTATGAACATGGATATATCTTCACAGCCCTCTGGATGAACATGGAAATATCTTCACCGCTATCTGTATAAACATGGAAATATCTACACCGCTACCTGTATAAACATGGAAATGTCTGCACCGCTATCTGAATGAACATGGAAATATCTACACCGCTATCTGTATGAACAAGGAAATATATACACCGCAATCTGTATGAACATGGAAATATCTACAAAGCTATCTGAATGAACATGGAAATTTCTACACCGCTATCTGTTTGAACATGTAAATATCTACATAGCTATCTGCATGAAAATGGAAATATCTACACCGCTATCTGTATGAACATGGAAATATCTACTCTGCTATCTGTATGAACATGGAAATAGCTACACCGTTATCTGTATGAACATGGAAATAGCTACACCGCTATCTGTATGAACATGGAAATAGCTACACCGTTATCTGTATCAACATGGAAATAGCTACACCGCTATCTGTATGAACATGGAAGTATCTACACCGCTATCTGTATGAACATGGATATATCTACACAGCCATCTGGATGAACATGGAAATATCTACACCGCTATCTGTATGAACATGGAAATATCTACACCGCTATCTGTGTGAACATGGATATATCTACACAGCCATCTGGATGAACATGGAAATATCTACACCGCTATCTGTGTAAACATGCATAGATCTTCACCGCTATCTGTATAAACATGGAAATATCTACACCGCTATCTGTATGAACATGGAAATATCTACACCGCTATCTGTATGAACATGGAAATATCTACACCGCTATCTCTTTGAAGATGGAAATATCTACACCGCTATCTGCATGAAAATGGAAATATCTGCACTGCTATATGCATATACATGGAAATATCTACACAGCTATCTCTTTACACATGTAAATAAATACACCGCTATCTGTATGAACATGGAAATATCTACACCGCCATCTGTATGAACATGGAAATATCTGCACTGCCATCTGTATGAACATATAAATATCTAAACCGCCATCTGTATTAAGATGGAGATATCTACACTGCTATCTGTATGAACATATAAATATCTACACCGCTATCTGTATAAACATGGAAATATCTACACCGCTATCTGTATAAACATGGAAATATCAGCACCGCTATCTTTATGAACATGGAAATATCAGCCCCTCTATCTGTATGAACATGGAAGTATCTACACCGCTATCTGTATGAACATGGAAATATCTACACCGCTATCTGTATGAACATGGAAATACCTTCACCGCCATCTGTATGAACATGGATATATCTACACAGCCATCTGGATGAACATGGAAATATCTACACCGCAATCTGTATGAACATGGAAATATCTACACCGCTATCTGTGTAAACATGCATATATCTTAACCGCTATCAGTATAAGCATGGAAATATCTACACCGCTATCTGTATGAACATGGAAATAGCTACACCGCTATCTGTATGAACATGGAAATATCTACACCGCTATCTGTATGAACATGCATATATCTACACAGCCATCTGGATGAACATGGAAATATCTACACCGCTATCTGTGTAAACATTCATATATCTTCACCGCTATCTGTATAAATATGGAAATATCTACACCACTATCTGTATGAACATGGAAATATCTACACCGCTATCTGTATGAACATGGAAATATCTTCACCGCTATCTGTTTGAACATGGAAATATCTACACCGCTATCTGCATGAAAATGGAAATATCTACAATGCTATCTGCAAATACTTGGAAATATCTACACAGCTATCTCTTTACACATGGAAATAACTACACCGCTATCTGTATGAACATGGAAATATCCACACCGCCATCTGTATGATCATGGAAATATCTGCACCGCCATCTGTATGAACCTATAAATATCTACACCGCCATCTGTATTACGATGGAGATATCTACACCGCTATCTGTATAAACATGGAAATATCTACACCACAATCTGTATGAACATGGAAATATCTACACCGCTATCAGTATGAACATGGAAATATCTACACCGCTTACTGTATGAACATTGATATATCTACACAGCCCTCTGGATGAACATGGAAATATCCACACCGCTATCTGTGTAAAAATGCATACATCTTCACTGCTATCTCTATAAACATGGAAATATCTACACCGCTATCTGTATGAACAAGGAAATATCTACACCGCTATCTGTATGAATATGGAAATATCTACACCGCTATCTGTATGAACATGGAAATATCTTCACCGCTATCTGTATGAACATGCATATATCTACAAAGCCATCTGGATAAACATGGAAATATCTACACCGCTATCTGTATGAACATGGAAATATCTACACCGCTATCTGTTTGAAGATGGAAATATATACACCGCTATCTGCATGAAAATGGAAATATCTACACAGCTATCTGCATATACATGGAAATATCTACACAGCTATCTCTTTACACATGGAAATAACTACACCGCTATCTGTATGAACATGGAAATATCTTCACCGCCATCTGTATGAACATGGAAATATCTGCACCGCCATCTGTATGAACATATAAATATCTACACCGCCATCTGTATTAAGATGGAGATATCTACATCGCTATCTGAATAAACATGGAAATATCTACACCGCTATCTGTATAAACATGGAAATATCAGCACCGCTATCTGTGTGAACAATTAAATATCAGCCCGTCTATCTGTATGAACATGGAGATATCTACACCGCCATCTGTATGAACATGGATATATCTACACAGCCATCTGGATGATCATGGAAATATATACACCGCTATCTGTATGAACATGGAAATACCTACTCCGCTATCTGTATGAACAGGGAAATATCTACACCGCTATCTGTATGAACATGGAAATGTCTACACCGCTAACTGTATGAACATGGAAATGTCTTCACCGCCATATGTATGAACATGGATATATCTACAGAGCCATCTGGATGAACATGGAAATATCTACACCGCAATCTGTATGAACATGGATATATCTTCACAGCCCTCTGGATGAACATGGAAATATCTTCACCGCTATCTGTATAAACATGGAAATATCTACACCGCTACCTGTATAAACATGGAAATGTCTGCACCGCTATCTGAATGAACATGGAAATATCTACACCGCTATCTGTATGAACAAGGAAATATATACACCGCAATCTGTATGAACATGGAAATATCTACAAAGCTATCTGAATGAACATGGAAATTTCTACACCGCTATCTGTTTGAACATTTAAATATCTACATCGCTATCTGCATGAAAATGGAAATATCTACACCGCTATCTGTATGAACATGGAAATATCTACTCTGCTATCTGTATGAACATGGAAATAGCTACACCGTTATCTGTATGAACATGGAAATAGCTACACCGCTATCTGTATGAACATGGAAATAGCTACACCGTTATCTGTATCAATATGGAAATAGCTACACCGCTATCTGTATTAACATAGAAATAGCTATGCCGCTATCTCTATGAACATGGAAATACCTACACCGCTATCTGTATGAACATGGATATATCTACACAGCCATCTGGATGAACATGGAAATATCTACACCGCTATCTGTGTAAACATGCATACATCTTCACCGCTATCTATATAAACGTGGAAATATCTACACCACTATCTGTATCAACATGAAAATATCTACACCGCTACCTGTATAAACATGGAAATGTCAGCACCGCTATCTGTATGAACATGGAAATAGCTACACCACTATCTGTATGAACATGCAAATATCTACACCACTATCTGTATGAACATGGAAATATCTACACCACTATCTGTATGAACATGGATATATCTACACAGCCATCTGGATGAACATGGAAATATCTACACCACTATCTGTATTTACATGGAAATATCTACACCGCTATCTGTGTAAACATGCATACATCTTCACCGCTATCAGTATAAACATGGAAATATCTACACCGCTATCTGTATGAACATGGAAATAGCTACACCGCTATCTGTATGAACATGGAAATATCTTCACCGCTATCTGTATGAACATGCATATATCTACACAGCCATCTGGATAAACATGGAAATAACTACACCGCTATCTGTATGAACATGGAAATAGCTACACCGCTATCTGTATGAACATGGAAATATCTGCACCACTATCAGTATGAACATGGAAATATCTACACAGCTATCTGTATGAACATTGATATATCTACACAGCCTCTGGAAGAACATGGAAATATCCACACCGCTATCAGTGTAAACTTGCATACATCTTCACTGCTATCTGTATAAACATGGAAATATCTACACCGCTATCTGTATGAACATGGAAATATCTACACCGCTATCTGTTTGAACATGGAAATATCTACACCGCTATCTGCATGAAAATGGAATTATCTACACTGCTATCTGCAAATACATGGAAATATCTACACAGCTATCTCTTTACACATGGAAATAACTACACCGCTATCTGTATGAACATGGAAATATCCACACCGCCATCTGTATGAACATGGAAATATCTACACCGCCATCTGTATGAACCTATAAATATCTACACCGCCATCTGTATTACGATGGAGATATCTATACCGCTATCTGTATAAACATGGAAATATCTACACCGCTATCTGTATAAACATGGAAATATCTACACCGCTATCTGTTTAAACATGGAAATATCAGCACCGCTATCTGTATGAACATGGAAATATCTACAACGCTATCTGTATGAACATGGAAATATCTACACCGCTATCTGTATGAACATGGAAATATCTACTCCACTATCAGTATGAACATGGAAATATCTACACCGCTATCTGTATGAACATTGATATATCTACACAGCCCTCTGGATGAACATGGAAATATCCACACCGCTATCTGTGTCAACATGCATAAATCTTCACTGCTATCTGTATAAACATGGAAATATCTACACCGCTATCTGTATGAACATGGAAGTATCTACACCGCTATCTGTATGAACATGGAAATATCTACACCGCTATCTGTATGAACATGGAAATATCTTCACCGCTATCTGTATGAACATGGATATATCTACACAGCCATCTGGATAAACATGGAAATATCTACACCGCTATCTGTATGAACACGGAAATAGCTACACCGCTCTCTGTATGAAAATGGAAATATCTACACCGCTATCTGTCTGAACATGGAAATATCTACACCGCTATCTGTATGAACTTGGAAATATCTTCACCGCCATCTGTATGAACATGGATATATATACAGAGCCATCTGGATGAACATGGAAATATCTACACAGCTATCTGTATGAACATGGAAATATGTACACCGCTATCTGTGTAAACATGCATATATCTTCACCGCTATCTGTATAAACACGGAAATATCTACACCGCTATCCGTATGAACATGGAAATATCTACACCGCTATCTGTTTGAACATGGAAATATCTACACCGCTATCTGCATGAAAATGGAAATATCTACACAGCTATCTGCATATACATGGAAATATCTACAAAGCTATCTCTTTACACATGGAAATAACTACACCACTATCTCTATAAACATGGAAATATCTACACCGCCATCTGTATGAACATGGAAATATCTGCACCGCCATCTGTATGAACATATAAATATCTACACCGCCATCTGTATTAAGATGGAGATATCTACACCACTATCTGTGTAAGCATGCATATATTTTCACCGCTATCTGTATAAACATGGAAATAGCTACACCGTTATCTGTATGAACATGGAAATAGCTACACCGCGATCTGTATGAACATGGAAATACCTACACAGCTATCTGTATGAACATGGATATATCTACACAGCCATCTGGATGAACATGGAAATATCTACACCGCTATCTGTGTAAACATGCATACATCTTCACCGCTATCTATATAAACATGGAAATATCTACACCACTATCTGTATCAACATGAAAATATCTACACCGCTACCTGTATAAACATGGAAATGTCAGCACCGCTATCCGTATGAACATGGAAATAGCTACACCGCTATCTGTATGACCATGCAAATATCTACACCACTATCTGTATGAACATGGAAATATCTACACCACTATCTGTATGAACATGGATATATCTACACAGCCATCTGGATGAACATGGAAATATCTACACCACTATCTGTATTAACATGGAAATATCTACACCGCTATCTGTGTAAACATGCATACATCTTCACCGCTATCTGTATAAACATGGAAATATCTACACCGCTATCTGTATGAACATGGAAATAGCTACACCGCTATCTGTATGAACATGGAAATATCTACACCGCTATCTGTATGAACATTGATATATCTACACAGCCATCTGGATGAACATGGAAATATCTACACCGCTATCTGTGTAAACATGCATATATCTTCACCGCTATCTGTATAAATATGGAAATATCTACACCAGCATCTGTATGAACATGGAAATATCTACACCGCTATCTGTATGGACATGGAAATATCTGCACCACTATCAGTTTGAACATGGAAATATCTACACCGCTATCTGTATGAACATTGATATATCTACACAGCCTCTGGATGAACATGGAAATATCCACACCGCTATCTGTGTAAACTTGCATACATCTTCACTGATATCTGTATAAACATGGAAATATCTACACCGCTATCTGTATGAACATGGAAATATCTACACCGCTATCTGTTTGAAGATGGAAATATATACACCGCTATCTGCATGAAAATGGAAATATCTACACAGCTATCTGAGTATACATGGAAATATCTAAACAGCTATCTCTTTACACATGGAAATAACTACACCGCTATCTGTATGAACGTGGAAATATCTACACCGCCATCTGTATGAACATGGAAATATCTGCATCGCCATCTGTATGAACATATAAATATCTACACCGCCATCTGTATTAAGATGGGGATATCTACACCGCTATCTGAATAAACATGGAAATATCTAAACCGCTATCTGTATAAACATGGAAATAACTACACCGCTATCTATATAAACATGGAAATATCTACACCGCTACCTGTATAAACATGGAAATATCAGCACCGCTATCTGTATGAACATGGAAATATCTACACCGCTATCTGTATGAACATGGAAATATCTACACCGCTATCTGTATGAACATGGAAATATCTACAAAGCTATCTGAATGAACATGGAAATATCTACACCGTTATCTGTTTGAACATGTAAATATCTACTCCGCTATCTGCATGAAAATGGAAATATCTACAAAGCTATCTGCATTTACATGGAAATATCTACACAGCTATCTCTTTACACATGGAAATAACTACACCGCTATATCTATAAACATGGAAATATCTAAACCGCCATCTGTATGAACTTGGAAATATCTGCACCGCCATCTGTATGAACATATAAATATCTACACCGCCATCAGTATTAAGAAGGAAATATCTAAACCGCTATCTGTATAAACATGGAAATATCTACACCGCTGCCTGTATAAACATGGAAATATCAGCACTGCTATCTGTATGAACATGGAAATATCTACACCGCTATCTGTATGAACATGGAAATATCTACACTGCTATCTGTGTGAACATGGAAATGGCTACACCGTTATCTGTATGAACATGGAAATAGCTGCACCACTATCTATATGAACATGGAAATATCTACACCGCTATCTGTATGAACATGGATATATCTACACAGCCATCTGGATGAACATGGAAATATATACACCTCTATCTGTATGAACATGGAAATATCTACACCGCTATCTGTATGAACATGGATATATCTACACAGCCATCTGGATGAACATGGAAATATCTACACCGCTATCAGTGTAAACATGCATAGATCTTCACCGCTATCTGTATAAACATGGAAATATCTACACCGCTATCTGTATGAACATGGAAATATCTACACCGCTATCTGTATGAACATGGAAATATCTACACCGCTATCTGTTTGAACATGGAAATATCTACACCGCTATCTGCATGAAAATGGAAATATCTACACTGCTATCTGCATATACATTTAAATATCTACACAGCTATTTCTTTACACATGGAAATAACTACACCGCTATCTGTATGAACATGGAAATATCTACACCGCCATCTGTATGAACATGGAAATATCTGCACCGCCATCTGTATGAACATATAAATATCTACACCGCCATCTGTATTAAGATGGAGATATCTACACTGCTATCTGTTTAAACACGGAAATATCTACACCGCTATCTGTATGAACATATAAATATGTGCACCGCCATCTGTATTAAGAAGGAAATTTCTAAACCGCTATCTGTATAAACATGGAAATATCTACACCGCTGCCTGTATAAACATGGAAATATCAGCACCGCTATCTGTATGAACATGGAAATATCTACACCACTATCTGTATGAACATGGAAATATCAACACCGCTATCTGTTTGAACATGGAAATATCTACAAAGCTATCTGCATGAAAATGGAAATATCTACACTGCTATCTTCATATTCATTTAAATATCTACACAGCTATCTCTTTACACATGGAAATAACTACACCGCTATCTGTATGAACATGGAAATATCTACACCGCCATCTGTATGAACATGGAAATATCTGCACCGCCATCTGTATGAACATATAAATATCTACACCGCCATCTGTATTAAGATGGAGATATCTACACTGCTATCTGTATAAACATGGAAATAACTACACCGCTATATCTATAAACATGGAAATATCTACACCGCCATCTGTATGAACATGGAAATATCTGCACCACCATCTGTATGAACATATAATTATCTACACCGCCATCTGTATTAAGAAGGAAATATCTAAACCGCTATCTGTATGAACATTGAAATATCTACACCGCTATCTGTATGAACATTGAAATATCTACACCGCTATCTGTGTAAACATGCATACATCTTCACCGCTATCTGTATAAACATGGAAATATCTACAGCGCTATCTGTATGAACATGGAAATATCTACACATCTATCCCTTTTCACATGGAAATAACTACACCGCTATCTGTATGAACATGGAAATGTCTGCACCACCATCTGTATGAACATATAAATATCTACACCGCCAACTGTATTAAGATGGAGATATCTAAACCGCTATCTGTATAAACATGGAAATATCTACACCGCTATCTGTATAAACATGTAAATATCAGCACCGCTATCTGTATGAACATGGAAATATCAGCCCCTCTATCTGTATGGACATTGAAGTATCTACACCGCTATCTCTATGAACATGGAAATATCTACACCGCTATCTGTATGAACATGGAGATATCTACACAGCTATCTGTCTGAACATGGAAATATCTACACCGCTATCTGCATGAAAATGGAAATATCTACACAGCGATCTGCATATACATGGAAATATCTACAAAGCTATCTCTTTACACGAGGAAATAAGTACAGCGCTATCTCTATAAACATGGAAATAGCTACACCGCCATCTGTATGAACAGGGAAATATCTGCACCACCATCTGTATGAACATATAAATGTCTACACCGCCATCTATATTAAGATGGAGATATCTACACCTCTATCTGTATAAACTTGGAAATATCTACACTGCTATCTCTATGAACATGGAAATGTCTACACCGCTATGTGTATGAATATGGAAACAGCTACACCGCTATCTGTATGAACATGGAAATATCTACACCACTACCTGTATGAACATGGAAATATCTACACCGCTATCTGTATGAACATGGATATATCTACACAGCCATCTGGATGAACACGGAAACATCTACACCGCTATCTGTATGAACATGGAAATATCTACACCGCTATCTATGTAAATATGCATACATCTTCACCGTAATCTGTATAAACATGGAAATATCTACACCGCTATCTGTATGAACATGGAAATATCTACACCGCTATCTGTATAAACATGGAAATATCTACACCGCTATCTGTATAAACATGGAAATATCTACACCGCTACCTGTATAAACATGGAAATATCAGCACCGCTATCTGTATGAACATGGAAATATCAGCCCCTCTATCTGCATGAACATGGAGATATCTACACCGCTATCTGTATGAACATGGAAATATCTACACCGCTATCTGTATGAACATGGAAATACCTTCACCGCCATCTGTATGAACATGGATATATCTACACAGCCATCTGGATGAACATGGATATATCTACACAGCCCTCTGGATGAACAAGGAAATATCCACAACGCTATCTGTGTAAACATGCATACATCTTCACCGCTATCTGTATTAACATGGAAATATCTACACCGCTATCTGTATGAACATGGAAATATCTACACCGCTATCTGTTTGAAGATGGAAATATATACACCGCTATCTGCATGAAAATGGAAATAGCTACACAGCTATCTGCATGAAAATGGAAATATCTACACAGCTATCTGCATATACATGGAAATATCTACACAGCTATCTCTTTACACATGGAAATAACTACACCGCTAACTGTATGAACATGGAAATATCTACACCGCCATCTGTATGAACATGGAAATATCTGCACTGCCATCTGTATGAACATACAAATATCTACACCGCCATCTGTATTAAGATGGATATATCTAAACCGCTATCTGTATAAACATGGAAATATCTACACCACTATCTGTATAAACATGGCAATATCTACACCGCTATCTGTATAAACATGGAAATATCTACACCGCTACCTGTATAAACATGGAAATATCAGCACCGCTATCTGTATGAACATGGAAATATCTACACCACTATCTGTATGAACATGGAAATATCTACACTGCCATCTGGATGAACATGGAAATATCTGCACCGCCATCTGTATGAACATATAAATATCTACACCGCCATCTGTATTAAGATGGAGATATCTACACCGCTATCTGAATAAACATGGAAATATCAACACCGCTATCTGTATAAAAATGAAAATATCAGCACCGCTATCTGTATGAACATGGAAATATCAGCCCCTCTATCTGTATGAAAATGGAGATATCTACACCGCCATCTGTATGAACATGGATATATCTACACAGCCATCTGGATGAACATGGAAATATCTATACCGCAATCTGTATGAACATGGAAATAGCTACACAGCTATCTGTATGAACATGGAAATATCTACACCGCTATCTGTATGAACATGGAAATATATACACCGCTATCTGCATGAAAATGGAAATATCTACACCGCTATCTGTATGAACATGGAAATATATACACCGCTATCTGCATGAAAATGGAAATATCTACACAGCTATCTGAGTATACATGGAAATATCTAAACAGCTATCTCTTTACACATGGAAATAACTACACCGCTATCTGTATGAACGTGGAAATATCTACACCGCCATCTGTATGAACATGGAAATATCTGCATCGCCATCTGTATGAACATATAAATATCTACACCGCCATCTGTATTAAGATGGGGATATCTACACCGCTATCTGAATAAACATGGAAATATCTACACCGCTATCTGTATAAACATGGAAATAACTACACCGCTATCTATATAAACATGGAAATATCTACACCGCTACCTGTATAAACATGGAAATATCAGCACCGCTATCTGTATGAACATGGAAATATCTACACCGCTATCTGTATGAACATGGAAATATCTACACCGCTATCTGTATGAACATGGAAATATCTACAAAGCTATCTGAATGAACATGGAAATATCTACACCGTTATCTGTTTGAACATGTAAATATCTACTCCGCTATCTGCATGAAAATGGAAATATCTACAAAGCTATCTGCATTTACATGGAAATATCTACACAGCTATCTCTTTACACATGGAAATAATTACACCGCTATATCTATAAACATGGAAATATCTAAACCGCCATCTGTATGAACTTGGAAATATCTGCACCGCCATCTGTATGAACATATAAATATCTACACCGCCATCAGTATTAAGAAGGAAATATCTAAACCGCTATCTGTATAAACATGGAAATATCTACACCGCTGCCTGTATAAACATGGAAATATCAGCACCGCTATCTGTATGAACATGGAAATATCTACACCGCTATCTGTATGAACATGGAAATATCTACACTGCTATCTGTGTGAACATGGAAATAGCTACACAGTTATCTGTATGAACATGGAAATAGATGCACCACTATCTATATGAACATGGAAATATCTACACAGCTATCTGTATGAACATGGATATATCTACACAGCCATCTGGATGAACATGGAAATATATACACCGCTATCTGTATGAACATGGAAATATCTACACCGCTATCTGTATGAACATGGATATATCTACGCAGCCATCTGGATGAACATGGAAATATCTACACCGCTATCAGTGTAAACATGCATAGATCTTCACCGCTATCTGTATAAACATGGAAATATCTACACCGCTATCTGTATGAACATGGAAATATCTACACCGCTATCTGTATGAACATGGAAATATCTACACCGCTATCTGTTTGAACATGGAAATATCTACACCGCTATCTGCATGAAAATGGAAATATCTACACTGCTATCTGCATATACATTTAAATATCTACACAGCTATTTCTTTACACATGGAAATAACTACACCGCTATCTGTATGAACATGGAAATATCTACACCGCCATCTGTATGAACATGGAAATATCTGCACCGCCATCTGTATGAACATATAAATATCTACACCGCCATCTGTATTAAGATGGAGATATCTACACTGCTATCTGTTTAAACATGGAAATATCTACACCGCGATCTGTATGAACATATAAATATGTGCACCGCCATCTGTATTAAGAAGGAAATTTCTAAACCGCTATCTGTATAAACATGGAAATATCTACACCGCTGCCTGTATAAACATGGAAATATCAGCACCGCTATCTGTATGAACATGGAAATATCTACACCACTATCTGTATGAACATGGAAATATCAACACCGCTATCTGTCTGAACATGGAAATATCTACACCGCTATCTGCATGAAAATGGAAATATCTACACAGCGATCTGCATATACATGGAAATATCTGCAAAGCTATCTCTTTACACGAGGAAATAAGTACAGCGCTATCTCTATAAACATGGAAATAGCTACACCGCCATCTGTATGAACAGGGAAATATCTGCACCGCCATCTGTATGAACATATAAATGTCTACACCGCCATCTATATTAAGATGGAGATATCTACACCGCTATCTGTATAAACTTGGAAATATCTACACTGCTATCTCTATGAACATGGAAATGTCTACACCGCTATGTGTATGAATATGGAAACAGCTACACCGCTATCTGTATGAACATGGAAATATCTACACCACTACCTGTATGAACATGGAAATATCTACACCGCTATCTGTATGAACATGGATATATCTACACAGCCATCTGGGTGAACACGGAAACATCTACACCACTATCTGTATGAACATGGAAATATCTACACCGCTATCTATGTAAATATGCATACATCTTCACCGCAATCTGTATAAACATGGAAATATCTACACCGCTATCTGTATGAACATGGAAATATCTACACCGCTATCTGTATAAACATGGAAATATCTACACCGCTATCTGTATAAACATGGAAATATCTACACCGCTACCTGTATAAACATGGAAATATCAGCACCGCTATCTGTATGAACATGGAAATATCAGCCCCTCTATCTGCATGAACATGGAGATATCTACACCGCTATCTGTATGAACATGGAAATATCTACACCGCTATCTGTATGAACATGGAAATACCTTCACCGCCATCTGTATGAACATGGATATATCTACACAGCCATCTGGATGAACATGGATATATCTACACAGCCCTCTGGATGAACAAGGAAATATCCACAACGCTATCTGTGTAAACATGCATACATCTTCACCGCTATCTGTATTAACATGGAAATATCTACACCGCTATCTGTATGAACATGGAAATATCTACACCGCTATCTGTTTGAAGATGGAAATATATACACCGCTATCTGCATGAAAATGGAAATAGCTACACAGCTATCTGCATGAAAATGGAAATATCTACACAGCTATCTGCATATACATGGAAATATCTACACAGCTATCTCTTTACACATGGAAATAACTACACCGCTAACTGTATGAACATGGAAATATCTACACCGCCATCTGTATGAACATGGAAATATCTGCACCGCCATCTGTATGAACATATAAATATCTACACCGCCATCTGTATTAAGATGGATATATCTAAACCGCTATCTGTATAAACATGGAAATATCTACACCGCTATCTGTATAAACATGGCAATATCTACACCGCTATCTGTATAAACATGGAAATATCTACACCGCTACCTGTATAAACATGGAAATATCAGCACCGCTATCTGTATGAACATGGAAATATCTACACCACTATCTGTATGAACATGGAAATATCTACACCGCCATCTGGATGAACATGGAAATATCTGCACCGCCATCTGTATGAACATATAAATATCTACACCGCCATCTGTATTAAGATGGAGATATCTACACCGCTATCTGAATAAACATGGAAATATCTACACCGCTATCTGTATAAAAATGGAAATATCAGCACCGCTATCTGTATGAACATGGAAATATCAGCCCCTCTATCTGTATGAAAATGGAGATATCTACACCGCCATCTGTATGAACATGGATATATCTACACAGCCATCTGGATGAACATGGAAATATCTATACGGCAATCTGTATGAACATGGAAATAGCTACACAGCTATCTGTATGAACATGGAAATATCTACACCGCTATCTGTATGAACATGGAAATATCTACACCGCCATCTGTATGAACATATAAATATCTACACCGCCATCTGTATTAAGATGGAGATATCTACACCGCTATCTGTATAAACCTGGAAATATCTACACCGCTATCTGTATAAACATGGAAATATCTACACCGCTATCTGTATATACATGGAAATTTCTACACCGCTACCTGTATAAACATGGAAATATCAGCACCGCTATCTGTAGGAACATGGAAATATCTACACCGCTATCTGTACGAACATGGAAATATCTACACTGATATCTGTATGAACATGGAAATAGCTACACCGATATCTGTATGAACATGGAAATATCTACACCACTATCTGTATGAACATGGAAATATCTACACCGCTATCTGTATGGACATGGATATATCTCCACAGCCATCTGGATGAACATGGAAATATCTACACCGCTATCTGTATGAACATGGAAATATCTACACCGCTATCTGTGTAAACATGCATACATCTTCACCGCTATCTGTATGAACATGGAAATATCAGCCCCTCTATCTGTATGGACATGGAAGTATCTACACCGCTATCTCTATGAACATGGAAATATCTACACCGCTATCTGTATGAACATGGAAATATCTACACAGCTATCTGTCTGAACATGGAAATATCTACACCGCTATCTGCATGAAAATGGAAATATCTACACAGCGATCTGCATATACATGGAAATATCTACAAAGCTATCTCTTTACACGTGGAAATAAGTACAGCGCTATCTCTATAAACATGGAAATAGCTACACCGCCATCTGTATGAACAGGGAAATATCTGCACCGCCATCCGTATGAACATATAAATGTCTAGACCGCCATCTATATTAAGATGGAGATATCTACACCGCTATCTGTATAAACTTGGAAATATCTACACTGCTATCTCTATGAACATGGAAATGTCTACACCGCTATGTGTATGAATATGGAAACAGCTACACCGCTATCTGTATGAACATGGAAATATCTACACCACTACCTGTATGAACATGGAAATATCTACACCGCTATCTGTATGAACATGGATATATCTACACAGCCATCTGGATGAACACGGAAATATCTACACCGCCATCTGTATGAACATGGAAATATCTACACCGCTATCTGTGTAAATATGCATACATCTTCACCGCAATCTGTATAAACATGGAAATATCTACACCGCTATCTGTATGAACATGGAAATATCTACACCGCTATCTGTATAAACATGGAAATATCTACACCGCTATCTGTATAAACATGGAAATATCTACACCGCTACCTGTATAAACATGGAAATATCAGCACCGCTATCTGTATGAACATGGAAATATCAGCCCCTCTATCTGCATGAACATGGAGATATCTACACCGCTATCTGTATGAACATGGAAATATCTACACCACTATCTGTATGAACATGGAAATACCTTCACCGCCATCTGTATGAACATGGATATATCTACACAGCCATCTGGATGAACATGGATATATCTACACAGCCCTCTGGATGAACAAGGAAATATCCACAACGCTCTCTGTGTAAACATGCATACATCTTCACCGCTATCTGTATTAACATGGAAATATCTACACCGCTATCTGTATGAACATGGAAATATCTACATCGCTATCTGTTTGAAGATGGAAATATATACACCGCTATCGGCATGAAAATGGAAATAGCTACACAGCTATCTTCATGAAAATGGAAATATCTACACAGCTATCTGCATATACATGGAAATATCTACACAGCTATCTCTTTACACATGGAAATAACTACACCGCTAACTGTATGAACATGGAAATATCTACACCGCCATCTGTATGAACATGGAAATATCTGCACCGCCATCTGTATGAACATATAAATATCTACACCACCATCTGTATTAAGATGGATATATCTAAACCACTATCTGTATAAACATGGAAATATCTACACCGCTATCTGTATAAACATGGCAATATCTACACCGCTATCTGTATAAACATGGAAATATCTACACCGCTACCTGTATAAACATGGAAATATCAGCACCGCTATCTGTATGAACATGGAAATATCTACACCGCTATCTGTATGAACATGGAAATATCTACACCGCCATCTGGATGAACATGGAAATATCTGCACCGCCATCTGTATGAACATATAAATATCTACACCGCCATCTGTATTAAGATGGAGATATCTACACCGCTATCTGAATAAACATGGAAATATCTACACCGCTATCTGTATAAAAATGGAAATATCAGCACCGCTATCTGTATGAACATGGAAATATCAGCCCCTCTATCTGTATGAAAATGGAGATATCTACACCGCCATCTGTATGAACATGGATATATCTACACAGCCATCTGGATGAACATGGAAATATCTATACCGCAATCTGTATTAACTTGGAAATAGCTACACAGCTATCTGTATGAACATGGAAATATCTACACCGCTATCTGTATGAACATGGAAATATCTACACCGCTATCTGTTTGAAGATGGAAATATATACACCGCTATCTGCATGAAAATGGAAATATCTACACAGCTATCTGCATATAGATGGAAATATCTACACAGCTATCTCTTTACACATGGAAATAACTACACCGCTATCTGTATGAACATGGAAATTTCTGCACCGCCATCTGTATGAACATATAAACATCTACATCGCCATCTGTATTAAGATGGAGATATCTACACCGCTATCTGAATAAACATGGAAATATCTACACCGCTATCTGTATAAACATGGAAATATCTACACCGCTATCTGTATAAACATGGAAATATCCACACCGCTACCTGTATAAACATGGAAATATCAGCACCGCTATCTGAATGAACCTGGAACTATCTACACCGCTATCTGTATGAACATGGAAATATCTACACCGCTATCTGTATGAACTTGGAAATATCTACAAAGCTATCTGAATGAACATGGAAATATCTACACCGCTATCTGTTTGAGCATGTAAATATCTACACAGCTATCTGCATGAAAATGGAAATATCTGCAAAACTCTCTGCATATACATGGAAATATCTACACAGCTATCTCTTTACACATGGAAATAACTACACCGCTATATCTATATACATGGAAATATCTACACCGCCATCTGTATGAACATGGAAATATCTGCACCGCCATCTGTATGAACATATAAATATCTACAACGCCATCTGTATTAAGAAGGAAATATCTAAACTGCTATCTGTATAAACATGGAAATATCTACACCGCTGCCTATATAAACATGGAAATATCAGCACCGCTCTCTGTATGAAAATGGAGATATCTACACCGCTATCTGCATGAAAATGGAAATATCTACACTGCTATCTGCATATACATTTAAATATCTACACAGCTATCTCTTTACACATGGAAATAACTACACCGCTATCTGTATGAACATGGAAATATCAACACCGCTATCTGTGTAAACATGCGTACATCTTCACCGCTATCAGTATAAACATGGAAATATCTACACCGCTATCTGTATGAACATCGAAATAGCTACACCGCTATCTGTATGAACATGGAAATATCTACACTGCTATCTGTATGAACATGGATATATCTACACAGCCATCTGGATGAACATGGAAATATCTACACCGCTATCTGTGTAAACATGCATACATCTTCACCGCTGTCTGTATAAACATGGAAATATCTACACCACTATCTGTATGAACATGGAAATATCTGCACCGCTATCTGTCTGAACATGGAAATATCTTCACCGCTATCTGTTTGAACATGGAAATATCTACACCGCTATATGCATGAAAATGGAAATAACTACACTGCTATCTGCATATACATGGAAATATCTACACAGCTATCTCTTTACACATGGAAATTACTACACCGCTATCTGTATGAACATGGAAATATCTACACCGCCATCTGTATGAACATGGAAATATCTGCACCGCCATCTGTATGAACATATAAATATCTACACCGCCGTCTGTATTAAGATGGAGATATCTACACCGCTATCTGTATAAACACGGAAATATCTACACCGCTATCTGTATAAACACGGAAATATCTACACCGATATCTGTATAAACATGGAAATATCTACACCGCTACCTGTATAAACATGGAAATATCAGCACCGCTATCTGTATGTACATGGAAATATCTACACCGCTATCTGTATGAACATGGAAATATCTACACCGCTATCTGTATGAACATGGATATATCTACACAGCCCTCTGGATGAACATGGAAATATCCACACCGCTATCTGTGTAAACATGCATACATCTTCACCGCTATCTGTATAAACATGGAAATATCTACACCGCTATCTGTATGAACATGGAAATATCTACACCGCTATCTGTTTGAAAATGGAAATATATACACCGCTATCTGCATGAAAATGGAAATATCTACACAGCTATCTGCATATAGATGGAAATATCTACACTGCTATCTCTTTACACATGGAAATATCTACACCGCTATCTGTATAAACATGGAAATATCAGCACCGCTATCTGAATGAACCTGGAACTATCTACACCGCTATCTGTATGAACATGGAAATATCTACAAAGCTATCTGAATGAACATGGAAATATCTACACCGCTATCTGCATGAAAATGGAAATATCTACACTGCTATCTGCATATACATGGAAATATCTACACAGCTATCTCTTTACACATGGAAATAACTACACCGCTATCTGTATGAACATCGAAATATCCACACCGCCATCTGTATGAACATGGAAATATCTGCACCGCCATCTGTATGAACATATAAATATCTACACCGCCATCTGTATTAAGATGGAGATATCTACACCGCTATCTGTATAAACATGGAAATATCTACACCGCTATCTGTATAAACATGGAAATATCTACACCGCTATCAGTATAAACATGGAAATATCTACACCGCTACCAGTATAAACATGGAAATATCAGCACCGCTATCTGTATGAACATGGAAATATCTACACCGCTATCTGAATGAACGTGGTAATATCTACACCGCTATCTGAATGAACATGGTAATATCTACACCGCTATCTGTATGAACATGGAAATATCTACACCGATATCAGTATGAAGAGGGAAATATCTACACCGCTATCTGTATGAACATGGATATATCCACACAGCCCTCTGGATAAACATGGAAATATCCACACCGCTATCTGTGTAAACATGCATACATCTTCACCGCTATCTGTATAAACATGGAAATATCTACACCGCTATCTGTATGAACATGGAAATATCTACACCGCTATCTGTTTGAAGATGGAAATATATACACCGCTATCTGCATTAAAATGGAAATATCTACGCAGCTATCAGCATATACATGGAAATATCTACACAGCTATCTCTTTACACATGGAAATAACTACAACGCTATCTGTATGAACATGGAAATATCTACACCGCCATCTGTATGAACATGGAAATATCCGCACCGCCATCTGTATGAACATATAAATATCTACACAGCCATCTGTATTAAGATGGAGATATCTACACCGCTATCTGAATAAACATGGAAATATCTACAACGCTATCTGTATAAACATGGAAATATCTACACCGCTATCTGTATAACCATGGAAATATCTATACCGCTACCTGTATAAACATGGAAATATCAGCACCGCTATCTGTATGAACATGGAAATATCTACACCGCTATCTGTATGAACATCGAATTATCTACACCGCTATCTTTATGAACATGGAAATATCTACAAAGCTATCTGAATGAACATGGAAAAATCTACACCGATATCTGTTTGAACATGTAAATATCTACACCGTTATCTGCATGAAAATGGAAATATCTACAAAGCTATCTGCATATACATGGAAATATCTACACAGCTATCTCTTTACACATGGAAATAACTACAACACTATATCTATAAACATGGAAATATCTACACCGCCATCTGAATGAACATGGGAATATCTGCACCGCCATCTGTATGAACATATAAATATCTACACCGCCATCTGTATTAAGAAGGAAATATCTAAACCGCTATCTGTATAAACATGGAAATATCTACACCGCTGCCTGTATAACCATGGAAATATCAGCACCGCTATCTGTATGAACATGGAAATATCTACACCGCTATCTGTATTAACATGGAAATATCTGCACTGCTATCTGTATGAACATGGAAATATCTACACCGTTCTCCGTATGAACATGGAAATATCTACACCGCTATCTGTATGAACATGGAAATATCTACACCGCTATCTGTTTGAAGATGGAAATATATACACCGCTATCTGCATGAAAATGGAAATATCTACACAGCTATCTGCATATAGATGGAAATATCTACACAGCTATCTCTTTACACATGGAAATAACTACACCGCTATCTGTATGAACATGGAAATATCTGCACCGCCATCTGTATGAACATATAAACATCTACATCGCCATCTGTATTAAGATGGAGATATGTACACCGCTATCTGAATAAACATGGAAATATCTACACCGCTATCTGTATAAACATGGAAATATCTACACCGCTATCTGTATAAACATGGAAATATCCACACCGCTACCTGTATAAACATGGAAATATCAGCACCGCTATCTGAATGAACCTGGAACTATCTACACCGCTATCTGTATGAACATGGAAATATCTACACCGCTATCTGTATGAACATGGAAATATCTACAAAGCTATCTGAATGAACATGGAAATATCTACACCGCTATCTGTTTGAGCATGTAAATATCTACACAGCTATCTGCATGAAAATGGAAATATCTGCAAAGCTCTCTGCATATACATGGAAATATCTACACAGCTATCTCTTTACACATGGAAATAAGTACACCGCTATATCTATATACATGGAAATATCTACACCGCTATCTGTATAAACATGGAAATATCTACACAGCTATCTCTTTACACATGGAAATAACTACACCACTATCTGTATGAACATGGAAATATGTCCACCGCCATCTGTATGAACATGGAAATATCTGAACCGCCATCTGTATGAACATATAAATATCTACACCGCCATCTGTATTAAGATGGAGATATCTACACTGCTATCTGTACAAACATGGAAATATCAACACCGCCATCTGTATGAACATATAAATATCTACACAGCCATCTGTATTAAGAAGGAAATATCTAAACCGCTATCTGTATAAACATGGAAATATCTAAACCGCTGCCTGTATAAACATGGAAATATCAGCACTGCTATCTGTTTGAACATGGAAATATCTACACCGCTATCTGTAGGAACATAGAAATAGCTACACCGCTGCCTGTATAAACAAGGAAATATCAGCACCGCTATCTGTATGAACATGGAAATATCTACACCACTATCTTTATGAACATGGATATATCTACACAGCCATCTGGATGAACATGGAAATATCTACACCATTATCTGTATGAACATGGAAATATCTACACCGCTATCTGTGTAAACATGCATACATATTCACCGCTATCAGTATAAACATGGAAATATCTACACCGATATCTGTATGAACATGGAAATAGCTACACCGCTATCTGAATGAACATGGAAATATCTACACCGCTATCTGTATGAACATGGATATATCTACACAGCCATCTGGATGAACATGGAAATATCTACACCGCTATCTGTGTAAACATGCAAAAATCTTCACCGCTATCTGTATAAACATGGAAATAACTACACCGCTATCTGTATGAACATGGGAATATCTACACCGCTATCTGTATGAACATGGAAATATCTACAAGGCTATCTGTTTGAACATGGAAATATCTACAATGCTATCTGCATGAAAATGGAAATATCTACACTGCTATCTGCATATACATGGAAATATCTACACAGCTATCTCTTTACACATGGAAATAACTACACCGCTATCTGTATGAACATCGAAATATCCACACCGCCATCTGTATGAACATGGAAATATCTGCACCGCCATCTGTATGAACATATAAATATCTACACCGCCATCTGTATTAAGATGGAGATATCTACTCCGCTATCTGTATAAACATGGAAATATCAGCACCGCTATCTGTATGAACATGGAAATATCTACACCGCTATCTGAATGAACATGGTAATATCTACACCGCTATCTGTATGAACATGGAAATATCTACACCGCTATCAGTATGAAGAAGGAAATATCTACACCGCTCTCTGTATGAACATGGATATATCCACACAGCCCTCTGGATGAACATGGAAATATCCACACCGCTATCTGTATAAACATGCATACATCTTCACCGCTATCTGTATAAACATGGAAATATCTACACCGCTATCTGTATGAACATGGAAATATCTACACCGCTATCTGTTTGAAGATGGAAATATATACACCGCTATCTGCATTAAAATGGAAATATCTACGCAGCTATCAGCATATACATGGAAATATCTACACAGCTATCTCTTTACACATGGAAATAACTACAACGCTATCTGTATGAACATGGAAATATCTATACCGCTGTCTGTGTCAACATGGATATATCTACACAGCCATCTGAATGAACATGGAAATATCTACACCTCTATCTGTGTAAACATGCATACATCTTCACCGCTATCTGTAAAAACATGGAAATATCTACACCGCTATCTGTATGAACATGGAAATATCTACACCGCTATCTGTATGAACATGGAAATATCTACACCGCTATCTGTTTGAACATGGAAATATCTACACCGCTATCTGCATGAAAATGGAAATATCTACTCAGGTATATGCATATACATGGAAATATCTACACAGCTATCTCTTTACACATGGAAATATCTACATCGCTATCTGTATGAACATGGAAATATCTACACCGCAATCTGTAAAACATGGAAATATCTGCACCGCCATCTGTATGAACATATAAATATCTACACCGCCATTTGTATTAAGATGGAGATATCTACACCGCTATCTGTATAAACATGGAAATATCTACACCGCTATCTGTATAAACAGGGAAATATCTATACCATTATCTGTATAAACATGGAAATATCAGCACCGCTATCTTTATGAACATGGAAATATCAGCCCCTCTATCTGTATGAACATGGAAGTATCTACACCGCTATCAGTATGAACATGGAAATATCTACACCGCTATCTGTATGAACATGGAAATACCTTCACCGCCATCTGTATGAACATGGATATATCTACACAGCCATCTGGATGAACATGGAAATATCTACACCGCTATCTGTATGAACATGGAAATAGCTACACCGCTATCTGTATGAACATGGAAATATCTACACCACTATCTGTATGAACATGGAAATATCTACACCGCTATCTGTATGAACATGGAAATATCTTCACCGCTATCAGTATGAACATGGATATATATACACAGCCATCTGGATGAACATGGAAATATCTACACCGCTATCTGTATGAACATGGAAATAGCTACACCGCTATCTGTATGAACATGGAAATATCTACACCGCTTTCTGTATGAACATGGATATATCTACACAGCCATCTGGATGAACATGGAAATATCTGCACCGCTATCTGTGTAAACATGCATACATCTTCACGGCTATCTATATAAACATGGAAATATCTACACCACTATCTGTATGAACATGCAAATATCTACACCGCTACCTGTATAAACATGGAAATATCAGCACCGCTATCTGTATGAACATGGAAATAGCTACACCGCTATCTGTATGAACATGGAAATACCTACACCGCTATCTGATTGAACATAGAAATATCTACACCGCTATCTGCATGAAAATGGAAATATCTACACTGCTATCTGCATATACATGGAAATATCTACACAGCTATCTCTTTACACATGGAAATAACTATATTGCTATCTGTATGAACTTGGAAATATCTACACCGCCATCTGTAAAACATGGAAATATCTGCACCGCCATCTGTATGAACATATAAATATCTACACCGCCATCTGTATTAAGATGGAGATATCTACACCGCTATCTGTATAAACATGGAAATATCTACACCGCTATCTGTATAAACAGGGAAATATCTACACCACTATCTGTATTAACATGGAAATATCAGCACCACTATCTTTATGAACATGGAAATATCTGCCCGTCTATCTGTATGAACATGGAAGTATCTACACCGCTATCAGTATGAACATGGAAATATCTACACCGCTATCTGTATGAACATGGAAATACCTTCACCGCCATCTGTATGAACATGGATATATCTACACAGCCATCTGGATGAACATGGAAATATCTACACCGCTATCTGAATGAACATGGAAATAGCTACACCGCTATCTGTATGAACATGGAAATATCTACACCATTATCTGTATGAACATGGAAATATCTACACCGCTATCTGTATGAACATGGAAATATCTTCAACGCTATCAGTATGAACATGGATATATCTCCACAGCCATCTGGATGAACATGGAAATATCTACACCGCTATCTGTATGAACATGGAAATATCTACACCGCTATCTGTATGAACAAGGAAATATCTACACCACTATCTGTATGAACATGGAAATATCTACACCGCTATCTGTGAAAACATGCATATATCTTCACCGCTATCTGTATAAACATGGAAATATCTACACCGCTATCTGTATGAACATGGAAATAGCTACACCGCTATCTGTATGAACATGGAAATACCTACACCGCTATCTGTATGAACATGGATATATCTACACAGCCATCTGGATGAACATGGAAATATCTGCACCGCTATCTGTGTAAACATGCATACATCTTCACCGCTATCTATATAAACATGGAAGTATCTACACCACTATCTGTATGAACATCCAAATATCTACACCGCTACCTGTATAAACATGGAAATATCAGCACCGCTATCTGTGTGAACATGGAAATAGCTACACCGCTATCTGTATAAACATGAAAATATCTACACCACTATCTGTATGAACATGGAAATATCTACACCACTATCTGTATGAACATGGATATATCTACACAGCCATCTGGATGAACATGGAAATATCTACACCACTATGTGTATGAACATGGAAATATCTACACCGCTATCTGTGTAAACATGCATACATCTTCACCGCTATCAGTATAAACATGGAAATATCTACACCGCTATCTGTATGAACATGGAAATAGCTACACCGCTATCTGTATGAACATGGAAATATCTACACCGCTATCTGTTTGAAAATGGATATATCTACACAGCCATCTGGATGAACATGGAAATATCTACACCGCTATCTGTGTAAACATTGATACATCTTCACCGCTATCTGTATAAACATGGAAATATCTACACCACTATCTGTATGAATATTGAAATATATACACAGCTATCTGTATGAACATGGAAATACCTACACCGCTATCTGTTTGAACATAGAAATATCTACACCGCTATCTGCATGAAAATGGAAATATTTACACTTATATCTGCATATACATGGAAATATCTACACAGCTATCTCTTTACACATGGAAATAACTACACCGCTATCTGTATGAACATGGAAATATCCACACCGCCATCTGTATGAACATGGAAATATCCACACCGCCATCTGTATTAAGATGGAGATATCTACACCGCTATCTGTATAAACATGGAAATATCTACACCGCTATCTGTATAAACATGGAAATATCTACACCGCTATCTGTATAAACATGGAAATATCTACACCACTACCTGTATAAACATGGAAATATCAGCACCGCTATCTGTATGAACATGGAAATATCTACACCGCTATCTGTATGAACATGGAAATATCTACACCGCTATCTGTATAAACATGGAAATATCTACACCGCTATCTGTATAAACATGGAAATATCTACACCGCTACCTGTATAAACATGGAAATATCAGCACCGCTATCTGTATGAACATGGAAATATCTACACCGCTATCTGTATGAAAATGGAAATATCTACACCGCTATCTACATGAACATGGAAATATCTACACCGCTACCTGTATAAACATGGAAATATCAGCACCGCTATCTGTATGAACATGGAAATATCTACACCGTTCTCCATATGAACATGGAAATATCTACACCGCTATCTGTATGAACATGGAAATATCTACACCGCCATCTGTATTAAGAAGGAAATATCTAAACCGCTATCTGTATAAACATGGAAATATCTACACCGCTGCCTGTATAAACATGGAAATATCAGCACCACTATCTGTATGAACATGGAAATATCTACACCGCAATCTGTATGAACATGGATATATCTACACAGCCATCTGGATGAACATGGAAATATCTACACCGCTATCTGTATGAACATGGAAATAACTACACCGCTATCTGTATGAACATGGAAATATCCACACCGCTATCTTTGTAAACATGCATACATCTTCACCGCTATCTGTATAAACATGGAAATATCTACACCGCTATCTGTTTGAACATGGAAATATCTACACCGCTATCTGCATGAAAATGGAAATATCTACACTGCTATCTGCATATAAATGGAAATATCTACACAGCTATCTCTTTACACATGGAAATAACTACACCGCCATCTGTATGAACATGGAAATATCTGCACCTCCATCTGTATGAACATATAAATATCTACACCGCCATCTGTATTAAGATGGTGATATCTACACCGCTATCTGTATAAACATGGAAATATCTACACCGCTATCTTTATGAACATGGAAATATCTACACCGCTATCTGTATGAACATGGATATATCTACACAGCCCTCTGGATGAACATGGAAATACCTACACCGCTATCTGATTGAACATAGAAATATCTACACCGCTTTCTGCATGAAAATGGAAATATCTACACTGCTATCTGCATATACATGGAAATATCTACACAGCTATCTCTTTACACATGGAAATAACTATATCGCTATCTGTATGAACATGGAAATATCTACACCGCCATCTGTAAAACATGGAAATATCTGCACCGCCATCTGTATGAACATATAAATATCTACACCGCCATCTGTATTAAGATGGAGATATCTACACCGCTATCTGTATAAACATGGAAATATCTACACCGCTATCTGTATAAACAGGGAAATATCTACACCACTATCTGTATAAACATGGAAATATCAGCACCGCTATCTTTATGAACATGGAAATATCAGCCCCTCTATCTGTATGAACATGGAAGTATCTACACCGCTATCAGTATGAACATGGAAATATCTACCCCGCTATCTGTATGAACATGGAAATACCTTCACCGCCATCTGTATGAACATGGATATATCTACACAGCCATCTGGATGAACATGGAAATATCTACACCGCTATCTGTATGAACATGGAAATAGCTACACCGCTATCTGTATGAACATGGAAATATCTACACCATTATCTGTATGAACATGGAAATATCTACACCGCTATCTGTATGAACATGGAAATATCTTCAACGCTATCAGTATGAACATGGATATATCTACACAGCCATCTGGATGAACATGGAAATATCTACACCGCTATCTGTATGAACATGGAAATAGCTACACCGCTATCTGTATGAACATGGAAATACCTACACCTCTATCTGTATGAACATGGAAATATCTACACCGCTATCTGTATGAACATGGAAATATCTTCACCGCTATCAGTATGAACATGGATATATCTACACAGCCATCTGGATGAACATGGAAATATCTACACCGCTATCTGTATGAACATGGAAATAGCTACACCGCTATCTGTATGAACATGGAAATATCTACACCGCTATCTGTATGAACATGGAAATATCTACACCGCTATCTGTATGAACATGGAAATATCTTCCCCGCCATCTGTATGAACATGGATATATCTACAGAGCCATCTTGATGAACATGGAAATATCTACACAGCTATCTTTATCAACATGGAAATTTATACACCGCTATCTGTGTAAACATGCATACATCTTCTCCGCTATCTGTATAAACATGGAAATATCTATACCGCTATCTGTATGAACATGGAAATATCTACACCGCTATCTGTTTCAACATGGAAATATCTACACCGCTTTCTGCATAAAAATGGAAATATCTACACAGCTATCTGCATATACATGGAAATATCTTCAAAGCTATCTCTTTACACATGGAAATAACTACACCGCTATCTCTATAAACATGGAAATATCTACAACGCCATCTGTATGAACATGGAAATATCTGCATTGCCATCTGTATGAACATATAAATACCTACACCGCCATCTGTATTAAGATGGAGATATCTACACCGCTATCTGTATAAACCTGGAAATATCTACACCGCTACCTGTATAAACATGGAAATATCAGCACCGCTCTCTGTACGAACTCGGAAATATCTACACCGCTATCTGTACGAACATGGAAATATCTACACCGCTATCTGTATGAACATGGAAATAGCTACACCGCTATCTGTATGAACAAGGAAATATCTAAACCACTATCTGTATGAACATGGAAATATCTACACCGCTATCTGTGAAAACATGCATATATCTTCACCGCTATCTGTATAAACATGGAAATATCTACACCGCTATCTGTATGAACATGGAAATAGCTACACCGCTATCTGTATGAACATGGAAATACCTACACCGCTATCTGTATGAACATGGATATATCTACACAGCCATCTGGATGAACATGGAAATATCTGCACCGCTATCTGTGTAAACATGCATACATCTTCACCGCTATCTATATAAACATGGAAGTATCTACACCACTATCTGTATGAACATGCAAATATCTACACCGCTACCTGTATAAACATGGAAATATCAGCACCGCTATCTGTATGAACATGGAAATAGCTACACCGCTATCTGTATGAACATGGAAATATCTACACCGCTATCTGTTTGAAAATGGATATATCTACACAGCCATCTGGATGAACATGGAAATATCTACACCGCTATCTGTGTAAACATTGATACATCTTCACCGCTATCTGTATAAACATGGAAATATCTACACCACTATGTGTATGAATATTGAAATATATACACAGCTATCTGTATGAACATGGAAATACCTACACCGCTATCTGTTTGAACATAGAAATATCTACACCGCTATCTGCATGAAAATGGAAATATTTACACTTATATCTGCATATACATGGAAATATCTACACAGCTATCTCTTTACACATGGAAATAACTACACCGCTATCTGTATGAACATGGAAATATCCACACCGCCATCTGTATGAACATGGAAATATCTACACCGCCATCTGTATTAAGATGGAGATATCTACACCGCTATATGTATAAACATGGAAATATCTACACCGCTATCTGTATAAACATGGAAATATCTACACCGCTATCTGTATAAACATGGAAATATCTACACCACTACCTGTATAAACATGGAAATATCAGCACCGCTATCTGTATGAACATGGAAATATCTACACCGCTATCTGTATGAACATGGAAATATCTACACCGCTATCTGTATAAACATGGAAATATCTACACCGCTATCTGTATAAACATGGAAATATCTACACCGCTACCTGTATAAACATGGAAATATCAGCACCGCTATCTGTATGAACATGGAAATATCTACACCGCTATCTGTATGAACATGGAAATATCTACACCGCCATCTGTATTAAGAAGGAAATATCTAAACCGCTATCTGTATAAACATGGAAATATCTACACCGCTGCCTGTATAAACATGGAAATATCAGCACCACTATCTGTATGAACATGGAAATATCTACACCGCAATCTGTATGAACATGGATATATCTACACAGCCATCTGGATGAACATGGAAATATCTACACCGCTATCTGTATGAACATGGAAATAACTACACCGCTATCTGTATGAACATGGAAATATCCACACCGCTCTCTGTGTAAACATGCATACATCTTCACCGCTATCTGTATAAACATGGAAATATCTACACCGCTATCTGTTTGAACATGGAAATATCTACACCGCTATCTGCATGAAAATGGAAATATCTACACTGCTATCTGCATATAAATGGAAATATCTACACAGCTATCTCTTTGCACATGGAAATAACTACACCGCCATCTGTATGAACATGGAAATATCTGCACCGCCATCTGTATGAACATATAAATATCTACACCGCCATCTGTATTAAGATGGAGATATCTACACCGCTATCTGTATAAACATGGAAATATCTACACCGCTATCTTTATGAACATGGAAATATCTACACCGCTATCTGTATGAACATGGATATATCTACACAGCCCTCTGGATGAACATGGAAATACCCACACCGCTATCTGTGTAAACATGCATACATCTTCACCGCTATCTGTATAAACATGGAAATATCTACATCACTATCTGTATGAATATTGAAATATATACACAGCTATCTGTATGAACATGGAAATACCTACACCGCTATCTGTTTGAACATAGAAATATCTACACCGCTATCTGCATGAAAATGGAAATATTTACACTTATATCTGCATATACATGGAAATATCTACACAGCTATCTCTTTACACATGGAAATAACTACACCGCTATCTGTATGAACATGGAAATATCCACACCGCCATCTGTATGAACATGGAAATATCTACACCGCCATCTGTATTAAGATGGAGATATCTACACCGCTATATGTATAAACATGGAAATATCTACACCGCTATCTGTATAAACATGGAAATATCTACACCGCTATCTGTATAAACATGGAAATATCTACACCACTACCTGTATAAACATGGAAATATCAGCACCGCTATCTGTATGAACATGGAAATATCTACACCGCTATCTGTATGAACATGGAAATATCTACACCGCTATCTGTATAAAAATGGAAATATCTACACCGCTATCTGTATAAACATGGAAATATCTACACCGCTACCTGTATAAACATGGAAATATCAGCACCGCTATCTGTATGAACATGGAAATATCTACACCGCTATCTGTATGAAAATGGAAATATCTACACCGCTATCTACATGAACATGGAAATATCTACACCGCTACCTGTATAAACATGGAAATATCAGCACCGCTATCTGTATGAACATGGAAATATCTACACCGTTCTCCGTATGAACATGGAAATATCTACACCGCTATCTGTATGAACATGGAAATATCTACACCGCCATCTGTATTAAGAAGGAAATATCTAAACCGCTATCTGTATAAACATGGAAATATCTACACCGCTGCCTGTATAAACATGGAAATATCAGCACCACTATCTGTATGAACATGGAAATATCTACACCGCAATCTGTATGAACATGGATATATCTACACAGCCATCTGGATGAACATGGAAATATCTACACCGCTATCTGTATGAACATGGAAATAACTACACCGCTATCTGTATGAACATGGAAATATCCACACCGCTATCTGTGTAAACATGCATACATCTTCACCGCTATCTGTATAAACATGGAAATATCTACACCGCTATCTGTTTGAACATGGAAATATCTACACCGCTATCTGCATGAAAATGGAAATATCTACACTGCTATCTGCATATAAATGGAAATATCTACACAGCTATCTCTTTACACATGGAAATAACTACACCGCCATCTGTATGAACATGGAAATATCTGCAACGCCATCTGTATGAACATATAAATATCTACACCGCCATCTGTATTAAGATGGAGATATCTACACCGCTATCTGTATAAACATGGAAATATCTACACCGCTATCTTTATGAACATGGAAATATCTGCACCGCTATCTGTATGAACATGGATATATCTACACAGCCCTCTGGATGAACATGGAAATACCCACACCGCTATCTGTGTAAACATGCATACATCTTCACCGCTATCTGTATAAACATGGAAATATCTACACCGCTATCTGTATGAACATGGAAATATCTACACCGCTATCTGTTTGAAGATGGAAATATGTACACCGCTATCTGCATGAAAATGGAAATATCTACACAGCTATCTGCATATAGATGGAAATATCTACACAGCTATCTCTTTACACATGGAAATAACTACACCGCTATCTGTATGATCATGGACATATCTACTCCGCCATCTGTATGAACATGGAAACATCTGCACCGCCATCTGTATGAACATGTAAATATCTACACCGCCATCTGTATTAAGATAGAGATATCTACACCGCTATCTGAATAAACATGGAAATATCTGCACCGCTATCTGTATAAACATGGAAATAACTACACCGCTATTTGTAAAAACATGGAAATATCTACACCGCTACCAGTATAAACATGGAAATATCAGCACCGCTATCTGTATGAACCTGGAAATATCTACACCGCTATCTGTATGAACATGGAAATATCTACACCGCTATCGGTATGAACATGGAAATATCTAGAAAGCTATCTGAATGAACATGGACATATCTACACCGCTATCTGTTTGAACATGGAAATATCTACACTTCTATCTCCATGATAATGGAAATATCTACAAAGCTATCTGCATATACATGGAAATATCTACACAGCTATCTCTTTACACATGGAAATAACTACACCGCTATATCTATAAAAATGGAAATATCTACACCGCCATGTGTATGAACATGGACATATCTGCACCGCCATCTGTATGAACATATAAATATCTACACCGCCATCTATGTTAAGAAGGAAATATCTAAACCGCTATCTGTATAAACATGGAAATATCTACACCGCTGCCAATATAAACATGGAAATATCAGCACCGCTCTCTGTATGAAAATGGAGATATCTACACCGCTATCTGTATGAACATGGAAATATCTACACTGCTATCTGTATGAACATGGAAATACCTACACCGTTATCTGTATGAACATGGAAATATCTACACCGCTATCTGTATGAACATGGATATATCTACACAGCCATCTGGATGAACATGGAAATATCTACACTGCTATCTGTATGAACATGGAAATATCTACACCGCTATCTGTATGAACATGGATATATCTACACAGCCATCTGGATGAACATGGAAATATCTACACCGCTATCTGTGTAAACATGCATACATCTTCACGACTATCTGTATAAACATGGAAATATCTACACCGCTATCTGTATGAATATGGAATTATCTACACCGCTATCTGTATGAACATGGAAATATCTACACCGATATGTTTGAAAATGGAAATATCTACACCGCTATCTGCATGAAAATGGAAATATCTACACTGCTATCCGCATATACATTTAAATATCTACACAGCTATCTCTTTACACATGGAAATAACTACACCGCTATCTGTATGAACATGGAAATATTTACACCGCCATCTGTATGAACACGGAAATATCTGCACCGCCATCTGTATGAACATATAAATATCTACACCGCCATCTGTATTAAGAAGGAAATATCTAAACCGCTATCTGTATAAACATGGAAATATCTACACCGCCCCCTGTATAAACATGGAAATATCAGCACCGCTATCTGTATGAACATGAAAATATCTACACCGCAATATGTATTAACATGGAAATAGCTACTCCGCTGCCTGTATAAACATGGAAATATCAGCACCGCTGCCTGTAAGAACATGGAAATATCTACACCACTATCTGTATGAACATGGATATATCTACACAGCCATCTAGATGAACATGGAAATATCTACACCGCTATCTGTATGAACATGGAAATATCTACAACGCTATCTGTGTAAACATGCATACATCTTCACCGCTATCAGTATAAACATGGAAATATCTACACCGCTATCTGTATGAACATCGAAATAGCTGCACCGCTATCTGTATGAACATGGAAATATCTACACCGCTATCTGTATGAACATGGATATATCTACACAGCCATCTGGATGTATATGGAAATATCTACACCGCTATCTGTGTAAACATACATACATCTTCACCGCTATCTGTATAAACATGGAAATATCTACACCGCTATCTGTATGAACATGGAAATATCTGCACCGCTATCTGTCTGAACATGGAAATATCTTCACCGCTATCTGTTTGAACATGGAAATATCTACACCGCTATCTGCATGAAAATGGAAATATCTACACTGCTATCTGCATATACCTGGAAATATCTACACAGCTATCTCTTTACACATGGAAATTACTACACCGCTATCTGTATGAACATGGAAATATCTACACCGCCATCTGTATGAACATGGAAATATCTGCACCGCCATCTGTATGAACATATAAATATCTACACCGCCATCTGTATTAAGATGGAGATATCTACACCGCTATCTGTATAAACATGGGAATATCTACACCGCTATCTGTATAAACACGGAAATATCTACACCGATATCTGTATAAACATGGAAATAACTGCACCGCTACCTGTATAAACACGGAAATATCAGCACCGCTATCTGTATGAACATGGAAATATCTACACCGCTATCTGTATGAACATGGAAATATCTACACCGCTATCTGTATGAACATGGATATATCTACACAGCCATCTGGATGAACATGGAAATATCCACACCGCTATCTGTGTAAACATGCATACATCTTCACCGCTATCTGTATAAACATGGAAATATCTACACCGCTATCTGTATGAACATGGAAATATCTACAAAGCTATCTGAATGAACATGGACATATCTACACCGCTATCTGTTTGAACATGGAAATATCTACACTTCTATCTGCATGATAATGGAAATATCTAAAAAGCTATCTGCATATACATGGAAATATCTACACAGCTATCTCTTTACACTTGGAAATAACTACACCGCTATATCTATAAACATGGAAATATCTACACCGCCATCTGTATGAACATGGACATATCTGCACCGCCATCTGTATGAACATATAAATATCTACACCGCCATCTATGTTAAGAAGGAAATATCTAAACCGCTATCTGTATGAACATGGAAATATCTACACCGCTATCTGTGTAAACATGCATACATCTTCACCGCTATCTATATAAACATGGAACTATCTACACCACTATCTGTATGAACATGCAAATATCTACACCGCTACCTGTATAAACATGGAAATATCATCACCGCTATCTGTATGAACATGGAAATATCTACACCGCTATCTGTATGAACATGCAAATATCTACACCACTATCTGTATGAACATGGAAATATCTACACCACTATCTGTATGAACATGGATGTATCTACACAGCCATCTGGATGAACATGGAAATATCTACACCGCTATCTGTATGAACATGGAAATATCTACACCGCTATCTGTGTAAACATGCATACATCTTCACTGCTATCAGTATAAACATGGAAATATCTACACCGCTATCTGTATGAACATGGAAATAGCTACACCGCTATCTGTATGAACATGGAAATATCTACTCCGCTATCTGTATGAACATGGATATATCTACACAGCCATATGGATGAACATGGAAATATCTACACCGCTATCTGTGTAAACATGCATACATCTTCACCACTCTCTGCATGAACATGGAAATATATACACCGCTATCTGTATGAACATTGAAATATCTACACCGCTATCTGTATGAACATGGAAATATCTACACCGCTATATTTTAAACATGGAAATATCTACACCGCTATCTGCATGAAAATGGAAATATCTACACTGCTATCTGCATATACATGGAAATATCTACACAGCTATCTCTTTACACATGGAAATAACTACACCGCTATCTGTATGAACATGGAAATATCCACACCGCCATCTGTATGAACATGGAAATATCTGCACCGCCATCTGTATGAACATATAAATATCTACACCGCCATCTGTATTAAGATGGAGATATCTACACCGCTATCTGTATAAACATGGAAATATCAGCACTGCTATCAGTATGAACATGGAAATATCTACACCGCTATCTGTATGAACATGGAAATATCTACACCGCTATCTGTATAAACATGGAAATATCTACACCGATACCTGTATAAACATGGAAATATCAGCACCGCTATCTGTATGAACATGGAAATATCTACACCGGTATCTGTATGAACATGGAAATATCTACATTGCTATCTGTATGAACATGGAAATATCTACACCGCTACCTGTATAAACATGGAAATATCAGCACCGCTATCTGTATGAACATGGATATATCTACACCGCTATCTGTATGAACATGGAAATAACTACACCGCTATCTGTATGAACATGGAAATATCTACAAAGCTATCTGAATGAACATGGAAATATCTAAACCGCTATCTGTTTGAACATGTAAATATCTACACCGCTATCTGCATGAAAATGGAAATATCTACACTGCTATCTTCATATACATTTAAATATCTACACAGCTATCTCTTTACACATGGAAATAACTACACCACTATCTGAATGAACATGGAAATATCTACACCGCTATCTGTATGAACATGGAAATATCTGCACCGCCATCTGTATGAACATATAAATATCTACACCGCCATCTGTATTAAGATGGAGATATCTACACTGCTACCTGTATAAACATGGAAATATCAACACTGCTATCTGTATGAACATATAAATATCTACACAGCCATCTGTATTAAGAAGGAAATATCTAAACCGCTATCTGTATAAACATGGAAATATCTACACTGCTGCCTGTATAAACATGGAAATATCAGCACCGCTATCTGTTTGAACATGGAAATATCTACACCGCTGTCTGTAGGAACATAGAAATAGCTACAGCGCTGCCTGTATAAACATGGAAATATCA
Source organism: Gorilla gorilla gorilla (assembly GCF_029281585.2). NCBI lineage: Eukaryota > Metazoa > Chordata > Mammalia > Primates > Hominidae > Gorilla > Gorilla gorilla. The sequence continues at coordinate 151,241,130 of NC_073234.2, read as the reverse complement.
GCACCGTTATCTGTATGAACATGGAAATATCTACACCACTATCTGTATGAACATGGATATATCTACACAGCCATCTGGATGAACATGGAAATAACTACACCATTATCTGTATGAACATGGATATATCTACACCGCTATCTGTGTAAACATGCATACATATTCACCGCTATCAGTATAAACATGGAAATATCTACACCGCTATCTGTATGAACATGGAAATAGCTACACCGCTATCTGAATGAACATGGAAATATCTACACCGCTATCTGTATGAACATGGATATATCTACACAGCCATCTGGATGAACATGGAAATATCTACACCGCTATCTGTGTAAACATGCATACATCTTCTCCGTTATCTGTATAAACATGGAAATAACTACACCGCTATCTGTATGAACATGGAAATATCTACACCGCTATCTGTATGAACATGGAAATATCTACACCGCTATCTGTTTGAACATGGAAATATCTACACCGCTATCTGCATGAAAATGGAAATATCTACACTGCTATCTTCATATACATGGAAATATCTACACAGCTATCTCTTTACACATGGAAATAACTACACCGCTATCTGTATGAACATGGAAATATCCACACCGCCATCTGTATGAACATGGAAATATCTGCACCGCCATCTGTATGAACATATAAATATCTACACCGCCATCTGTATTAAGATGGAGATATCTACACCGCTATCTGTACAAACATGGAAATATCTACACCGCTATCTGTATAAACATGGAAATATCTACACCGTTATCTGTATAAACATGGAAATATCTACACCGCTACCAGTATAAACATGGAAATATCAGCACCGCTATCTGTATGAACATGGAAATACCTACACCGCTATCTGTTTGAACATGGTAATATCTACACCGCTATCTGTATGAACATGGAAATATCTACACCGCTATCTGTATGAAGAAGGAAATATCTACACCGCTATCTGTATGAACATGGATATATCCACACAGCCCTCTGGATGTACATGGAAATATCAACACCGCTATCTGTGTAAACATGCATACATCTTCACCGCTATCTGTATAAACATGGAAATATCTACACCGCTATCTGTATGAACATGGAAATATCTACACCGCTATCTGTTTGAAGATGGAAATATATACACCGCTATCTGCATTAAAATGGAAATATCTACGCAGCTATCAGCATATACATGGAAATATCTACACAGCTATCTCTTTACACATGGAAATAACTACACCGCTATCTGTATGAACATGGAAATATCTACACCGCCATCTGTATGAACATGGAAATATCTGCACCACCATCTGTATGAACATATAAATATCTACACCGCCATCTGTATTAAGATGGAGATATCTACACCGCTATCTGAATAAACATGGAAATATCTACACCGCTATCTGTATAAACATGGAAATATCTACACCGCTATCTGTATAACCATGGAAATATCTACACCGCTACCTGTATAAACATGGAAATATCAGCACCGCTATCTGCATGAACATGGAAATATCTACACCGCTATCTGTATGAACATGGAAGTATCTACACCGCTATCTGGATGAACATGGAAATATCTTCAAAGCTATCTGAATGAACATGGAAAAATCTACACCGATATCTGTTTGAACATGTAAATATCTACACCGCTATCTGCATGAAAATGGAAATATCTACAAAGCTATCTGCATATACATGGAAATATCTACACAGCTATCTCTTTACACATGGAAATAACTACACCGCTATATCTATAGACATGGAAATATCTACACCACTATCTGTATAAACACGGAAATATCAGCACCGCTATCTTTATGAACATGGAAATATCAGCCCCTCTATCTGTAAGAACATGGAAGTATCTACACCGCTGTCAGTATGAACATGGAAATATCTACACCGCTATCTGCATGAAAATGGAAATATCTACACAGATATCTCTTTACACATGGAAATAACTACACCGCTATATCTATAAACATGGAAATATCTACACCGCCATCTGTATGAACATGGAAATATCTGCACTGCCATCTGTATGAACATATAAATATCTACACCGCCATCTGTATTAAGAAGGAAATATCTAAACCGCTGTTTAAACATGGAAATATCTACACCGCTGCCCGTATACACATGGAAATATCAGCACCGCTCTCTGTAAGAGAATGGAAATATCTACACCGCTATCTGTATGGACATGGAAATATCTACACTGCTATCTGTATGAACATGGAAATAGCTATACCGTTATCTGTATGAACATGGAAATATCTACACCGCTATCTGTATGAACATGGAAATATCTACACCGCTATCTGTATGAACATGGAAATAGCTACACCGTTATCTGTATCAACATGGAAATAGCTACACCGCTATCTGTATGAACATGGAAGTATCTACACCGCTATCTGTATGAACATGGATATATCTACACAGCCATCTGGATGAACATGGAAATATCTACACCGCTATCTGAATGAACATGGAAATATCTACACCGCTATCTGTGTGAACATGGATATATCTACACAGCCATCTGGATGAACATGGAAATATCTACACCGCTATCTGTTTAAACATGCATACATCTTCACCGCTATCTGTAAAAACATGGAAATATCTACACCGCTATCTGTATGAACATGGAAATATCTACACCGCTATCTGTTTGAACATGGAAATATCTACACTGCTATCTGCATGAAAATGGAAATATCTACTCAGCTATCTGCATATACATGGAAATATCTACACAGCTATCTCTTTACACATGGAAGTAACTACATCGCAATCTGTATGAACATGGAAATATCTGCACCGCCATCTGTATGAACATATAAATATCTACACCGCCATCTGTATTAAGATGGAGATATCTACACCGCTATCTGTATAAACATGGAAATATCTACACCGCTATCTGTATAAACAGGGAAATATCTACACCACTATCTGTATAAACATGGAAATATCAGCACCGCTATCTTTATGAACATGGAATTATCAGCCCCTCTATCTGTATGAACATGGAAGTATCTACACTGCTATCAGTATGAACATGGAAATATCTACACCGCTATCTGTATGAACATGGAAATACCTTCACCGCCATCTGTATGAACATGGATATATCTACACAGCCATCTGGATGAACATGGAAATATCTACACCGCTATCTGTATGAACATGGAAATAGCTACACCGCTATCTGTATGAACATGGAAATATCTACACCGCTATCTGTATGAACATGGAAATATCTACACCGCTATCTGTATGAACATGGAAATATCTTCACCGCCATCTGTATGAACATGGATATATCTACAGAACCATCTTGATGAACATGGAAATATCAACACCGCCATCTGTATGAACATGGAAATTTATACACCGCTATCTGTGTAAACATGCATACATCTTCACCGCTATCTGTATAAACATGGAAATATCTGCACCGCTATCTGTATGAACATGGAAATATCTACACCGCTATCTGTTTGAACATGGAAATATCTACACCGCTTTCTGAATAAAAATGGAAATATCTACACAGCTATCTGCATATACATGGAAATATCTTCAAAGCTATCTCTTTACACATGGAAATAATTACACCGCTATCTCTATAAACATGGAAATATCTACACCGCCATCTGTATGAACATGGAAATATCTGCATTGCCATCTGTATGAACATATAAATACCTACAACGCCATCTGTATTAAGATGGAGATATCTACACCGCTATCTGTTTAAACCTGGAAATATCTACACCGCTACCTGTATAAACATGGAAATATCAGCACCGCTCTCTGTACGAACTCGGAAATATCTACACCGCTATCTGTATGAACATGGAAATATCTACACCACTATCTGGATGAACATGGAAATATCTACACCGCTATCTGTATGAACATGGATATATCTACACAGCCCTCTGGATGAACATGGAAATATCCACACCGCTATCTGTGTAAACATGCATACATCTTCACCGCTATCTATATAAACATGGAAATATCTACACCGCTATCTGTAGGAACATGGAAATATCTACACCGCTATCTGTTTGAAGATGGAAATATATACACCGCTATCTGCATGAAAATGGAAATATCTACACAGCTATCTGCATATAGATGGAAATATCTACACAGCTATCTCTTTACACGTGGAAATAACTACACCGCTATCTGTATGAACATGGAAATATCTACACCGCCATCTGTATGAACATGGAAATATCTGCACCGCCATCTGTATGAACATATAAACATCTGCACCGCCATCTGTATTAAGATGGAGATATCTACACCGCTATCTGAATAAACATGGAAATATCTACACCGCTATCTGTATAAACATGGAAATATCTACACCGCTATCTGTATAAACATGGAAATATCTACACCGCTACCTGTATAAACATGGAAATATCAGCACCGCTATCTGAATGAACCTGGAACTATCTACACCGCTATCTGTATGAACATGGAAATATCTACACCGCTATCTGTATGAACATGGAAATATCTACAAAGCTATCTGAATGAACATGGAAATATCTACACCGCTATCTGTTTGAACATGTAAATATCTACACCGCTATCTGCATGAAAATGGAAATATCTGCAAAGCTATCTGCATATACATGGAAATATCTACACAGCTATCTCTTTACACATGGAAATAACTACACCGCTATATCTATAAACATGGAAATATCTACACCACCATCTGTATGAACATGGAAATATCTGCACAGCCATCTGTATGAACATATAAATATCTACACCGCCATCTGTATTAAGAAGGAAATATCTAAACCGCTATCTGTATAAACATGGAAATATCTACACCGCTGCCTGTATAAACATGGAAATATCAGCACCGCTCTCTGTATGAAAATGGAAATATCTACACCGCTATCTGTATGAACATGGAAATATCTACACTGCTATCTCTATGAACATGGAAATAGCTACACCGTTATCTGTATGAAAATGGAAATAGCTACACCGCTATCTGTATGAACATGGAAACATCTACACCACTATCTGTATGAACATGGATATATATACACAGCCATCTGGATGAACATGGAAATATCTACACCGCTATCTGAATGAACATGGAAATATCAACACCGCTATCTGTATGAACATGGATATATCTACACAGCCATCTGGATGAATATGGAAATATCTACACCTCTATCTGTGTAAACATTCATCCATCTTCACCACTATCTGTATAAACAGGGAAATATCTGCACCGCTATCGGTATGAACATGGAAATATCCACACCGCTATCTGTATGAACATGGAAATACCTACACCGCTATCTGTTTGGACATGGAAATATCTACACCGCTATCTGCATGAAAATGGAAATATCTACACTGCTATCTGCATATACATTTAAATATCTACACAGCTATCTCTTTACACATGGAAATAACTACACCACTATCTGTATGAACATGGAAATATCTACACCGCCATCTGTATGAACATGGAAATATCTGCACCGCCATCTGTATGAACATATAAATATCTACACCGCCATCTGTATTAAGATGGAAATATCTACACTGCTATCTGTATAAACATGGTAATATCTACACCGCCATCTGTCTGAACATATAAATCTCTACAGCGCCATCTGTACTAAGAAGGAAATATCTAAGCCGCTATCTGTATAAACATGGAAATATCTACACCGCTGCCTGTATGAACATGGAAATAGCTACACCGCTATCAGTATGAACAAGGAAATATCTACACCGCTATCTGAATGAACATGGATATATCTACACAGCCATCTGGATGAACATGGAAATATCTACACCGCTATCTGTGTAAACATGCATACATCTTCACCGCTATCTATATAAACATGGAAATATCTACACCACTATCTGTATGAACATGGAAATATCTACACCGCTACCTGTATGAACATGGAAATATCAGCACCGCTATCTGAATGAACCTGGAACTATCTACACCGCTATCTGTATGAACATGGAAATATCTACATCGCTATCTGTATGAACATGGAAATATCTACAAAGCTATCTGAATGAACATGGAAATATCTACACCGCTATCTGTTTGAACATGTAAATATCTACACCGCTATCTGCATGAAAATGGAAATATCTGCAAAGCTATCTGCATATACATGGAAATATCTACACAGCTATCTCTTTACACATGGAAATAACTACAACGCTATATCTATAAACATGGAAATATCTACACCACCATCTGTATGAACATGGAAATATCTGCACAGCCATCTGTATGAACATATAAATATCTACACCGCCATCTGTATTAAGAAGGAAATATCTAAACCGCTATCTGTATAAACATGGAAATATCTACACCGCTGCCTGTATAAACATGGAAATATCAGCACCGCTCTCTGTATGAAAATGGAAATATCTACACCGCTATCTGTATGAACATGGAAATATCTACACTGCTATCTCTATGAACATGGAAATAGCTACACCGTTATCTGTATGAAAATGGAAATAGCTACACCGCTATCTGTATGAACATGGAAACATCTACACCACTATCTGTAGGAACATGGATATATATACACAGCCATCTGGATGAACATGGAAATATCTACACCGCTATCTGAATGAACATGGAAATATCAACACCGCTATCTGTATGAACATGGATATATCTACACAGCCATCTGGATGAATATGGAAATATCTACACCTCTATCTGTGTAAACATGCATACATCTTCACCACTATCTGTATAAACAGGGAAATATCTGCACCGCTATCGGTATGAACATGGAAATATCCACACCGCTATCTGTATGAACATGGAAATACCTACACCGCTATCTGTTTGAACATGGAAGTATCTACACCGCTATCTGCATGAAAATGGAAATATCTACACTGCTATCTGCATATACATTTAAATATCTACACAGCTATCTCTTTACACATGGAAATAACTACACCACTATCTGTATGAACATGGAAATATCTACACCGCCATCTGTATGAACATGGAAATATCTGCACCGCCATCTGTATGAACATATAAATATCTACACCGCCATCTGTATTAAGATGGAATCATCTACACTGCTCTCTGTATAAACATGGTAATATCTACACCGCCATCTGTCTGAACATATAAATATCTACAGCGCCATCTGTACTAAGAAGGAAATATCTAAACCGCTATCTGTATAAACATGGAAATATCTACACCGCTGCCTGTATGAACATGGAAATAGCTACACCGCTATCAGTATGAACATGGAAATATCTACACCGCTATCTGAATGAACATGGATATATCTACAAAGCCATCTGGATGAACATGGAAATATCTACACCGCTATCTGTGTAAACATGCATACATCTTCACCGCTATCTATATAAACATGGAAATATCTACACCACTATCTGTATGAACATGCAAATATCTACACCGCTACCTGTATAAACATGGAAATATCATCACCGCTATCTGTATGAACATGGAAATAGCTACACCGCTATCTGTATGAACATGCAAATATCTACACGACTATCTGTATGAACATGGAAATATCTACACCACTATCTGTATGAACATGGATATATCTACACAGCCATCTGGATGAACATGGAAATATCTACACCGCTATCTGTATGAACATGGAAATATCTACACCGCTATCTGTGTAAACATGCATACATCTTCACCGCTATCAGTATAAACATGGAAATATCTACACCGCTATCTGTATGAACATGGAAATAGCTACACCGCTATCTGTATGAACATGGAAATATCTACTCCGCTATCTGTATGAACATGGATATATCTACACAGCCATCTGGATGAACATGGAAATATCTACACCGCTATCTGTGTAAACATGCATACATCTTCACCGCTCTCTGTATAAACATGGAAATATATACACCGCTATCTGTATGAACAATGAAATATCTACACCGCTATCTGTATGAACATGGAAATATCTACACCGCTATCTGTATGAACATGGAAATATCTACACCGCTATCTCCATGAAAATGGAAATATCTACACTGCTATCTGCATACACATGGAAATATCTACACAGCTATCTCTTTACACATGGAAATATCTACACCGCTATCTGTATGAACATGGAAATATCTACACAGCTATCTCTTTACACGTGGAAATAACTACACCGCTATCTGTATGAACATGGAAATATCTACACCGCCATCTGTATGAACATGGAAATATCTGCACCGCCATCTGTATGAACATATAAACATCTACACCGCCATCTGTATTAAGATGGAGATATCTACACCGCTATCTGAATAAACATGGAAATATCTACACCGCTATCTGTATAAACATGGAAATATCTACACCGCTATCTGTATAAACATGGAAATATCTACACCGCTACCTGTATAAACATGGAAATATCAGCACCGCTATCTGAATGAACCTGGAACTATCTACACCGCTATCTGTATGAACATGGAAATATCTACACCGCTTTCTGCATAAAAATGGAAATATCTACACAGCTATCTGCATATACATGGAAATATCTTCAAAGCTATCTCTTTACACATGGAAATAATTACACCGCTATCCCTATAAACATGGAAATATCTACACCGCCATCTGTATCAACATGGAAATATCTGCATTGCCATCTGTATGAACATATAAATACCTACACCGCCATCTGTATTAAGATGGAGATATCTACACCGCTATCTGTTTAAACCTGGAAATATCTACACTGCTACCTGTATAAACATGGAAATATCAGCACCGCTCTCTGTACGAACTCGGAAATATCTACACCGCTATCTGTATGAACATGGAAATATCTACACCGCTATCTGCATGAAAATGGAAATATCTACACTGCTATCTGCATATACATGGAAATATCTACACAGCTATCTCTTTACACATGGAAATAACTACACCGCTATCTGTATGAACATGGAAATATCCACACCGCCATCTGTATGAACATGGAAATATCTGCACCGCCATCTGTATGAACATATAAATATCTACACCGCCATCTGTATTAAGATGGAGATATCTACACCGCTATCTGTATAAACATGGAAATATCTACACCGCTATCTGTATAAACATGGAAATATCTACACCGCTACCTGTATAAACATGGAAATATCTACACCGCTACCTGTATAAACATGGAAATATCAGCACCGCTATCTGTATGAACATGGAAATATCTACACCGCTATCTGTATGAACATGGAAATATCTACACCGCTATCTGTATAAACATGGAAATATCTACACCGCTATCTGTATGAACATGGAAATATCTACACCGATATCTGTATGAACATGGATATATCTACACAGCCATCTGGATGAACATGGAAATATCTACACCGCTATCTGTGTAAACATGCATACATCTTCACCACTATCTGTATAAACATGGAAATATCTGCACCGCTATCGGTATGAACATGGAAATATCTACACCGCTATCTGTATGAAAATGGAAATACCTACACCGCTATCTGTTTGGACATGGAAATATCTACACCGCTATCTGCATGAAATTGGAAATATCTACACTGCTATCTGCATATACATTTAAATATCTACACAGCTATCTCTTTACACATGGAAATAAATACACCACTATCTGTATGAACATGGAAATAACTACATCGCCATCTGTATGAACATATAAATACGCCGCCATCTGTATTAAGAAGGAAATATCTAAACCGCTATCTGTATAAACATGGAAATATCTACACCGCTGCCTGTATAAACATGGAAGTATCAGCACCGCTATCTGTATGAACATGGAAATATCTACACCGCTCTCTGTAGGAACATGGAAATAGCTACACCGCTGCCTGTATAAACATGGAAATATCAGCACCGCTATCTGTATGAACATAGAAATACCTACACCATTATCTGTATGAACATGGATATATCTACACAGCCATCTGGATGAACATGGAAATATCTACACCACTATCTGTATGAACATGGACATATCTACACCGCTATCTGTGTAAATATGCATACATCTTCACCGCTATCTGTATAAACATGGAAATATCTACACCGCTATCTGTGTGAACATGGAAATATCTACACCGCTATCTGTATGAACATGGAAATATCTACACCGCTATCTGTTTGAACATGGAAATATCTACACCGCTATCTGCATGAAAATGGAAATATCTACACTGCTATCTGCATATACATGGAAATATCTACACAGCTATCTCTTTACACATGGAAATAACTACACCGCTATCTGTATGAACATGGAAATATCCACACCGCCATCTGTATGAACTTGGAAATATCTGCACCGCCATCTGTATGAACATATAAATATCTACACCGCCATCTGTATTAAGATGGAGATATCTACACCGCTATCTGTATAAACATGGAAATATCTACACCGCTATCTGTATAAATATGGAAATATCTACACCGCTATCTGTATAAACATGGAAATATCTACACCGCTTCCTGTATAAACATGGAAATGTCAGCACCACTATCTGTATGAACATGGAAATATCTACACCGCTATCTGTATGAACATGGAAATATCTACACCGCTATCTGTATGACCATGGAAATATCTACACCGCTATCAGTATGAACAAGGAAATATTTACACCGCTATCTGTATGAACATGGATATATCTACACAGCCCTCTGGATGAACATGGAAATATCCACACCGCTATCAGTATGAACAAGGAAATAAATACACCGCTATCTGTATGAACATGGAAATATCTACACCGCCATCTGTATGAACATGGAAATATCTGCACCGCCATCTGTATGAATATATAAATATCTACACCGCCATCTGTATTAAGACGGAGATATCTACACTGCTATCTGAATAAACATGGAAATATCTACACCGCTATCTGTATAAACATGGAAATATCTACACCGCTATCTGTATAACCATGGAAATATCTACACCGCTACCTGTATAAACATGGAAATATCAGCACCGCTATCTGTATGAACATGGAAATATCTACACCGCTGCCTGTATAAACAAGGAAATATCAGCACCGCTATCTGTATGAACATGGAAATATCTACACCGCTATCTGTATGAACATGGAAATATCTACTCCGCTATCTGTATGAACATGGAAATAGCTACACCGCTATCTGTATGAACATGGATTTATCTACACAGCCATCTGGATGAAAATGGAAATATCTACACCGCTATCTGTATAAACATGGAAATATCTACACCGCTATCTGTATGAACATGGAAATATCTACACCGCTATCTGTATGAACATGGAAATATCTTCACCGCTATCTGTTTGAACATGGAAATATCTACACCGCTATCTGCATATACATTTAAATATCTACACAGCTATCTCTTTACACATGGAAATAACTACACTGCTATCTGCATGAACATGGAAATATCTACACCGCCATCTGTATGAACATGGAAATTTATACACCGCTATCTGTGTAAACTTGCATACATCTTCACTGCTATCTGTATAAACATGGAAATATCTACACCGCTATCTGTATGAACATGGAAATATCTACACCGCTATCTGTTTGAACATGGAAATATCTACACCGCTTTCTGCATAAAAATGGAAATATCTACACAGCTATCTGCATATACATGGAAATATCTTCAAAGCTATCTCTTTACACATGGAAATAATTACACCGCTATCTCTATAAACATGGAAATATCTACACCGCCATCTGTATGAACATGGAAATATCTGCATTGCCATCTGTATGAACATATAAATACCTACACCGCCATCTGTATTAAGATGGAGATATCTACACCGCTATCTGTTTAAACCTGGAAATATCTACACCGCTACCTGTATAAACATGGAAATATCAGCACCGCTCTCTGTACGAACTCGGAAATATCTACACCGCTATCTGTATGAACATGGAAATATCTACACCGCTATCTGTATGAACATGGAAATATCTACACCGCTATCTGTATGAACATGGATATATCTACACAGCCCTCTGGATGAACATGGAAATATCCACACCGCTATCTGTGTAAACATGCATACATCTTCACCGCTATCTATATAAACATGGAAATATCTACACCGCTATCTGTATGAACATGGAAATATCTACACCGCTATCTGTTTGAAGATGGAAATATATACACCGCTATCTGCATGAAAATGGAAATATCTACACAGCTATCTGCATATAGATGGAAATATCTACACAGCTATCTCTTTACACGTGGAAATAACTACACCGCTATCTGTATGAACATGGAAATATCTACACCGCCATCTGTATGAACATGGAAATATCTGCACCGCCATCTGTATGAACATATAAACATCTACACCGCCATCTGTATTAAGATGGAGATATCTACACCGCTATCTGAATAAACATGGAAATATCTACACCGCTATCTGTATAAACATGGAAATATCTACACCGCTATCTGTATAAACATGGAAATATCTACACCGCTACCTGTATAAACATGGAAATATCAGCACCGCTATCTGAATGAACCTGGAACTATCTACACCGCTATCTGTATGAACATGGAAATATCTACACCGCTATCTGTATGAACATGGAAATATCTACAAAGCTATCTGAATGAACATGGAAATATCTACACCGCTATCTGTTTGAACATGTAAATATCTACACCGCTATCTGCATGAAAATGGAAATATCTGCAAAGCTATCTGCATATACATGGAAATATCTACACAGCTATCTCTTTACACATGGAAATAACTACACCGCTATATCTATAAACATGGAAATATCTACACCACCATCTGTATGAACATGGAAATATCTGCACAGCCATCTGTATGAACATATAAATATCTACACCGCCATCTGTATTAAGAAGGAAATATCTAAACCGCTATCTGTATAAACATGGAAATATCTACACCGCTGCCTGTATAAACATGGAAATATCAGCACCGCTCTCTGTATGAAAATGGAAATATCTACACCGCTATCTGTATGAACATGGAAATATCTACACTGCTATCTCTATGAACATGGAAATAGCTACACCGTTATCTGTATGAAAATGGAAATAGCTACACCGCTATCTGTATGAACATGGAAACATCTACACCACTATCTGTATGAACATGGATATATCTACACAGCCATCTGGAAGAACATGGAAATATCTACACCGCTATCTGTATGAACATGGAAATATCAACACCGCTATCTGTATGAACATGGATATATCTACACAGCCATCTGGATGAATATGGAAATATCTACACCACTATCTGTGTAAACATGCATACATCTTCACCACTATCTGTATAAACAGGGAAATATCTGCACCGCTATCGGTATGAACATGGAAATATCCACACCGCTATCTGTATGAACATGGAAATACCTACACCGCTATCTGTTTGGACATGGAAATATCTACACCGCTATCTGCATGAAAATGGAAATATCTACACTGCTATCTGCATATACATTTAAATATCTACACAGCTATCTCTTTACACATGGAAATAACTACACCACTATCTGTATGAACATGGAAATATCTACACCGCCATCTGTATGAACATGGAAATATCTGCACCGCCATCTGTATGAACATATAAATATCTACACCGCCATCTGTATTAAGATGGAAATATCTACACTGCTATCTGTATAAACATGGTAATATCTACACCGCCATCTGTCTGAACATATAAATATCTACAGCGCCATCTGTACTAAGAAGGAAATATCTAAACCGCTATCTGTATAAACATGGAAATATCTACACCGCTGCCAGTATGAACATGGAAATAGCTACACCGCTATCAGTATGAACATGGAAATATATACACCGCTATCTGAATGAACATGGATATATCTACACAGCCATCTGGATGAACATGGAAATATCTACACCGCTATCTGTGTAAACATGCATACATCTTCACCGCTACCTATATAAACATGGAAATATCTACACCACTATCTGTATGAACATGGATATATCTACACAGCCATCTGGATGAAAATGGAAATATCTACACCGCTATCTGTATGAACATGGAAATATCTACACCGCTATCTGTGTAAACATGCATACATCTTCACCGCTATCAGTATAAACATGGAAATATCTACACCGCTATCTGTATGAACATGGAAATAGCTACACCGCTATCTGTATGAACATGGAAATATCTACTCCGCTATCTGTATGAACATGGATATATCTACACAGCCATCTGGATGAACATGGAAATATCTACACCGCTATCTGTGTAAACATGCATACATCTTCACCGCTCTCTGTATAAACATGGAAATATATACACCGCTATCTGTATGAACAATGAAATATCTACACCGCTATCTGTATGAACATGGAAATATCTACACCGCTATCTTTTTGAACCTGGAAATATCTACACCGCTATCTGCATGAAAATGGAAATATCTACACTGCTATCTGCATGAAATTGGAAATATCTACACTGCTATCTGCATATACATTTAAATATCTACACAGCTATCTCTTTACACTTGGAAATAAATACACCACTATCTGTATGAACATGGAAATAACTACATCGCCATCTGTATGAACATATAAATATACCGCCATCTGTATTAAGAAGGAAATATCTAAACCGCTATCTGTATAAACATGGAAATATCTACACCGCTGCCTGTATAAACATGGAAGTATCAGCACCGCTATCTGTATGAACATGGAAATATCTACACCGCTCTCTGTAGGAACATGGAAATAGCTACACCGCTGCCTGTATAAACATGGAAATATCAGCACTGCTATCTGTATGAACATAGAAATATCTACACCATTATCTGTATGAACATGGATATATCTACACAGCCATCTGGATGAACATGGATATATCCACACCGCTATCTGTGTAAACATGCATACATCTTCACCGCTATCTATATAAACATGGAAATATCTACACCGCTATCTGTATGAACATGGAAATATCTAAACCGCTATCTGTGTAAACATGCATACATCTTCACCGCTATCTATATAAACATGGAAATATCTACACCGCTATCTGTATGAACATGGAAATATCTACACCGCTATCTGTTTGAAGATGGAAATATATACACCGCTATCTGCATGAAAATGGAAATATCTACACAGCTATCTGCATATAGATGGAAATATCTACACAGCTATCTCTTTACACGTGGAAATAACTACACCGCTATCTGTATGAACATGGAAATATCTACACCGCCATCTGTATGAACATGGAAATATCTGCACCGCCATCTGTATGAACATATAAACATCTACACCGCCATCTGTATTAAGATGGAGATATCTACACCGCTATCTGAATAAACATGGAAATATCTACACCGCTATCTGTATAAACATGGAAATATCTACACCGCTATCTGTATAAACATGGAAATATCTACACCGCTACCTGTATAAACATGGAAATATCAGCACCGCTATCTGAATGAACCTGGAACTATCTACACCGCTATCTGTATGAACATGGAAATATCTACACCGCTATCTGTATGAACATGGAAATATCTACAAAGCTATCTGAATGAACATGGAAATATCTACACCGCTATCTGTTTGAACATGTAAATATCTACACCGCTATCTTCATGAAAATGGAAATATCTGCAAAGCTATCTGCATATACATGGAAATATCTACACAGCTATCTCTTTACACATGGAAATAACTACACCGCTATATCTATAAACATGGAAATATCTACACCACCATCTGTATGAACATGGAAATATCTGCACAGCCATCTGTATGAACATATAAATATCTACACCGCCATCTGTATTAAGAAGGAAATATCTAAACCGCTATCTGTATAAACATGGAAATATCTACACCGCTGCCTGTATAAACATGGAAATATCAGCACCGCTCTCTGTATGAAAATGGAAATATCTACACCGCTATCTGTATGAACATGGAAATATCTACACTGCTATCTCTATGAACATGGAAATAGCTACACCGTTATCTGTATGAAAATGGAAATAGCTACACCGCTATCTG
This sequence comes from Gorilla gorilla gorilla, assembly GCF_029281585.2. Lineage (NCBI taxonomy): Eukaryota > Metazoa > Chordata > Mammalia > Primates > Hominidae > Gorilla > Gorilla gorilla. The sequence goes on along the minus strand of NC_073234.2, from coordinate 151,224,937 downwards.
TATGAACATGGAAACATCTACACCACTAACTGTATGAACATGGATATATCTACACAGCCATCTGGAAGAACATGGAAATATCTACACCGCTATCTGTATGAACATGGAAATATCAACACCGCTATCTGTATGAACATGGATATATCTACACAGCCATCTGGATGAATATGGAAATATCTACACCACTATCTGTGTAAACATGCATACATCTTCACCACTATCTGTATAAACAGGGAAATATCTGCACCGCTATCGGTATGAACATGGAAATATCCACACCGCTATCTGTATGAACATGGAAATACCTACACCGCTATCTGTTTGGACATGGAAATATCTACACCGCTATCTGCATGAAAATGGAAATATCTACACTGCTATCTGCATATACATTTAAATATCTACACAGCTATCTCTTTACACATGGAAATAACTACACCACTATCTGTATGAACATGGAAATATCTACACCGCCATCTGTATGTACATGGAAATATCTGCACCGCCATCTGTATGAACATATAAATATCTACACCGCCATCTGTATTAAGATGGAAATATCTACACTGCTATCTGTATAAACATGGTAATATCTACACCGCCATCTGTCTGAACATATAAATATCTACAGCGCCATCTGTACTAAGAAGGAAATATCTAAACCGCTATCTGTATAAACATGGAAATATCTACACCGCTGCCTGTATGAACATGGAAATAGCTACACCGCTATCAGTATGAACATGGAAATATCTACACCGCTATCTGAATGAACATGGATATATCTACACAGCCATCTGGATGAACATGGAAATATCTACACCGCTATCTGTGTAAACATGCATACATCTTCACCGCTATCTATATAAACATGGAAATATCTACACCACTATCTGTATGAACATGGATATATCTACACAGCCATCTGGATGAACATGGAAATATCTACACCGCTATCTGTATGAACATGGAAATATCTACACCGCTATCTGTGTAAACATGCATACATCTTCACCGCTATCAGTATAAACATGGAAATATCTAACCCGCTATCTGTATGAACATGGAAATAGCTACACCGCTATCTGTATGAACATGGAAATATCTACTCCGCTATCTGTATGAACATGGATATATCTACACAGCCATCTGGATGAACATGGAAATATCTACACCGCTATCTGTGTAAACATGCATACATCTTCACCGCTCTCTGTATAAACATGGAAATATATACACCGCTATCTGTATGAACAATGAAATATCTACACCGCTATCTGTATGAACATGGAAATATCTACACCGCTATCTTTTTCAACCTGGAAATATCTACACCGCTATCTGCATGAAAATGGAAATATCTACACCGCTATCTGCATGAAATTGGAAATATCTACACTGCTATCTGCATATACATTTAAATATCTACACAGCTATCTCTTTACACATGGAAATAACTACACCACTATCTGTATGAACATGGAAATAACTACACCGCCATCTGTATGAACATATAAATACGCCGCCATCTGTATTAAGAAGGAAATATCTAAACCGCTATCTGTATAAACATGGAAATATCTACACCGCTATCTGTATAAACATGGAAATATCAGCACCGCTATCTGTATGAACATGGAAATATGTACACCGCTATCTATAGGAACATGGAAATAGCTACGCCGTTGCCTGTATAAACATGGAAATATCAGCACCGCTATCTGTATGAACATGGAAATATCTACACCACTATCTGTATGAACAAGGATATATCTACACAGCCATCTGGATGAACATGGAAATATCTACACCATTATCTGTATGAACATGGAAATATCTACACCGCTATCTGTGTAAACATGCATACATCTTCACCGCTATCAGTATAAACATGGAAATATCTACACCGCTATCTGTATGAACATGGAAATAGCTACACCGCTATCTGTATGAACATGGAAATATCTACACCGCTATCTGTATGAACATGGATATATCTACACAGCCATCTGGATGAACATGGAAATATCTACACCGCTATCTGTGTAAACATGCATACATCCTCACCGCTATCTGTATAAACATGGAAATATCTACACCGCTATCTGTATGAACATGGAAATATCTACAACGCTATCTGTATGAACATGGAAATATCTACACCGCTATCTGTTTGAACATGGAAATATCTACACCGCTATCTGCATGAAAATGGAAATATCTACACTGCTATCTGCATATACATGGAAATATCTACACAGCTATCTCTTTACACATGGAAATAACTACACCGCTATCTGTATGAACATGGAAATATCCACACCGCCATCTGTATGAACATGGAAATATCTGCACCGCCATCTGGATGAATATATAAATATCTACACCGCCATCTGTATTAAGATGGAGATATCTACACCGCTAGCTGTATAAACATGGAAATATCTACACCGCTTTCTGTATAAACATGGAAATATCTACACCGCTATCTGTATAAACATGGAAATATCTACACCGCTACCTGTATAAACATGGAAATATCAGCACCGCTATCTGTATGAACATGGAAATATCTACACCGCTATCTGTATGAACATGGAAATATCTACACCGCTATCTGTATGAACATGGAAATATCTACACCGCTATCAGTATGAACAAGGAAATATCTACACCGCCATCTGTATGAACATGGATATATCTACACAGCCCTCTGGATGAACATGGAAATATCCACACCGCTATCTGTGTAAACATGCATACATCTTCACCGCTATCTGTATAAACATGGAAATATCTACACCGCTATCTGTATGAACATGGAAATATCTACACCGCTATCTGTTTGAAGATGGAAATATATACACCGCTATCTGCATGAAAACGGAAATATCTACACAGCTATCTGCATATACATGGAAATATCTACACAGCTATCTCTTTACACATGGAAATAACTACACCGCTATCTGTATGAACATGGAAATATCTACACCGCCATCTGTATGAACATGGAAATATCTGCACCGCCATCTGTATGAACATATAAATATCTACACCGCCATCTGTATTAAGAAGGAGATATCTACACTGCTATCTGAATAAACATGGAAATATCTACACCGCTATCTGTATAAACATGGAAATATCTACACCGCTATCTGTATGAACATGGAAATATCTACACCGCTGCCTGTATAAACATGGAAATATCAGCACGGCTATCTGTATGAACATGGAAATATCTACACCGCTATCTGTATGAACATGGAATTAACTACACTGCTATCTGTATGAACATGGAAATAGCTACAACGTTATCTGTATGAACATGGAAATAGCTACACCACTATCTGTATGAACATGGAAATATCCACACCGCTATCTGTATGAACATGGAAATATCTACACCGCTATCTGTTTGAACATGGAAATATCTACACCGCTATCTGCATGAAAATGGAAATATCTACACTGCTATCTGCATATACATTTAAATATCTACACAGCTATCTCTTTACACATGGAAATAACTACACCGCTATCTGTATGAACATGGAAATATCTACACCGCCATCTGTATGAACACGGAAATATCTGCACCGCCATCTGTATGAACATATAAATATCTACACAGCCATCTGTATTAAGAAGAAAATATCTAAACCGCTATCTGTATAAACATGGAAATATCTAAACCGCTGCCTGTATAAACAAGGAAATATCAGCACCGCTATCTGTATGAACATGGAAATATCAACACCGCTATCTGTATGAACATGGAAATAGCTACACCGCTATCTGTATGAACATGGATGTATCTACACAGCCATCTGGATGAACATGGAAATATCTACACCGCTATCTGTATAAACATGGAAATATCTACACCGCTATCTGTATGAACATGGAAATATCTACACCGCTATCTGTATGAACATGGAAATATCTACACCGCTATCTGTATGAACATGGAAATATCTACACCGCTATCTGTTTGAACATGGAAATATCTACACCGCTATCTGCAGGAAAATGGAAATATCAACACTGCTATCTGCATATACATTTAAATATCTACACAGCTATCTCTTTACACATGGAAATAACTACACTGCTATCTGCATGAACATGGAAATATCTACACCGCCATCTGTATGAACATGGAAATATCTGCACTGCCATCTGTATGAACATATAAATATCTACACCGCAATCTGTATTAAGATAGAGATATATCCACTGCTATCTGTATAAACATGGAAATATCCACACCGCTATCTGTATAAACATGGAAATATCTACACCGCTATCTGTATAAACATGGAAATATCTACACCACTACCTGTATAAACATGGAAATATCAGCACCGCTATCTGTATGAACTTGGAAATATCTACACTGCCATCTGTATGAACATGGAAATATCTACACCGCTATCTCTATGAACATGGAAATATCTAAACAGCTATCTGTATGAACATGGAAATATCTACACCGCTATCTGTTTGAACTTGGAAATATCTACACCGCTGTCTGCATGAAAATGGAAATATCTACACAGCTATCTGCATATACATGGAAATATCTACACAGCTATCTCTTAAAACATGGAAATAACTATACCGCTATCTCTATAAACATGGAAATATCTACACCGCCATCTGTATGAACATGGAAATATGTGCACCGCCATCTGTATGAACATATAAATATCTACACCGCCATCTGTATTAAGAAAGAAATATCTGAACCGCTATCTGGATGAACATGGAAATATCTACACCGCTATCTGCATGAACATGGAAATATCTACACTGCTATCTGTGTAAACATGCATACATCTTCGCCGCTATCTGTATAAACATGGAAATGTCTACAAGGATATCTGTATGAACATGGAAGTATCTACACCGCTATCTGTACGAACATGGAAATATCTAAACCGCTATCTGCATGAAAATAGAAATATCTACACAGCTATCTGCATATACATGGAATTATCTACACAGCTATCTCTTTACACATGGAAATAACTACACCGCTATCTGTATGAACATGGAAATATCTGCACCGCCATCTGTATGAACACATAAATATCTACACCGCCATCTGTATTAAGATGGAGATACCTACACCGCTATCTGTATGAACATTGGAATATCTACACCGCTATCTGTATGAACATGGATATATCTACACAGCCCTCTGGATGAACATGGAAATATCCACACTGCTATCTTTGTAAACATGCATACATCTTCACCGCTATCTGTAGAAACATGGAAATATCTACACAGCTATCTGTATGAACATGGAAATATCTACACCGCTATCTGTTTGAACATGGAAATATATACACCGCTATCTGCATGAAAATGGAAATATCTACACAGCTATCTGCATATAGATGGAAATATCTACACAGCTATCTCTTTACACATGGAAATAACTACACCACTATCTGTATGAACATGGAAATATCTACACCGCCATCTGTATGATCATGGAAATATCTGCACCGCCATCTGTATGAACATATAAATATCTACACCGCCATCTGTAGTAAGATGGAGATATCTACACCGCTATCTGAATAAACATGGAAATATCTACACCGCTATCTGTATAAACATGGAAATATCTACACCGCTATGTGTATAACCATGGAAATATCTACACCGCTACCTGTATAAACATGGAAATATCAGCACCGCTATCTGTATGAACATGGAAATATCTACACCGCTATCTGTATGAACATGCAATATCTACACCGCTATCTGTATGAACATGGAAATATCTACAAAGCTATCTGAATGAACATGGAAAAATCTACACCGCTATCTGTTTGAACATGGAAATATCTACACCGCTATCTGCATGAAAATGGAAATATCTACACTGCTATCTGCATATACATGGAAATATCTACACAGCTATCTCTTTACACATGGAAATAACTACACCGCTATATCTATAAACATGGAAATATCTACACCGCCATCTGTATTAACATGGAAATATCTGCACCGCCATCTGTATGAATATATAAATATCTACACCGCCATCTGTATTAAGAAGGAAATATCTAAACCGCTATCTGTATAAACAAGGAAATATCTACACCGCTGCCTGTATAAACATGGAAATATCAGCACCGCTCTCTGTATGAAAATGGAAATATCTACACCGCTATCTGTATGAACATGCAAATATCTACACTGCTATCTGTATGAACATGGAAATAGCTACACCGTTATCTCTATGAAAATGGAAATAGCTACACCGCTATCTGTATGAACATGGAAATATGTACACCGCTATCTGTATGAACATGGAAATATCTACACCGCTATCTGTATGAACATGGAAATATCTACACCGCTATCTGTATGAACATGGATATATCTACACAGACATCTGGATGAACATGGAAATATCTACACCGCTATCTGTGTAAACATGCTTACATCTTCACCACTATCTGTATAAACATGGAAATATCTGCACCGCTATCGGTATGAACTTGGAAATATCTACACCTCTATCTCTATGAACATGGAAATACCTACACCGCTTTCTGTTTGGACATGGAAATATCTACACCGCCATCTGCATGAAATTGGAAATATCTACACTGCTATCTGCATATACATTTAAATATCTACACAGCTATCTCTTTACACATGGAAATAACTACCCCACTATCTGTATGAACATGGAAATAACTACACCGCCATCTGTATGAACATGGAAGTATCTACACCGCCATCTGTATGAACATATAAATATCTACACCGCCATCTGTATTAAGATGGAGATATCTACACTGTTATCTGTATAAACATGGAAATATCTACACCGCTGCCTGTATAAACATGGAAATATCAGCACCGCTATCTGTATGAACATGGAAATATCTACACCGCTATCTGTAGGAACATGGAAATAGCTACACCGCTGCCTGTATAAACATGGAAATATCAGCACCGCTATCTGTATGAACATGGAAATATCTACACCACTATCTGTATGAACATGGATATATTTACACAGCCATCTGGATGAACATGGAAATATCTACACCACTATCTGTATGAACATTGAAATATCTACACCGCTATCTGTGTAAACATGCATACATCTTCACCGCTATCAGTATAAACATGGAAATAACTACACCGTTATCTGTATGAAAATGAAAATAGCTACACCGCTATCTGTATGAACATGGAAATATCTACACCGCTATTTGTATGAACATGGATATATCTACACAGCCATCTGTCTGAACATGGAAATTGCTACACCGCTAACTGAAAGAACATGGATATATCTACACAGCCATCTGGATGAACATGGAAATATCTACACCGCTATGTGTGTAAACATGCATAGATCTTCACCGCTACCTGTATAAACATGGAAATATCTACACCGCTATCTGTATGAACATGGAAATATCTACACCGCTATCTGTATGAACATGGAAATATCTACACCGCTATCTGTTTGAACATGGAAATATCTACACCGCTATCTGCATGAAAATGGAAATATTTACACTGCTATCTGTATATACATTTAAATATCTACACAGCTATCTCTTTACACATGGAAATAACTAAACCGCTATCTGTATGAACATGGAAATATCTACACCGCTATCTGTATGAACATGGAAATATCTGCACCGCCATCTGTATGAACATATAAATATCTACACCGCCATCTGTATTAAGATGGAGATATCTACACTGCTATCTGTTTAAACATGGAAATATCTACACCGCTATCGGTATAAACATGGAAATATCTACACCGCTATCTGTATGAACATGGAAATATCTACACCGCTATCTGTAAGAACATGGAAATATCTACACCGCTATCTCTTTGAACATGGAAATATCTACACTGCTGTCTGCATGAAAATGGAAATATCTACACAGCTATCTGCATATACATGGAAATATCTACACAGCTATCTCTTAACACATGGAAATAACTACACTGCTATCTCTATAAAGATGGAAATATCTACACCGCCATCTGTATGAATATGGAAATATCTGCACCGCCGTCTGTATGAACATATAAATATCTACACCGCCATCTGTATTAAGAAGGAAATATCTAAACCGCTATCTGTATGAACATTGAAATATCTACACCGCTATCTGTATGAACATGGAAATATCTACACCGCTATCTGTACGAACATGGAAATATCTAAACCGCTATCTGCATGAAAATAGAAATATCTACACAGCTATCTGCATATACATGGAAATATCTACACAGCTATCACTTTACACATGGAAATAACTACACCGCTATCTGTATGAACATGGAAATATCTGCACCGCCATCTGTATGAACACATAAATATCTACACCGCCATCTGTATAAAGGTGGAGATACCTACACCGCTATCTGTATAAACATGGAAATATCTACACCGCTATCTGTATAAACATGGAAATATCTACACCGCTATCTGTATAAACATGGAAATATCAGCACCGCTATCTGTATGAACATGGAAATATCAGCCCCTCTATCTGTATGAACATGGAAGTATCTACACTGCTATCTGTATGAACATGGAAATATCTACACCGCTATCTGTATGAACACGGAAATATCTACACCGCTATCTGTTTGAACATGGAAATATCTACACCGCTATCTGTATGAACACGGAAATATCTACACCACTATCTGTTTGAACATGGAATTACCTACACCGCTATCTGCATGAAAATGGAAATATCTACACTGCAATCTGCATATACATTTAAATATCTACACAGCTATCTCTTTACACATGGAAATAACTACACCACTATCTGTATGAACATGGAAATAACTACACCGCCACCTGTATGAACATGGAAGTATCTGCACCGCCATCTGTATGAACATATATATATCTACACCGCCATCTGTATTAAGATGGAGATATCTACACTGCTATCTGTATAAACATGGAAATATCTACACCGCCATCTGTATGAACATATAAATACACCACCATCTGTATTAAGAAGGAAATATCTAAACCGCTATCTGTATAAACATGGAAATATCTACACCGCTGCCTGTATAAACATGGAAATATCAGCTCCGCTATCTGTATGAACATGGAAATATCTACACCGCTATCTGTAGGAACATGGAAATAGCTACACCGCTGCCTGTATAAACATGGAAATATCAGCACCGCTATCTGTATGAACATGGAAATATCTAACCACTATCTGTATGAACATGGATATATTTACACAGCCATCTGAATGAACATGGAAATATCTACACCACTATCTGTATGAACATGGAAATATCTACACCGCTATCTGTGTAAACATGCATACATCTTCACCGCTATCAGTATAAACATGGAAATATCTACTCCGCTATCTGTATGAACATGGAAATAGCTACACCGCTATCTTTATGAACATGGAAATATCTACACCGCTCTCTGTATGAACATGGATATATCTACACAGCCATCTGGATGAACATGGAAATATCTACACCGCTATCTGTGTAAACATGCATACATCTTCACCGCTATCTGTATAAACATGGAAATATCTACACCGCTATCTGTATGAACATGGAAATATCTACACCGCTATCTGTATGAACATGTGAATATCTACACCGCTATCTGCATGAAAATGGAAATATCTACACTGCTATCAGCATATACATGGAAATATCTACACAGCTATCTCTTTACACATGGAAATATCTACACCGCTATCTGTATGAACATGGAAATATCTACACCGCAATCTGTCTGAACATGGAAATATATACACCGCTATCTGTTGGAAAATGGAAATATATACACCGCTATCTGCATGAAAACGGAAATATCTACACAGCTAACTGCATATACATGGAAATACCTACACAGCTATCTCTTTACACATGGAAATAACTACACCGCTATCTGTATGAACATGGAAATATCTACACCGCAATCTGTCTGAACATGGAAATATATACACCTCTATCTGTATGAACATGGAAATAGCTTCACCGTTATCTGTATGAAAATGGAAATAGCTACACCGCTATCTGTATGAACATGGAAATGTCTACACCGCTATTTGTATGAACATGGATATATCTACACAGCCATCTGTCTGAACATGGAAATAGCTACACCACTATCTGAATGAACGTGGATATATCTACACAGCCATCTGGATGAACATGGAAATATCTACACCGCTATCTGCATGAAAATGGAAATATCTACACTGCAATCTGCATATACATTTAAATATCTACACAGCTATCTCTTTACACATGGAAATAATTACACCGATATCTGTATGAACATGGAAATATCTAAACCACCATCTGTATGAACATGGAAATATCTGCACCGCCATCTGTATGAACATATAAATATCTTCACCGCCATCTGTATTAAGATGGAGATATCTACACTGCTATCTGTATAAACATGGAAATATCTACACCGCCATCTGTATGAACATATAAATATCTACACCGCCATCTGTATTAAGAAGGAAATATCTAAAATGCTATCTGTATAAACATGGAAATATCTACACCGCTGCCTGTATAAACATGGAAATATCAGCACCACTATCTGTATGAACATGGAAATATCTACACCGCAATCTGTATGAACATGGATATATCTACACAGCCATCTGGATGAACATGGAAATATCTACACCGCTATCTGTATGAACATGGAAATATCTACACCGCTATCTGTGTAAACATGCATACATCTTCACCGCTATCAGTATAAACATGGAAATATCTACACCGCTATCTGTATGAACATGGAAATAGCTACACCGCTATCTGTATGAACATGGAAATATCTACACAGCTATCTGTATGAACATGGATATATCTACACAGCCATCTGGATGAACATGGAAATATCTACACCTCTATCTGTGTAAACATGCATACATCTGCACCACTATCTGTATAAACATGGAAATAACTACACCGCTGTCTGTATGAACATGGAAATATCTGCACCGCTATCTGTATGAACATGCAAATATCTACACCGCTATCTGTTTGAACATGGAAATATCTACACCGCTATCGGCATGAAAATGGAAATATCTACACCGCTATCTGCATATACATGGAAATATCTACACAGCCATCTCTTTACACATGGAAATAAATACACGGCTATCTGTATGAACATGGAAATATCTACACCGCCATCTGTATGAACATGGAAATATCTGCACCGTCATCTGTATGAACATAGAAATATCTACACCGCCATCTGTATTAAGATGGAGATATCTCCCCGCTATCTGTATAAACATGGAAATATCAACACCGCTATCTGTATAAACATGGAAATATCTACACCGATATCTGTAAAAACATGGAAATATCTACACCGCTACCTGTATAAACATGGAAATATCAGCACCGCTATCTGTATGAACATGGAAATATCTACACCGCTATCTGTATGAACATGGATATATCTACACAGCCCTCTGGATGAACATGGAAATATCCACACCGCTATCTGTGTAAACATGCATACATCTTCACCGTTATCTGTATAAACATGGAAATATCTACACCGTTATCTGTATGAACATGGAAATATCTACACCGCTATCTGTTTGAAGATGGAAATATATACACCACTATCTGCATGAAAATGGGAATATCAACACAGCTATCTGCATATAGATGGAAATATCTACACAGCTGTCTGTTTACACATGGAAATAACTACAATGCTATCTGTATGAACATGGACATATCTACACCGCCATCTGTATGAACATGGAAATATCTGCACCGCCATCTGTATGAACATATAAATATCTACACCGCCATCTGTATTAAGATGGAGATATCTACACCGCTATCTGAATAAACATGGAAATATCTACACCGCTATCTGTATAAACATGGAAATATCTACACCGCTATCTGTATAAACATGGAAATATCTACACCGCTACCTGTATAAACATGGAAATAACAGCACCGCTATCTGTATGAACCTGGAAATATCTACACCGCTATCTGTATGAACACGGAAATATCTACAACGCTATCTGTTTGAACATGGAAATATCTACACCGCTATCTGTATGAACACGGAAATATCTACACCGCTATCTGTTTGAACATGGAAATATCTACACCGCTATCTGCATGAAAATGGAAATATATACACAGCTATCTGCATATACATGGAAATATCTACACAGCTATCACTTTACACATGGAAAAAACTACACCGCTATCTGAATGAACATGGAAATATCTTCACCGCCATCTTTATGAACATGGATATATCTACACAGCCATCTGGATGAACATGGAAATATCTACACCGCTATCTGTATGAACATGGAAATATCTACACCGATATCTGTGTAAACATGAATACATCTTCACCGCTATCTGTATAAACATGGAAATATCTACACTGCTATCTGTATGAACATGGAAATATCTACACCGCTATCTGTTTGAACATGGAAATATCTACACCGCTATCTGCATGAAAATGGAAATATCTACACAGCGATCTGCATATACATGGAAATATCTACAAAGCTATCTCTTTACACATGGAAATAAGTACAGCGCTATTTCTATAAACATGGAAATAGCTACACCGCCATCTGTATGAACATGGAAATATCTACACCGCTATCTGTATGAACATGGGAATATCTACACCGCTATCTGTATGAACATGGATATATCTACACAGCCCTCTGGATGAACATGGAAATATCCACACCGCTATCTGTGTAAACATGCATACATCTTCACCGCTATCTGTATAAATATGGAAATATCTACACCGCTATCTGTATGAACATGGAAATATCTACACCGCTATCTGTTTCAAGATGGAAATATATACACCGCTATCTGCATGAAAATGGAAGTATCTACACAGCTATCTGCATATAGATGGAAATATCTACACAGCTATCTCTTTACACATGTAAATAACTACACCACTATCTGTATGAACATGGAAATATCTACACCGCCATCTGTATGAACATGGAAATATCTGCACCGCCATCTGTATGAACATATAAATATCTACACCGCCATCTGTATTAAGATGGAGATATCTACACCGCTATCTGAATAAACATGGAAATATCTACACCGCTATCTGTATAAACATGGAAATATCTACACCACTATCTGTATGAACATGGAAATATCTACACCGCTATCTGTATGAACATGGAAATATCTACAAAGCTATCTGAATGAACATGGAAAAATCTACACTGCTATCTGCATATACATGGAAATATCTACACAGCTATCTCTTTACACATGGAAATAACTACACCGCTATATCTATAAACATGGAAATATCTTCACCGCCATCTGTATGAACATGGAAATATCTGCACCGCCATCTGTATTAACATATAAATATCTACACCGCCATCTGTATTAAGAAGGAAATATCTAAACCGCTATCTGTATAAACCTTTAAATATCTACACCGCTGCCTGTATAAACATGGAAATATCAGCACCGCTATCTGTATGAACATGGAAATATCTACACTGCTATCTGTATGAACATGGAAATAACTACACCGTTATCTGTATGAACATGCAAATAGCTACACCACTATCTGTATGAACATGGAAATATCTACACCGCTATCTGTATGAACATGGATATATCTACACAGCCATCTGGATGAACATGGAAATATCTACACCGCTATCTGTACGAACATGGAAATATGTACACCGCTATCTGTATGAACATGGATATATCTACACAGTCATCTGGATGAACATGGAAATATCTACACTGCTCTCTGTGTAAACATGCATAGAACTTCACCGCTCTCTCTATAAACATGGAAATATCTACACCGCTATCTGTATTAACATGGAAATATCCACACCGCTATCTGTATGAACATGGAAATATCTACACCGCTATCTGTTTGAACATGGAAATATCTACACCGCTATCTGTATGAAAATGGAAATATCTACACTGCTATCTGCATATACATTTAAATATCTACACAGCTATCTCTTTACACATGGAAATAACTACACCGCTATCTGTATGAACATGGAAATATCTACACCACCATCTGTATGAACACGGAAATATCTGCACCTCCATCTGTAAGAACATATAAATATCTACACCACCATCTGTATTAAAATGGAGATATCTACACTGCTATCTGTATAAACATGGAAATATCTAAACCGCCATCTGTATGAACATATAAATATGTTCAACGCCATCTGTATTAAGAAGGAAATATCTAAACCGCTATCTGTATAAACATGGAAATATCTACACCGCTGCCTGTATAAACAAGGAAATATCAGCACCGCTATCTGTTTGAACATGGAAATATCTACACAGCTTTCTGTATGAACATGGAAATAGCTACACCGCTATCTGAATGAACATGGATATATCTACACAGCCATCTGGATGAACATGGAAATATATACACCGCTATCTGTGTAAACATGCATACATCTTCACCACTATCTTTATAAACATGGAAATATCTGCACCGCTATCGGTATGAACATGGAAATATCTACACCGCTATCTGTATGAACATGGAAATACCTACACCGCTATCTGTTTGGACATGGAAATATCTACACCGCTATCTGCATGAAATTGGAAATATCTACACTGCTATCTGCATATACATTTAAATATCTACACAGCTATCTCTTTACACATGGAAATAACTACACCACTATCTGTATGAACATGGAAATAACTACACTGCCATCTGTATGAACATGGAAATATCTGCACCGCCATCTGTATGAACATATAAATATCTACACCGCCATCTGTATTAAGATGGAGATATCTACACTGCTATCTGTATAAACATGGAAATATCTACACCGCCATCTGTATGAACATATAAATACGCCGCCATCTGTATTAAGAAGGAAATATCTAAACCGCTATCTGTATAAACATGGAAATATCTACACCGCTTCCTGTATAAACATGGAAATATCAGCACCGCTATCTGTATGAACATGGAAGTATCTACACCACTATCTGTATGAACATGGATATATCTACACAGCCATCTGGATGAACATGGAAATATCTACACCACTATCTGTATGAACATGGAAATATCTACACCGCTATCTGTGTAAACATGCATACATCTTCACCGCTATCAGTATAAACATGGAAATATCTACACCGCTATCTGTATGAACATGGAAATAGCTACACCGCTATCTGTATGAACATGGAAATATCTACACCGCCATCTGTACGAACATGGAAATATCTACACCGCTATCAGTATGAACAAGGAAATATCTACACCGCTATCTGTATGAACATGGATATATCTACACAGCCCTCTGGATGAACATGGAAATATCCACACGGCTATCTGTGTAAACATGCATACATCTTCACCGCTATCTGTATAAACATGGAAATATCTACACCGCTATATGTATGAACATGGAAATACCTACACCTCTATCTGTTTGAAGATGGAAATATATACACCGCTATCTGCATGAAAACGGAAATATCAACACAGCTATCTGCATATACATGGAAATACTACACAGCTATCTCTTTACACATGGAAATAACTACACCGCTATCTGTATGATCATGGAAATATCTACACCGCCATCTGAATGAACATATAAATATCTACACCGCCATCTGTATTAAGATGGAGATATCTACACTGCTATCTGAATAAACATGGAAATATCTACACCGCTATTAGTATAAACATGGAAAAATCTACACCGCTATCTGTATAACCATGGAAATATCTACACAGCTACCTGTATAAACATCAAATATCAGCACCGCTATCTGTATGAACATGGAAATATCTACACCGCTGCATGTATAAACATGGAAATATCAGCACGGCTATCTGTATGAACATGGAAATAACTACACTGCTATCTGTATGAACATGGAAATAGCTACACCGTTATCTGTATGAACATGGAAATAGCTACACCGCTATCTGTATGAACATGGAAATATCTACACTTCTATCTGTATGAACATGGATATATCTACACAGCCATCTGGATGAACATGGAAATATCTACACCGCTATCTGTATGAACATGGAAATATCTACACCACTATCTGTATGAACATGGATATATCTACACAGCCATCTGGATGAACATGGAAATATCTACACCGCTATCTGTATGAACACGGAAATATCTATACCGCTATCTGTTTGAACATGGAAATATCTACACCGCTATCTGTATGAACACGGAAATATCTACACCGCTATCTGTTTGAACATGGAAATATCTACACCGCTATCTGTATGAACATGGATATATCTACAGAGCCATCTGGATGAACATGGAAATATCTACACCGCTATCTGTATGAACATGGAAATATCTACACCGATATCTGTGTAAACATGAATACATCTTCACCGCTATCTGTATAAACATAGAAATATCTACACTGCTATCTGTATGAACATGGAAATATCTACACCGCTATCTGTTTGAACATGGAAATATCTACACCGCTATCTGCATGAAAATGGAAATATCTACACAGCGATCTGCATATACATGGAAATATCTACAAAGCTATCTCTTTACACATGGAAATAAGTACAGCGCTATTTCTATAAACATGGAAATAGCTACACCGCCATCAGTATGAACACGGAAATATCTACACCGCTATCTGTATGAACATGGGAATATCTACACCGCTATCTGTATGAACATGGATATATCTACACAGCCCTCTGGATGAACATGGAAATATCCACACCGCTATCTGTGTAAACATGCATACATCTTCACCGCTATCTGTAGAAACATGGAAATATCTACACCGCTATCTGTATGAACATGGAAATATCTACACCGCTATCTGTTTGAAGATGGAAATATATACACCGCTATCTGCATGAAAATGGAAATATCTACACAGCTATCTGCATATAGATGGAAATATCTACACAGCTATATCTTTACACATGGAAATAACTACACCACTATCTGTATGAACATGGAAAAATCTACACCGCCATCTGTATGAACATGGAAATATCTGCACCGCCATCTGTATGAACATATAAATATCTACACCGCCATCTGTATTAAGATGGAGATATCTACACCGCTATCTGAATAAACATGGAAATATCTACACCGCTGTCTGTATAAACATGGAAATATCTACACTGCTATGTGTATAACCATGGAAATATCTACACCGCTACCTGTATAAACATGGAAATATCAGCACTGCTATCTGTATGAACATGGAAATATCTACACCGCTATCTGTATGAACATGGAAATATCTACACCGCTATCTGTATGAACATGGAAATATCTACAAAGCTTACTGAATGAACATGGAAAAATCTACACCGCTATCTGTTTGAACATGGAAATATCTACACCGCTATCTGCATGAAAATGGAAATATCTACACTGCTATCTGCATATACATGGAAATATCTACACAGCTATCTCTTTGCACATGGAAATAACTACACCGCTATATCCATAAACATGGAAATATCTACACCGCCATCTGTATGAACATGGAAATATCTGCACCGCCATCTGTATGAACATATAAATATCTACACCGCCATCTGTATTAAGAAGGAAATATCTAAACCGCTATCTGTATAAACCTGGAAATATCTACACTGCTGCCTGTATAAACATGGAAATATCAGCACCGCTATCTGTATGAACATGGAAATATCTACACCGCTATCTGTATGAACATGGAAATATCTACACTGCTATCTGTATGAACATGGAAATAGCTACACCGTTATCTGTATGAACATGGAAATAGCTACACCACTATCTGTATGAAAATGGAAATATCTACACCGCTATCTGTATGAACATGGATATATCTACACAGCCATCTGGATGAACATGGAAATATCTACACCGCTATCTGTATGAACATGGAAATATGTACACCGCTATCTGTATGAACATGGATATATCTACACAGCTATCTGTATGAACATGGATATATCTACACAGCCATCTGGATGAACATGGAAATATCTACACCGCTATCTGTGTAAACATGCATACATCTTCACCACTATCTGTATAAACATGGAAATAACTACACCGCTATCTGTATGAACATGGAAATATCTGCACCGCTATCTGTATGAACATGGAAATATCTACACCGCTATCTGTATGAACATGGAAATATCTACACCGCTATCTGCATGAAAATGGAAATATCTACACTGCTATCTGCATACACATGGAAATATCTACACAGCCATCTCTTTACACATGGAAATAACTACACCGCTATCTGTATGAACATGGAAATATCTACACCGCCATCTGTATGAACATGGAAATATCTGCACCGTCATCTGTATGAACATATAAATATCTACACCGCCATCTGTATTAAGATGGACATATCTACACCGCTATCTGTATAAACATGGAAATATCAACACCGCTATCTGTATAAACATGGAAATATCTACACCGATATCTGTATAAACATGGAAATATCTACACCGCTACCTGTATGAACATGGATATATCTACACAGCCCTCTGGATGAACATGGAAATATCCACACCGCTATTTGTGTAAACATGCATACATCTTCACCGTTATCTGTATAAACATGGAAATATCTACACCGTTATCTGTATGAACATGGAAATATCTACACCGCTATCTGTTTGAAGATGGAAATATATACACCGCTATCTGCATGAAAATGGAAATATCTACACAGCTATCTGCATATAGATGGAAATATCTACACAGCTGTCTGTTTACACATGGAAATAACTACAACGCTATCTGTATGAACATGGACAAATCTACACCGCCATCTGTATGAACATGGAAATATCTGCACCGCCATCTGTATGAACATATAAATATCTACACCGCCATCTGTATTAAGATGGAGATATCTACACCGCTATCTGAATAAACATGGAAATATCTACACCGCTATCTGTATAAACATGGAAATATCTACACCACTATCTGTATAAACATGGAAATATCTACACCGCTACCTGTATAAACATGGAAATATAACCAGCGCTATCTGTATGAACCTGGAAATATCTACACCGCTATCTCTATGAACATGGAAATATCTACAAAGCTATCTGTATGAAAATGGAGATATCTACACCGCTATCTGTATGAACATGGAAATATCTACACTGCTATCTGTATGAACATGGAAATAGCTACACCGTTATCTGTATGAACATGGAAATAGCTACACCACTATCTGTATAAACATGGAAATATCTACACCGCTATCTGTATGAACATGGATATATCTACACAGCCATCTGGATGAACATGGAAATATCTACACCGCTATCTGTATGAACATAGAAATATCTACACCGCTATCTGTATGAACATGGAAATATCTACACCGCTATCTGTTTGAAGATGGAAATATATACACCGCTATCTGCATGAAAATGGAAATATCTACACAGCTATCTGCATATAGATGGAAATATCTACACAGCTATCTGTTTACACATGGAAATAACTACACCACTATCTGTATGAACATGGAAAAATCTACACCGCCATCTGTATGAACATGGAAATATCTGCACCGCCATCTGTATGAACATATAAATATCTACACCGCCATCTGTATTAAGATGGAGATATCTACACCGCTATCTGAATAAACATGGAAATATCTACACCGCTATCTGTATAAACATGGAAATATCTACACCGCTATGTGTATAACCATGGAAATATCTACACCGCTACCTGTATAAACATGGAAATATCAGCACCGCTATCTGTATGAACATGGAAATATCTACACCGCTATCTGTATGAACATGGAAATATCTACACCGCTATCTGTATGAACATGGAAATATCTACAAAGCTAACTGAATGAACATGGAAAAATCTACACCGCTATCTGTTTGAACATGGAAATATCTACACCGCTATCTGCATGAAAATGGAAATATCTACACTGCTATCTGCATATACATGGAAATATCTACACAGCTATCTCTTTACACATGGAAATAACTACACCGCTATATCTATAAACATGGAAATATCTACACCGCCATCTGTATGAACATGGAAATATCTGCACCGCCATCTGTATGAACATATAAATATCTACACCGCCATCTGTATTAAGAAGGAAATATCTTAACCGCTATCTGTATAAACCTGGAAATATCTACACTGCTGCCTGTATAAACATGGAAATATCTACACCGCTACCTGTATAAACATGGAAATATCAGCACCGCTATCTGTATGAACATGGAATATCTACAGCGCTATCTGTATGAACATGGAAATATCTACACCGCTATCTGTATGAACATGGAAATATCTACACCGCTATCAGAATGAACATGGAAATATCTACACCGCTATGTGTATGAACATGGATATATCTACACAGCCCTCTGGATGAACTTGGAAATATCCACACCGCTATCTGTGTAAACATGCATACATCTTCACCGCTATCTGTATAAACATGGAAATATCTACACCGCTATCTGAATGAACATGGAAATATGTACACCGCTATCTGTTTGAAGATGGAAATATATACACCGCTATCTGCATGAAAACGGAAATATCTACACAGCTATCTGCATATACATGGAAATATCTACACAGCTATCTCTTTACACATGGAAATAACTACACCGCTATCTGTATGAACATGGGAATATCTACACCGCCATCTGTATGAACATGGAAATATCTGCACCGCCATCTGTATGAACATATAAATATCTACACCGCCATCTGTATTAAGATGGAGATATCTACACCGCTATCTGAATAAACATGGAAATATCTACACCGCTATCTGTATATACATGGAAATATCTACACCACTATCTGTATACCCATGGAAATATCTACACCGCTACCTGTATAAACATGGAAATATTAGCACCGCTATCTGTATGAACATGGAAATATCTACACCGCTATCTGTATGAACATGGAAATATCTACACCGCTATCTGTATGAACATGGAAATATCTACACAGCTATCTCTTTACACATGGAAATAACTACACCGCTATATCTATAAACATGGAAATATCTACACCGCCATATGTATGAACATGGAAATATCTGCACCGCCATCTGTATGAACATATAAATATCTACACCGCCATCTGTATTAAGAAGGAAATATCTAAACAGCTATCTGTATAAACCTGGAAATATCTACACCGCTGCCTGTATAAACATGGAAATATCAGCACCGCTATCTGTATGAACATGGAAATATCTACACCGCTATCTGTATGAACATGGAAATACCTACAATGCTATCTGTATGAACATGGAAATAGCTACACCGTTATGTGAATGAACATGGATATGTCTACACAGCCATCTGGATGAACATGGAAATATCTACACCGCTATCTGTATGGACATGGAAATATCTACACCGCTATCTGTATTAACATGGATATATCTAAACAGCCATCTGGATGAACATGGAAATATCTACACCGCTATCTGTGTAAACTTGCATAGATCTTCACCGCTATCTCTATAAACATGGAAATATCTACACCGCTATCTGTATGAACATGGAAATATCCACACCGCTCTCTGTATGAACATCGAAATATCTACACCTCTATCTGTTTGAACATGGAAATATCTACACCGCTATCTGCATGAAAATGGAAATATCTAAACTGCTATCTGCATATACATTTAAATATCTACACAGCTATCTCTTTACACATGGAAATAACTACACCGCTATCTGTATGAACATGGAAATATCTACACCGCCATCTGTATGAACACGGAAATATCTGCACCGCCATCTGTAAGAACATATAAATATCTACACCGCCATCTGTATTAAGATGGAGATATCTACATTGCTATCTGTATAAACATGGAAATATCTAAACCGCCATCTGTACGAACATATAAATATCTACACCGCCATCTGTATTAAGAAGGAAATATCTAAACCGCAATCTGTATAAACATGGAAATATCTACACCGCTGTCTGTATAAACAAGGAAATATCAGCACCGCTATCTGTATGAACATGGAAATATCTACACCGCTATCTGTATGAACATGGAAATATCTACACAGCTATCTGTATGAACATGGAAATAGCTACACCGCTATCTGAATGAACATGGATATATCTACACAGCCATCTGGATGAACATGGAAATATCTACACCGCTATCTGTGTAAACATGCATACATCTTCACCACTATCTGTATAAACATGGAAATATCTGCACCGCTATCTGCATGAAATTGGAAATATCTACACTGCTATCTGCATATACATTTAAATATCTACACAGCTATCTCTTTACACATGGAAATAACTACACCACTATCTGTATGAACATGGAAATAACTACACCGCCATCTGTATGAACATGGAAATATCTGCACCGCCATCTGTATGAATATATATTAATATCTACACCGCCATCTGTATTAAGATGGAGATATCTACACTGCTATCTGTATAAACATGGAAATATCTACACCGCCATCTGTATGAACATATAAATACGCCGCCATCTGTATTAAGAAGGAAATATCTAAACCGCTATCCGTATAAACATGGAAATATCTACACCGCTGCCTGTATAAACATGGAAATATCAGCACCGCTATCTGTATGAACATGGAAATATCTACACAGCTATCTGTAGGAACATGGAAATAGCTACACCGCTGCCTGTATAAACATGGAAATATCAGCACCGCTATCTGTTTGAACATGGAAATATCTACACCACTATCTGTATGAACATGGATATAACTACACAGCCATCTGGATGAACATGGAAATATCTACACCACTATCTGTATGAACATGGAAATATCTACACCGCTATCTGTGTAAACATGCATACATCTTCACCGCTATCAGTATAAACATGGAAATATCTACACCGCTATCTGTATGAACATGGAAATAGCTACACCGCTATCTGTATGAACATGGAAATAACTACACTGCTATCTGTATGAACATGGATATATCTACACAGCTATCTGGATGAACATGGAAATATCTATACCGCTATCTCTGTAAACATGCATACATCTTCACCACTATCTGTATAAACATGGAAATAACTACACCGCTATCTGTATAAACATGGAAATATCTACACCGCTATCTGTATGAACATGGAAATATCTACATCGCTATCTGTTTGAAGATGGAAATATATACAGCGCTATCTGCATGAAATCGGAAATATCTACACAGCTATCTGCATATACATGGAAATATCTACACAGCTATCTCTTTACACATGGAAATAACTACGCCGCTATCTGTATGAACATGGAAATATCTACACCACCATCTGTATGAACATGGAAATATCTGCACCGCCATCTGTATGAACATATAAATATCTACACCGCCATCTGTATTAAGACGGAGATATCTACAATGCTATCTGAATAAACATGGAAATATCTACACCGCTATCTGTATAAACATGGAAATATCTACACCGCTATCTGTATAACCATGGAAATATCTACACCGCTACCTGTATAAACATGGAAATATCAGCACCGCTATCTGTATGAACATGGAAATATCTACACCGCTGCCTGTATAAACATGGAAATATCAGCACGGGTATCTGTATGAACATGGAAATATCTACACCGCTCTCTGTATGAACATGGAAATAACTACACTGCTATCTGTATGAACATGGAAATAGCTACACCGTTATCTGTATGAACATGGAAATAGCTACACCACTATCTGTATGAACATGGAAATATCTACACCGCTATCTGTATGAACATGGATATATCTACACAGCCCTCTGGATGAACATGGAAATATCCACACCGCTATCTGTGTAAACATGCATACATCTTCACCGCTATCTGTAGAAACATGGAAATATCTACACCGCTATCTGTATGAACATGGAAATATCTACACCGCTATCTGTTTGAAGATGGAAATATATACACCGCTATCTGCATGAAAATGGAAATATCTACCCAGCTATCTGCATATAGATGGAAATATCTACACAGCTGTCTGTTTACACATGGAAATAACTACAACGCTATCTGTATGAACATGGACAAATCTACACCGCCATCTGTATGAACATGGAAATATCTGCACCGCCATCTGTATGAACATATAAATATCTACACCGCCATCTGTATTAAGATGGAGATATCTACACCGCTATCTGAATAAACATGGAAATATCTACACCGCTATCTGTATAAACATGGAAATATCTACACCGCTACCTGTATAAACATGGAAATATCACCAGCGCTATCTGTATGAACCTGGAAATATCTACACCGCTATCTGTATGAACATGGAAATATCTACAAAGCTATCTGTATGAAAATGGAGATATCTACACCGCTATCTGTATGAACATGGAAATATCTACACTGCTATCTGTATGAACATGGAAATAGCTACACCGTTATCTGTATGAACATGGAAATAGCTACACCGCTATCTGTATAAACATGGAAATATCTACACCGCTATCTGTATGAACATGGATATATCTACACAGCCATCTGTATGAACATGGAAATATCTACACCGCTATCTGTATGAACATAGAAATATCTACACCGCTATCTGTATGAACATGGAAATATCTACACCGCTATCTGTTTGAAGATGGAAATATATACACCGCTATCTGCATGAAAATGGAAATATCTACACAGCTATCTGCATATAGATGGAAATATCTAGACAGCTATATCTTTACACATGGAAATAACTACACCACTATCTGTATGAACATGGAAAAATCTACACCGCCATCAGTATGAACATGGAAATATCTGCACCGCCATCTGTATGAACATATAAATATCTACACCGCCATCTGTATTAAGATGGAGATATCTACACCGCTATCTGAATAAACATGGAAATATCTACACCGCTATCTGTATAAACATGGAAATATCTACACCGCTATGTGTATAACCATGGAAATATCTACACCGCTACCTGTATAAACATGGAAATATCAGCACCGCTATCTGTATGAACATGGAAATATCTACACCGCTATCTGTATGAACATGGAAATATCTACACCGCTATCTGTATGAACATGGAAATATCTACAAAGCTAACTGAATGAACATGGAAAAATCTACACCGCTATCTGTTTGAACATGGAAATATCTACACCGCTATCTGCATGAAAATGGAAATATCTACACTGCTATCTGCATATACATGGAAATATCTACACAGCTATCTCTTTACACATGGAAATAACTACACCGCTATATCTATAAACATGGAAATATCTACACCGCCATCTGTATGAACATGGAAATATCTGCACCGCCATCTGTATGAACATATAAATATCTACACCGCCATCTGTATTAAGAAGGAAATATCTAAACCGCTATCTGTATAAACCTGGAAATATCTACACTGCTGCCTGTATAAACATGGAAATATCAGCACCGCTATCTGTATGAACATGGAAATATCTACACCGCTATCTGTATGAACATGGAAATATCTACACTGCTATCTGTATGAACATGGAAATAGCTACACCGTTATCTGTATGAACATGGAAATTGCTACACCGCTATCTGTATGAAAATGGAAATATCTACACCGCTATCTGTATGAACATGGATATATCTACACAGCCATCTGGATGAACATGGAAATATCTACACCGCTATCTGTATGAACATGGAAATATGTACACCGCTATCTGTATGAACATGGATATATCTACACAGCTATGTGTATGAACATGGATATATCTACACAGCCATCTGGATGAACATGGAAATATCTACACCGCTATCTGTGTAAACATGCATAAATCTTCACCACTATCTGTATAAACATGGAAATAACTACACCGCTATCTGTATGAACATGGAAATATCTGCACCGCTATCTGTATGAACATGGAAATATCTACACCGCTATCTGTTTGAACATGGAAATATCTACACCGCTATCTGCATGAAAATGGAAATATCTACACTGCTATCTGCATATACATGGAAATATCTACACAGCCATCTCTTTACACATGGAAATAACTACACCGCTATCTGTATGAACATGGAAATATCTACACCGCCATCTGTATGAACATGGAAATATCTGCACCGTCATCTGTATGAACATATAAATATCTACACCGCCATCTGTATTAAGATGGACATATCTACACCGCTATCTGTATAAACATGGAAATATCAACACCGCTATCTGTATAAACATGGAAATATCTACACCGATATCTGTATAAACATGGAAATATCTACACCGCTACCTGTATGAACATGGATATATCTACACAGCCCTCTGGATGAACATGGAAATATCCACACCGCTATTTGTGTAAACATGCATACATCTTCACCGTTATCTGTATAAACATGGAAATATCTACACCGTTATCTGTATGAACATGGAAATATCTACACCGCTATCTGTTTGAAGGTGGAAATATATACACCGCTATCTGCATGAAAATGGAAATATCTACACAGCTATCTGCATATAGATGGAAATATCTACACAGCTGTCTGTTTACACATGGAAATAACTACAACGCTATCTGTATGAACATGGACAAATCTACACCGCCATCTGTATGAACATGGAAATATCTACACCGCCATCTGTGTTAAGATGGAGATATCTACACCGCTATCTGAATAAACATGGAAATATCTACACCGCTATCTGTATAAACATGGAAATATCTACACCGCTATCTGTATAAACATGGAAATATCTACACCGCTATCTGTATAAACATGGAAATATCTACACCGCCATCTGTATGAACATGGAAATATCTGCACCGCTATGTGTATAAACATGGAAATATCTACACCGCTATCTGTATTAAGATGGAGTTATCTACACCGCTATGTGTATAAACATGGAAATATCTACACCGCTATCTGTATAAACATGGAAATATCTACAGTGCTATCTGTATAAACATGGAAATATCTACACAGCTATCTGTATGAACAAGGAAATATCTACACTGCTATCTGTACGAACATGGAAATATCTACACCGCTATCTGTATGAACATGGATATATCTACACAGCCCTCTGGATGAACATGGAAATATCCACACCGCTATCTGTGTAAACATGCATACATCTTCACCGCTATCTGTATAAACATGGAAATATCTACACCGCTATCTCTATGAACATGGAAATATCTACACCGCTATCTGTTTGAAGATGGAAATATATACACCGCTATCTGCATGAAAATGGAAATATCTACACAGCTATCAGCATATAGATGGAAATATCTACACAGCTGTCTGTTTACACTTGGAAATAACTACAACGCTATCTGTATGAACATGGACATATCTACACCGCCATCTGTATGAACATATAAATATCTACACCGCCATCTGTGTTAAGATGGAGATATCTACACCGCTATCTGAATAAACATGGAAATATCTACACCGCTATCTGTATAAACATGGAAATATCTACACCGCTATCTGTATAAACATGGAAATATCTACACCGCTATCTGTATAAACATGGAAATATCAGCACCGCTATCTGTATGAACCTGGAAATATCTACACCGCTATCTGTATGAACATGGAAATATCTACACCGCTATCTGTATGAACATGGAAATATCTACAAAGCTATCTGTATGAAAACGGAGATATCTACACCGCTATCTGTATGAACATGGAAATATCTACACTGCTATCTGTATGAACATGGAAATAGCTACACCGTTATCTGTATGAACATGGAAATAGCTAAACCGCTATCTGTATGAACATGGAAATATCTACACCGCTATCTGTATGAACATGGATATATCTACACAGCCATCTGGATGAACATGGAAATATCTACACCGCTATCTGTATGAACATGGAAATATCTACACCGCTATCTGTATGAACATGGATATATCTACACAGCCATCTGGATGAACATGGAAATATCTACACCGCTATCTGTGTAAACATGCATACATCTTCACCGCTATCTGTATAAACATGGAAATATCTACACCGCTATCTATATGAACATGGAAATATCTGCACCGCTATCTGTATGAACATGGAAATATCTACACCGCTATCTGTTTGAACATGGAAATATCTACACCGCTATCTGCATGAAAATGGAAATATCTACACTGCTATCTGCATATACATGGAAATATCTACACAGCTATCTCTTTACACATGGAAATAACTACACCGCTATCTGTATGAACATGGAAATATCTACACCGCCATCTGTATGAACATGGAAATATCTGCACTGCCATCTCTATGAACATATAAATATCTACACCGCCATCTGTATTAAGATGGAGATATCTACACCGCTATCAGTATAAACATGGAAATATCTACACCACTATCTGTATAAACATGGAAATATCTACACCGCTATCTGTATAAACATGGAAATATCTACACCGCTACCTGTATAAACATGGAAATATCTGCACCGCTATCTGTATGAACATGGAAATATCTACACCGCTATCTGTATGAACATGGAAATATCTACACCGCTATCTGTATGAACATGGATATATCTACACAGCCCTCTGGATGAACAATGAAATATCCACACCGCTATCTGTGTAAACATGCATACATCTTCACCGCTATCTGTATAAACATGGAAATATCTACACCGCTATCTCTATGAACATGGAAATATCTACACCGCTATCTGTTTGAAGATGGAAATATATACACCGCTATCTGCATGAAAATGGAAATATCTACACAGCTATCTGCATATAGATGGAAATATCTACACAGCTATCTCTTTACACATGGAAATATCTACTCCGCTATCTGTATGAACATGGAAATATCTGCACCGCTATCTATATGAACATGGAAATATCAACACAGCTATCTGTTTGAACATGGAAATATCTACACCGCTATCTGCATGAAAATGGAAATATCTACACTGCTATCTGCATATACATGGAAATATCTACACAGCTATCTCTTTACACATGGAAATAACTACACCGCTATCTGTATGAACATGGAAATATCTACAACGCCATCTGTATGAACATGGAAATATCTGCACAGCCATCTGTATGAACATATAAATATCTACACCGCCATCTGTATTAAGATGGAGTTATCTACACCGCTATCTGTATAAACATGGAAATATCTACAACGCTATCTGTATAAACATGGAAATATCTACACCGCTATCTGTATAAACATGGAAATATCTACACAGCTATCTGTATGAACATGGAAATATCTACACCGCTATCTGTATGAACATGGATATATCTACACCGCCATCTGGATGAACATGGAAATATCTACACCGCTATCTGTATGAACATGGAAATATCTACACCGCTATCTGTATGAACATGGATATATCTACACAGCCCTCTGGATGAAAATGGAAATATCCACACCGCTATCTGTGTAAACATGCATACATCTTCACCGGTATCTGTATAAACATGGAAATATCTACACCGCTATCTCTATGAACATGGAAATATCTACACCGCTATCTGTTTGAAGATGGAAATATATACACCGCTATCTGCATGAAAATGGAAATATCTACACAGCTATCTTCATATAGATGGAAATATCAACACAGCTATCTCTTTACACATGGAAATATCTACTCCGCTATCTGTATGAACATGGAAATATCTACACCGCTATCTGTTTGAACATGGAAATATCTACACCGCTATCTGCATGAAAATGGAAATATCTACACTGCTATCTGCATATACATGGAAATATCTACACAGCTATCCCTTTAAACATGGAAATAACTACACCGCTATCTGTATGAACATGGAAATATCTACACCGCCATCTG
Organism: Gorilla gorilla gorilla; assembly: GCF_029281585.2. NCBI lineage: Eukaryota > Metazoa > Chordata > Mammalia > Primates > Hominidae > Gorilla > Gorilla gorilla. The sequence goes on along the minus strand of NC_073234.2, from coordinate 151,194,877 downwards.
TATGAACATGGAAATATCTGCACCGCCATCTGTATGAACATATAAATATCTACACCGCCTTCTGTATTAAGATGGAGTTATCTACACCGCTATGTGTATAAACATGGAAATATCTACACCGCTATCTGTATAAACATGGAAATATCTACAGCGCTATCTGTATAAACATGGAAATATCTACACAGCTATCTGTATGAACATGGAAATATCTACACTGCTATCTGTATGAACATGGAAATATCTACACCGCTATCTGTATGAACATGGATATATCTACACAGCCCTCTGGATGAACATGGAAATATCCACACCGCTATCTGTGTAAACATGCATACATCTTCACCGCTATCTGTATAAAAATGGAAATATCTACACCGCTATCTCTATGAACATGGAAATATCTACACCGCTATCTGTTTGAAGATGGAAATATATACACCGCTATCTGCATGAAAATGGAAATATCTACACAGCTATCAGCATATAGATGGAAATATCTACACAGCTGACTGTTTACACATGGAAATAACTACAACACTATCTGTATGAACATGGACATATCTACACCGCCATCTGTATGAACATGGAAATATCTGCACCGCCATCTGTATGAACATATAAATATCTACACCGCCATCTGTGTTAAGATGGAGATATCTACACCGCTATCTGAATAAACATGGAAATATCTACACCGCTATCTGTATAAACATGGAAATATCTACACCGCTATCTGTATAAACATGGAAATATCTACACCGCTATCTGTATAAACATGGAAATATCAGCACCGCTATCTGTATGAACCTGGAAATATCTACACCGCTATCTGTATGAACATGGAAATATCTACACCGCTATCTGTATGAACATGGAAATATCTACAAAGCTATCTGTATGAAAACGGAGATATCTACACCGCTATCTGTATGAACATGGAAATATCTACACTGCTATCTGTATGAACATGGAAATAGCTACACCGTAATCTGTATGAACATGGAAATAGCTAAACCGCTATCTGTATGAACATGGAAATATCTACACCGCTATCTGTATGAACATGGATATATCTACACAGCCATCTGGATGAACATGGAAATATCTACACCACTATCTGTATGAACATGGAAATATCTACACCGCTATCTGTATGAACATGGATATATCTACACAGCCATCTGGATGAACATGGAAATATCTACACCGCTATCTGTGTAAACATGCATACATCTTCACCGCTATCTGTATAAACATGGAAATATCTACACCGCTATCTATATGAACATGGAATTATCTGCACCGCTATCTGTATGAACATGGAAATATCTACACCGCTATCTGTTTGAACATGGAAATATCTACACCGCTATCTGCATGAAAATGGAAATATCTACACTGCTATCTGCATATACATGGAAATATCTACACAGCTATCTCTTTACACATGGAAATACCTACACCGCTATCTGTATGAACATGGAAATATCTACACCGCCATCTGTATGAACATGGAAATATCTGCACTGCCATCTCTATGAACATATAAATATCTACACCGCCATCTGTATTAAGATGGAGATATCTACACCGCTATCTGTATAAACATGGAAATATCTACACCGCTATCTGTATAAACATGGAAATATCTACACCGCTATCTGTATAAACATGGAAATATCTACACCGCTACCTGTATAAACATGGAAATATCTGCACCGCTATCTGTATGAACATGGAAATATCTACACCGCTATCTGTATGAACATGGAAATATCTACACCGCTATCTGTATGAACATGGATATATCTACACAGCCCTCTGGATGAACAAGGAAATATCCACACCGCTATCTGTGTAAACATGCATACATCTTCACTGCTATCTGTATAAACATGGAAATATCTACACCGCTATCTCTATGAACATGGAAATATCTACACCGCTATCTGTTTGAAGATGGAAATATATACACCGCTATCTGCATGAAAATGGAAATATCTACACAGCTATCTGCATATAGATGGAAATATCTACACAGCTATCTCTTTACACATGGAAATATCTACTCCGCTATCTGTATGAACATGGAAATATCTGCACCGCTATCTATATGAACATGGAAATATCTACACAGCTATCTGTTTGAACATGGAAATATCTACACCGCTATCTGCATGAAAATGGAAATATCTACACTGCTATCTGCATATACATGGAAATATCTACACAGCTATCTCTTTACACATGGAAATAACTACACCGCTATCTGTATGAACATGGAAATATCTACAACGCCATCTGTATGAACATGGAAATATCTGCACAGCCATCTGTATGAACATATAAATATCTACACCGCCATCTGTATAAAGATGGAGTTATCTACACCGCTATCTGTATAAACATGGAAATATCTACAACGCTATCTGTATAAACATGGAAATATCTACACCGCTATCTGTATAAACATTGAAATATCTACACAGCTATCTGTATGAACATGGAAATATCTACACCGCTATCTGTATGAACATGGATATATCTACACCGCCATCTGGATGAACATGGAAATATCTACACCGCTATCTGTATGAACATGGAAATAACTACACCGCTATCTGTATGAACATGGATATATCTACACAGCCCTCTGGATGAACATGGAAATATCCACACCGCTATCTGTGTAAACATGCATACATCTTCTCCGCTATCTGTATAAACATGGAAATATCTACACCGCTATCTCTATGAACATGGAAATATCTACACCGCTATCTGTTTGAAGATGGAAATATATACACAGCTATCTGCATGAAAATGGAAATATCTACACAGCTATCTGCATATAGATGGAAATATCTACACAGCTATCTCTTTACACATGGAAATAACTACACCGCTATCTGTATGAACATGGAAATATCTACACCGCCATCTATAGGAACATGGAAATATCTGCACCGCCATCTGTGTGAACATATAAATATCTACACCGCCATCTGTATTAAGATGGAGATATCTACACTGCTATCTGAATAAACATGGAAATATCTACACCGCTATCTGTATAAACATGGAAACATCTACACCGCTATCTGTATAAACATGGAAATATCTACACCGCAACCTGTATAAACATGGAAATATCAGCACCGCTATCTGTATGAACCTGGAAATATCTACACCGCTATCTGTATGAACATGGAAATATCTACACCGCTATCTGTATGAACATGGAAATATCTACAAAGCTATCAGTATGAAAATGGAGATATCTACACCGCTATCTGTATGAACATGGAAATATCTACACTGCTATCTGTATGAACATGGAAATAGCTACACCGTTATCTGTATGAACATGGAAATAGCTACACCGCTATCTGTATGAACATGGAAATATCTACACCGCTATATCTATAAACATGGAAATATCTACACCACCATCTGTATGAACATGGAAATATCTGCACCGCCATCTGTATGAACATATAAATATCTACACCGCCATCTTTATTAAGAAGGAAATATCTAAACCGCTATCTGTATAAACATGGAAATATCTACACCGCTGACTGTATAAACATGGAAATATCAGCACCGCTCTCTGTATGAAAATGGAAATATCTACACCGCTATTTGTATGGACATGGAAATATCTACACTGCTATCTGTATGAACATGGAAATAGCTACACCGTTATCTGTATGAAAATGGAAATAGCTACACCGCTGTCTGTATGAACATGGAAATAGCTACACCGCTATCTGTATGAACATGGATATATCTTCACAGCCATCTGTCTGAAAATGGAAATATCTACACCGCTATCTGTATGAACATGGAAATATCTACACCGCTATCTGTATGAACATGGATATATCTACACAGCCATCTGGATGAACATGGAAATATCTACACCGCTATCTGCATGAACATGGAAATAACTACACCGCCATCACTACGAACATGGAAATATCTGCACCGCCATCTGTATGAAAATATAAACATCTACACCGCCATCTGTATTAAGATGGAGATATCTACACTGCTATCTGTATAAACATGGAAATACCTACACCGCCATCTGTATGAACATATAAATACACCGCCATCTGTATTTAGAAGGAAATATCTAAACCGCTTTCTGTATAATCATGGAAATATCTACACCGCTGCCTGTATAAACATGGAAATATCAGCACCGCTATCTGTATGAACATGGTAATATCTACACCGCTATCTGTAGGAACATGGAAATAGCTACACCGCAGCCTGTAGAAACATGGAAATATCAGCACCGCTTTCTGTATGAACATGGAAATATCTACACCAATATCTGTATGAACATGGATATATCTACACAGCCATCTGGATGAACATGGAAATATCTACACCACTATCTGTATGAACATGGAAATATCTACACCGCTATCTGTGTAAACATGCATACATCTTCACCGCTATCAGTATAAACATGGAAATATCTACACCGCTATCTGTATGAACATGGAAATAGCTACACTGCTATCTGTATGAACATGGAAATATCTACACCGCTATCTGTATGAACATGGATATATCTACACAGCCATCTGGATGAACATGGAAATATCTACACCGCTATCTGTGTAAACATGCATACATCTTCACCGCTATCTGTATAAACATGGAAATATTTACCACGCTATCTGTATGAACATGGAAATATCTACACCGCTATCTGTATGAACATGGAAATATCTGCACCGCTATCTGTTTGAACATGGAAATATCTACACCGCTATCTGCATGAAAATGGAAATATCTACACTGCTATCTGCATATACATGGAAATATCTACACAGCTATCTCTTTACACATGGAAATATCTACACCGCTATATCTATAAACATGGAAATATCTACACCGCCATCTGTATGAACATGGAAATATCAGCACCGCCATCTGTATGAACATATAAATATCTACACCGCCATCTGTATTAAGAAGGAAATATCTAAACCGCTATCTGTATAAACCTGGAAATATCTACACTGCTGCCTGTATAAACATGGAAATATCAGCACCGCTATCTGTATGAACATGGAAATATCTACACCGCTATCTGTATGAACATGGAAATATCTACACTGCTATCTGTATGAACATGGAAATAGCTACACCGTTATCTGTATGAACATGGAAATAGCTACACCACTATCTGTATGAAAATGGAAATATCTACACCGCTATCTGTATGAACATGGATATATCTACAAAGCCATCTCGATGAACATGGAAATATCTACACCGCTATCTGTATGAACATGGAAATATGTACACCGCTATCTGTATGAACATGGATATATCTACACAGCTATCTGTATGAACATGGATATATCTACACAGCCATCTGGATGAACATGGAAATATCTACACCGCTATCTGTGTAAACATGCATACATCTTCACCACTATCTGTATAAACATGGAAATAACTACACCGCTATCTGTATGAACATGGAAATATCTGCACCGCTATCTGTATGAACATGGAAATATCTACACCGCTATCTGTTTGAACATGGAAATATCTACACCGCTATCTGCATGAAAATGGAAATATCTACACTGCTATCTGCATATACATGGAAATATCTACACCGCCATCTCTTTACACATGGAAATAACTACACCGCTATCTGTATGAACATGGAAATATCTACACCGCCATCTGTATGAACATGGAAATATCTGCACCGTCATCTGTATGAACATATAAATATCTACACCGCCATCTGTATTAAGATGGACATATCTACACCGCTATCTGTATAAACATGGAAATATCAACACCGCTATCTGTATAAACATGGAAATATCTACACCGATATCTGTATAAACATGGAAATATCTACACCGCTACCTGTATGAACATGGATATATCTACACAGCCCTCTGGATGAACATGGAAATATCCACACCGCTATTTGTGTAAACATGCATACATCTTCACCGTTATCTGTATAAACATGGAAATATCTACACCGTTATCTGTATGAACATGGAAATATCCACACCGCTATCTGTTTGAAGATGGAAATATATACACCGCTATCTGCATGAAAATGGAAATATCCACACAGCTATCTGCATATAGATGGAAATATCTACACAGCTGTCTGTTTACACATGGAAATAACTACAACGCTATCTGTATGAACATGGACAAATCTACACCGCCATCTGTATGAACATGGAAATATCTGCACCGCCATCTGTATGAACATATAAATATCTACACCTCCATCTGTATTAAGATGGAGATATCTACACCGCTATCTGAATAAACATGGAAATAACTACACCGCTATCTGTATAAACATGGAAATATCTACACCGCTACCTGTATAAACATGGAAATATCACCAGCGCTATCTGTATGAACCTGGAAATATCTACACAGCTATCTGTATGAACATGGAAATATCTACAAAGCTATCTGTATGAAAATGGAGATATCTACACCGCTATCTGTATGAACATGGAAATATCTACACTGCTATCTGTATGAACATGGAAATAGCTACACCGTTATCTGTATGAACATGGAAATAGCTACACCGCTATCTGTATGAACATGGAAATATCTACACCGCTATCTGTATGAACATGGATATATCTACACAGCCATCTGTATGAACATGGAAATATCTACACCGCTATCTGTATGAACATAGAAATATCTACACCGCTATCTGTATGAACATGGAAATACCTACACCGCTATCTGTTTGAAGATGGAAATATATACACCGCTATCTGCATGAAAATGGAAATATCTACACAGCTATCTGCATATAGATGGAAATATCTACACAGCTATATCTTTACACATGGAAATAACTACACCACTAGCTGTATGAACATGGAAAAATCTACACCGCCATCTGTATGAACATGGAAATATCTGCACCGCCATCTGTATGAACATGTAAATATCTACACCGCCATCTGTATTAAGATGGAGATATCTACACCGCTATCTGAATAAACATGGAAATATCTACACCGCTATCTGTATAAACATGGAAATATCTACACCGCTATGTGTATAACCATGGAAATATCTACACCGCTACCTGTATAAACATGGAAATATCAGCACCGCTATCTGTATGAACATGGAAATATCTACACCGCTATCTGTATGAACATGGAAATATCTACACCGCTATCTGTATGAACATGGAAATATCTACAAAGCTAACTGAATGAACATGGAAAAATCTACACCGCTATCTGTTTGAACATGGAAATATCTACACCGCTATCTGCATGAAAATGGAAATATCTACACTGCTATCTGCATATACATGGAAATATCTACACAGCTATCTCTTTACACATGGAAATAACTACACCGCTATATCTATAAACATGGAAATATCTACACCGCCATCTGTATGAACATGGAAATATCTGCACCGCCATCTGTATGAACATATAAATATCTACACCGCCATCTGTATTAAGAAGGAAATATCTAAACCGCTATCTGTATAAACCTGGAAATATCTACACTGCTGCCTGTGTAAACATGGAAATATCAGCACCGCTATCTGTATGAACATGGAAATATCTACACCGCTATCTGTATGAACATGGAAATATCTACACTGCTATCTGTATGAACATGGAAATAGCTACACCGTTATCTGTATGAACATGGAAATAGCTACACCACTATCTGTATGAAAATGGAAATATCTACACCGCTATCTGTATGAACATGGATATATCTACACAGCCATCTGGATGAACATGGAAATATCTACACCGCTATCTGTATGAACATGGAAATATGTACACCGCTATCTGTATGAACATGGATATATCTACACAGCTATCTGTATGAACATGGATATATCTACACAGCCATCTGGATGAACATGGAAATATCTACACCGCTATCTGTGTAAACATGCATACATCTTCACCACTATCTGTATAAACATGGAAATAACTACACCGCTATCTGTATGAACATGGAAATATCTGCACCGCTATCTGTATGAACATGGAAATATCTACACCGCTATCTGTTTGAACATGGAAATATCTACACCGCTATCTGTATGAACATGGATATATCTACACAGCCATCTGGATGAACATGGAAATATCTACACCACTATCTGTATGAACATGGAAATATCTACACCGCTATCTGTATGAACATGGATATATCTACACAGCCATCTGGATGAACATGGAAATATCTACACCGCTATCTGTGTAAACATGCATACATCTTCACCGCTATCTGTATAAACATGGAAATATCTACACCGCTATCTATATGAACATGGAATTATCTGCACCGCTATCTGTATGAACATGGAAATATCTACACCGCTATCTGTTTGAACATGGAAATATCTACACCGCTATCTGCATGAAAATGGAAATATCTACACTGCTATCTGCATATACATGGAAATATCTACACAGCTATCTCTTTACACATGGAAATACCTACACCGCTATCTGTATGAACATGGAAATATCTACACCGCCATCTGTATGAACATGGAAATATCTGCACTGCCATCTCTATGAACATATAAATATCTACACCGCCATCTGTATTAAGATGGAGATATCTACACCGCTATCTGTATAAACATGGAAATATCTACACCGCTATCTGTATAAACATGGAAATATCTACACCGCTATCTGTATAAACATGGAAATATCTACACCGCTACCTGTATAAACATGGAAATATCTGCACCGCTATCTGTATGAACATGGAAATATCTACACCGCTATCTGTATGAACATGGAAATATCTACACCGCTATCTGTATGAACATGGATATATCTACACAGCCCTCTGGATGAACAAGGAAATATCCACACCGCTATCTGTGTAAACATGCATACATCTTCACTGCTATCTGTATAAACATGGAAATATCTACACCGCTATCTCTATGAACATGGAAATATCTACACCGCTATCTGTTTGAAGATGGAAATATATACACCGCTATCTGCATGAAAATGGAAATATCTACACAGCTATCTGCATATAGATGGAAATATCTACACAGCTATCTCTTTACACATGGAAATATCTACTCCGCTATCTGTATGAACATGGAAATATCTGCACCGCTATCTATATGAACATGGAAATATCTACACAGCTATCTGTTTGAACATGGAAATATCTACACCGCTATCTGCATGAAAATGGAAATATCTACACTGCTATCTGCATATACATGGAAATATCTACACAGCTATCTCTTTACACATGGAAATAACTACACCGCTATCTGTATGAACATGGAAATATCTACAACGCCATCTGTATGAACATGGAAATATCTGCACAGCCATCTGTATGAACATATAAATATCTACACCGCCATCTGTATAAAGATGGAGTTATCTACACCGCTATCTGTATAAACATGGAAATATCTACAACGCTATCTGTATAAACATGGAAATATCTACACCGCTATCTGTATAAACATTGAAATATCTACACAGCTATCTGTATGAACATGGAAATATCTACACCGCTATCTGTATGAACATGGATATATCTCCACCGCCATCTGGATGAACATGGAAATATCTACACCGCTATCTGTATGAACATGGAAATAACTACACCGCTATCTGTATGAACATGGATATATCTACACAGCCCTCTGGATGAACATGGAAATATCCACACCGCTATCTGTGTAAACATGCATACATCTTCTCCGCTATCTGTATAAACATGGAAATATCTACACCGCTATCTCTATGAACATGGAAATATCTACACCGCTATCTGTTTGAAGATGGAAATATATACACAGCTATCTGCATGAAAATGGAAATATCTACACAGCTATCTGCATATAGATGGAAATATCTACACAGCTATCTCTTTACACATGGAAATAACTACACCGCTATCTGTATGAACATGGAAATATCTACACCGCCATCTATAGGAACATGGAAATATCTGCACCGCCATCTGTGTGAACATATAAATATCTACACCGCCATCTGTATTAAGATGGAGATATCTACACTGCTATCTGAATAAACATGGAAATATCTACACCGCTATCTGTATAAACATGGAAACATCTACACCGCTATCTGTATAAACATGGAAATATCTACACCGCAACCTGTATAAACATGGAAATATCAGCACCGCTATCTGTATGAACCTGGAAATATCTACACCGCTATCTGTATGAACATGGAAATATCTACACCGCTATCTGTATGAACATGGAAATATCTACAAAGCTATCAGTATGAAAATGGAGATATCTACACCGCTATCTGTATGAACATGGAAATATCTACACTGCTATCTGTATGAACATGGAAATAGCTACACCGTTATCTGTATGAACATGGAAATAGCTACACCGCTATCTGTATGAACATGGAAATATCTACACCGCTATATCTATAAACATGGAAATATCTACACCACCATCTGTATGAACATGGAAATATCTGCACCGCCATCTGTATGAACATATAAATATCTACACCGCCATCTTTATTAAGAAGGAAATATCTAAACCGCTATCTGTATAAACATGGAAATATCTACACCGCTGACTGTATAAACATGGAAATATCAGCACCGCTCTCTGTATGAAAATGGAAATATCTACACCGCTATTTGTATGGACATGGAAATATCTACACTGCTATCTGTATGAACATGGAAATAGCTACACCGTTATCTGTATGAAAATGGAAATAGCTACACCGCTGTCTGTATGAACATGGAAATAGCTACACCGCTATCTGTATGAACATGGATATATCTTCACAGCCATCTGTCTGAAAATGGAAATATCTACACCGCTATCTGTATGAACATGGAAATATCTACACCGCTATCTGTATGAACATGGATATATCTACACAGCCATCTGGATGAACATGGAAATATCTACACCGCTATCTGCATGAACATGGAAATAACTACACCGCCATCACTACGAACATGGAAATATCTGCACCGCCATCTGTATGAACATATAAATATCTACACCGCCATCTGTATTAAGATGGAGATATCTACACTGCTATCTGTATAAACATGGAAATACCTACACCGCCATCTGTATGAACATATAAATACACCGCCATCTGTATTTAGAAGGAAATATCTAAACCGCTTTCTGTATAATCATGGAAATATCTACACCGCTGCCTGTATAAACATGGAAATATCAGCACCGCTATCTGTATGAACATGGTAATATCTACACCGCTATCTGTAGGAACATGGAAATAGCTACACCGCAGCCTGTAGAAACATGGAAATATCAGCACCGCTTTCTGTATGAACATGGAAATATCTACACCAATATCTGTATGAACATGGATATATCTACACAGCCATCTGGATGAACATGGAAATATCTACACCACTATCTGTATGAACATGGAAATATCTACACCGCTATCTGTGTAAACATGCATACATCTTCACCGCTATCAGTATAAACATGGAAATATCTACACCGCTATCTGTATGAACATTGAAATAGCTACACTGCTATCTGTATGAACATGGAAATATCTACACCGCTATCTGTATGAACATGGATATATCTACACAGCCATCTGGATGAACATGGAAATATCTACACCGCTATCTGTGTAAACATGCATACATCTTCACCGCTATCTGTATAAACATGGAAATATTTACCACGCTATCTGTATGAACATGGAAATATCTACACCGCTATCTGTATGAACATGGAAATATCTGCACCGCTATCTGTTTGAACATGGAAATATCTACACCGCTATCTGCATGAAAATGGAAATATCTACACTGCTATCTGCATATACATGGAAATATCTACACAGCTATCTCTTTACACATGGAAATATCTACACCGCTATATCTATAAACATGGAAATATCTACACCGCCATCTGTATGAACATGGAAATATCAGCACCGCCATCTGTATGAACATATAAATATCTACACCGCCATCTGTATTAAGAAGGAAATATCTAAACCGCTATCTGTATAAACCTGGAAATATCTACACTGCTGCCTGTATAAACATGGAAATATCAGCACCGCTATCTGTATGAACATGGAAATATCTACACCGCTATCTGTATGAACATGGAAATATCTACACTGCTATCTGTATGAACATGGAAATAGCTACACCGTTATCTGTATGAACATGGAAATAGCTACACCACTATCTGTATGAAAATGGAAATATCTACACCGCTATCTGTATGAACATGGATATATCTACAAAGCCATCTCGATGAACATGGAAATATCTACACCGCTATCTGTATGAACATGGAAATATGTACACCGCTATCTGTATGAACATGGATATATCTACACAGCTATCTGTATGAACATGGATATATCTACACAGCCATCTGGATGAACATGGAAATATCTACACCGCTATCTGTGTAAACATGCATACATCTTCACCACTATCTGTATAAACATGGAAATAACTACACCGCTATCTGTATGAACATGGAAATATCTGCACCGCTATCTGTATGAACATGGAAATATCTACACCGCTATCTGTTTGAACATGGAAATATCTACACCGCTATCTGCATGAAAATGGAAATATCTACACTGCTATCTGCATATACATGGAAATATCTACACCGCCATCTCTTTACACATGGAAATAACTACACCGCTATCTGTATGAACATGGAAATATCTACACCGCCATCTGTATGAACATGGAAATATCTGCACCGTCATCTGTATGAACATATAAATATCTACACCGCCATCTGTATTAAGATGGACATATCTACACCGCTATCTGTATAAACATGGAAATATCAACACCGCTATCTGTATAAACATGGAAATATCTACACCGATATCTGTATAAACATGGAAATATCTACACCGCTACCTGTATGAACATGGATATATCTACACAGCCCTCTGGATGAACATGGAAATATCCACACCGCTATTTGTGTAAACATGCATACATCTTCACCGTTATCTGTATAAACATGGAAATATCTACACCGTTATCTGTATGAACATGGAAATATCCACACCGCTATCTGTTTGAAGATGGAAATATATACACCGCTATCTGCATGAAAATGGAAATATCCACACAGCTATCTGCATATAGATGGAAATATCTACACAGCTGTCTGTTTACACATGGAAATAACTACAACGCTATCTGTATGAACATGGACAAATCTACACCGCCATCTGTATGAACATGGAAATATCTGCACCGCCATCTGTATGAACATATAAATATCTACACCTCCATCTGTATTAAGATGGAGATATCTACACCGCTATCTGAATAAACATGGAAATAACTACACCGCTATCTGTATAAACATGGAAATATCTACACCGCTACCTGTATAAACATGGAAATATCACCAGCGCTATCTGTATGAACCTGGAAATATCTACACAGCTATCTGTATGAACATGGAAATATCTACAAAGCTATCTGTATGAAAATGGAGATATCTACACCGCTATCTGTATGAACATGGAAATATCTACACTGCTATCTGTATGAACACGGAAATAGCTACACCGTTATCTGTATGAACATGGAAATAGCTACACCGCTATCTGTATGAACATGGAAATATCTACACCGCTATCTGTATGAACATGGATATATCTACACAGCCATCTGTATGAACATGGAAATATCTACACCGCTATCTGTATGAACATAGAAATATCTACACCGCTATCTGTATGAACATGGAAATATCTACACCGCTATCTGTTTGAAGATGGAAATATATACACCGCTATCTGCATGAAAATGGAAATATCTACACAGCTATCTGCATATAGATGGAAATATCTACACAGCTATATCTTTACACATGGAAATAACTACACCACTAGCTGTATGAACATGGAAAAATCTACACCGCCATCTGTATGAACATGGAAATATCTGCACCGCCATCTGTATGAACATGTAAATATCTACACCGCCATCTGTATTAAGATGGAGATATCTACACCGCTATCTGAATAAACATGGAAATATCTACACCGCTATCTGTATAAACATGGAAATATCTACACCGCTATGTGTATAACCATGGAAATATCTACACCGCTACCTGTATAAACATGGAAATATCAGCACCGCTATCTGTATGAACATGGAAATATCTACACCGCTATCTGTATGAACATGGAAATATCTACACCGCTATCTGTATGAACATGGAAATATCTACAAAGCTAACTGAATGAACATGGAAAAATCTACACCGCTATCTGTTTGAACATGGAAATATCTACACCGCTATCTGCATGAAAATGGAAATATCTACACTGCTATCTGCATATACATGGAAATATCTACACAGCTATCTCTTTACACATGGAAATAACTACACCGCTATATCTATAAACATGGAAATATCTACACCGCCATCTGTATGAACATGGAAATATCTGCACCGCCATCTGTATGAACATATAAATATCTACACCGCCATCTGTATTAAGAAGGAAATATCTAAACCGCTATCTGTATAAACCTGGAAATATCTACACTGCTGCCTGTGTAAACATGGAAATATCAGCACCGCTATCTGTATGAACATGGAAATATCTACACCGCTATCTGTATGAACATGGAAATATCTACACTGCTATCTGTATGAACATGGAAATAGCTACACCGTTATCTGTATGAACATGGAAATAGCTACACCACTATCTGTATGAAAATGGAAATATCTACACCGCTATCTGTATGAACATGGATATATCTACACAGCCATCTGGATGAACATGGAAATATCTACACCGCTATCTGTATGAACATGGAAATATGTACACCGCTATCTGTATGAACATGGATATATCTACACAGCTATCTGTATGAACATGGATATATCTACACAGCCATCTGGATGAACATGGAAATATCTACACCGCTATCTGTGTAAACATGCATACATCTTCACCACTATCTGTATAAACATGGAAATAACTACACCGCTATCTGTATGAACATGGAAATATCTGCACCGCTATCTGTATGAACATGGAAATATCTACACCGCTATCTGTTTGAACATGGAAATATCTACACCGCTATCTGCATGAAAATGGAAATATCTACACTGCTATCTGCATATACATGGAAATATCTACACAGCCATCTCTTTACACATGGAAATAACTACACCGCTATCTGTATGAACATGGAAATATCTACACTGCCATCTGTATGAACATGGAAATATCTGCACCGTCATCTGTATGAACATATAAATATCTACACCGCCACCTGTATTAAGATGGACATATCTACACCGCTATCTGTATAAACATGGAAATATCAACACCGCTATCTGTATAAACATGGAAATATCTACACCGATATCTGTATAAACATGGAAATATCTACACCGCTACCTGTATGAACATGGATATATCTACTCAGCCCTCTGGATGAACATGGAAATATCCACACCGCTATTTGTGTAAACATGCATACATCTTCACCGTTATCTGTATAAACATGGAAATATCTACACCGTTATCTGTATGAACATGGAAATATCTACAGCGCTATCTGTTTGAAGGTGGAAATATATACACCGCTATCTGCATGAAAATGGAAATATCTACACAGCTATCTGCATATAGATGGAAATATCTACACAGCTGTCTGTTTACACATGGAAATAACTACAACGCTATCTGTATGAACATGGAGAAATCTACACCGCCATCTGTATGAACATGGAAATATCTGCACCGCCATCTGTATGAATATATAAATATCTACACCGCCATCTGTATTAAGATGGAGATATCTACACCGCTATCTGAATAAACATGGAAATATCTACACCGCTATCTGTATAAACATGGAAATATCTACACCACTATCTGTATAAACATGGAAATATCTACACCGCTACCTGTATAAACATGGAAATATCACCAGCGCTATCTGTATGAACCTGGAAATATCTACACCGCTATCTGTATGAACATGGAAATATCTACAAAGCTATCTGTATGAAAATGGAGATATCTACACCGCTATCTGTATGAACATGGAAATATCTACACTGCTATCTGTATGAACATGGAAATAGCTACACCGTTATCTGTATGAACATGGAAATAGCTACACCGCTATCTGTATGAACATGGAAATATCTACACCGCTATCTGTGTGAACATGGATATATCTACACAGCCATCTGGATGAACATGGAAATATCTACACCGCTATCTGTATGAACATAGAAATATCTACACCGCTATCTGTATGAACATGGATATATCTACACAGCCATCTGGATGAACATGGAAATATCTACACCGCTATCTGTGTAAACATGCATACATCTTCACCGCTATCTGTATAAACATGGAAATATCTACACCGCTATCTACATGAACATGGAAATATCTGCACCGCTATCTGTATGAACATGGAAATATCTACACCGCTATCTGTTTGAACATGGAAATACCTACACCGCTATCTGCATGAAAATGGAAATATCTACACAGCTATCTTCATATAGATGGAAATATCAACACAGCTATCCCTTTACACATGGAAATATCTACTCCGCTATCTGTATGAACATGGAAATATCTACACCGCTATCTGTTTGAACATGGAAATATCTACACCGCTATCTGCATGAAAATGGAAATATCTACACTGCTATCTGCATATACATGGAAATATCTACACAGCTATCCCTTTAAACATGGAAATAACTACACCGCGATCTGTATGAACATGGAAATATCTACACCGCCATCTGTATGAACATGGAAATATCTGCACCGCCATCTGTATGAACATATAAATATCTACACCGCCATCTGTATTAAGATGGAGTTATCTACACCGCTATGTGTATAAACATGGAAATATCTACACCGCTATCTGTATAAACATGGAAATATCTACAGCGCTATCTGTATAAACATGGAAATATCTACACAGCTATCTGTATGAACATGGAAATATCTACACTGCTATCTGTATGAACATGGAAATATCTACACCGCTGTCTGTATGAACATGGATATATCTACACAGCCCTCTGGATGAACATGGAAATATCCACACCGCTATCTGTGTAAACATGCATACATCTTCACCGCTATCTGTATAAACATGGAAATATCTACACCGCTATCTCTATGAACATGGAAATATCTACACCGCTATCTGTTTGAAGATGGAAATATATACACCGCTATCTGCATGAAAATGGAAATATCTACACAGCTATCTGCATATAGATGGAAATATCTACACAGCTATCTCTTTACACATGGAAATATCTACTCCGCTATCTGTATGAACATGGAAATATCTGCACCGCTATCTATATGAACATGGAAATATCTACACAGCTATCTGTTTGAACATGGAAATATCTACACAGCTATCTGCATGAAAATGGAAATATCTACACTGCTATCTGCATATACATGGAAATATCTACACAGCTATCTCTTTACACATGGAAATAACTACACCGCTATCTGTATGAACATGGAAATATCTACAACGCCATCTGTATGAACATGGAAATATCTGCACAGCCATCTGTATGAACATATAAATATGTACACCGCCATCTGTATTAAGATGGAGTTATCTACACCGCTATCTGTATAAACATGGAAATATCTACAACGCTATCTGTATAAACATGGAAATATCTACACCGCTATCTGTATAAACATGGAAATATCTACACAGCTATCTGTATGAACATGGAAATATCTACACCGCTCTCTGTATGAACATGGATATATCTACACCGCCATCTGGATGAACATGGAAATATCTACACCGCTATCTGTATGAACATGGAAATATCTACACCGCTATCTGTATGAACATGGATATATCTACACA
Source organism: Gorilla gorilla gorilla (assembly GCF_029281585.2). Lineage (NCBI taxonomy): Eukaryota > Metazoa > Chordata > Mammalia > Primates > Hominidae > Gorilla > Gorilla gorilla. The sequence goes on along the minus strand of NC_073234.2, from coordinate 151,176,877 downwards.
GCCCTCTGGATGAACATGGAAATATCCACACCGCTATCTGTGTAAACATGCATACATCTTCACAGCTATCTGTATAAACATGGAAATATCTACACCGCTATCTCTATGAACATGGAAATATCTACACCGCTATCTGTTTGAAGATGGAAATATATACACCGCTATCTGCATGAAAATGGAAATATCTACACAGCTATCTTCATATAGATGGAAATATCAACACAGCTATCTCTTTACACATGGAAATATCTACTCCGCTATCTGTATGAACATGGAAATATCTACACCGCTATCTGTTTGAACATGGAAATATCTACACCGCTATCTGCATGAAAATGGAAATATCTACACTGCTATCTGCATATACATGGAAATATCTACACAGCTATCCCTTTAAACATGGAAATAACTACACCGCTATCTGTATGAACATGGAAATATCTACACCACTATCTGCATGAACATGGAAATAACTACACCGCCATCACTATGAACATGGAAATATCTGCACCGCCATCTGTATGAACATATAAATATCTACACCGCCATCTGTATTAAGATGGAGATATCTACACTGCTATCTGTATAAACATGGAAATACCTACACCGCCATCTGTATGAACATATAAATACACCGCCATCTGTATTTAGAAGGAAATATCTAAACCGCTTTCTGTATAATCATGGAAATATCTACACCGCTGCCTGTATAAACATGGAAATATCAGCACCGCTATCTGTATGAACATGGTAATATCTACACCGCTATCTGTAGGAACATGGAAATAGCTACACCGCTGCCTGTAGAAACATGGAAATATCAGCACCGCTATCTGTATGAACATGGAAATATCTACACCAATATCTGTATGAACATGGATATATCTACACAGCCATCTGGATGAACATGGAAATATCTACGCCACTATCTGTATGAACATGGAAATATCTACACCGCTATCTGTGTAAACATGCATACATCTTCACCGCTATCAGTATAAACATGGAAATATCTACACCGCTATCTGTATGAACATGGAAATAGCTACACTGCTATCTGTATGAACATGGAAATATCTACACCGCTATCTGTATGAACATGGATATATCTACACAGCCATCTGGATGAACATGGAAATATCTACAACGCTATCTGTGTAAACATGCATACATCTTCACCGCTATCTGTATAAACATGGAAATATTTACCACGCTATCTGTATGAACATGGAAATATCTACACCGCTATCTGTATGAACATGGAAATATCTGCACCGCTATCTGTTTGAACATGGAAATATCTACACCGCTATCTGCATGAAAATGGAAATATCTACACTGCTATCTGCATATACATGGAAATATCTACACAGCTATCTCTTTACACATGGAAATAACTACAACGCTATCTGTATGAACATAGAAATATCCACACCGCCATCTGTATGAACATGCAAATATCTGCAGCGCCATCTGTATGAACATATAAATATCTACACCGCCATCTGTATTAAGATGGAGATATCTACGCCGCTATCTGTATAAACATGGAAATATCTACACCGCTATCTGTATAAACATGGAAATATCTACACCGCTATCTGTATAAACATGGAAATATCTACACCGCTACCTGTATAAACATGGAAATATCAGCACCGCTATCTGTATGAACATGGAAATATCTACACCACCATCTGTATGAACATGGAAATATCTGCACCGCCATCTCTATGAACATATAAATATCTACACCGCCATCTGTATTAAGACGGAGATATCTACAATGCTATCTGAATAAACATGGAAATATCTACACCGCTATCTGTATAAACATGGAAATATCTACACCGCTATCTGTATAACCATGGAAATATCTACACCGCTACCTGTATAAACATGGAAATATCAGCACCGCTATCTGTATGAACATGGAAATATCTACACCGCTGCCTGTATAAACATGGAAATATCAGCACGGCTATCTGTATGAACATGGAAATATCTACACCGCTATCTGTTTGAACATGGAAATAACTACACTGCTATCTGTATGAACATGGAAATAGCTACACCGTTATCTGTATGAACATGGAAATAGCTACACCACTATCTGTATGAACATGGAAATATCTACACCGCTATCTGTATGAACATGGATATATCTACACAGCCCTCTGGATGAACATGGAAATATCCACACCGCTATCTGTGTAAACATGCATACATCTTCACCGCTATCTGTAGAAAGATGGAAATATCTACACCGCTATCTGTATGAACATGGAAATATCTACACCGCTATCTGTTTGAAGATGGAAATATATACACAGCTATCTGCATGAAAATGGAAATATCTACACAGCTATCTGCATATAGATGGAAATATCTACACAGCTATATCTTTACACATGGAAATAACTACACCACTATCTGTATGAACATGGAAAAATCTACACCGCCATCTGTATGAACATGGAAATATCTGCACCGCCATCTGTATGAACATATATATATCTACACCGCCATCTGTATTAAGATGGAGATATCTACACCGCTATCTGAATAAACATGGAAATATCTACACCGCTATCTGTATAAACATGGAAATATCTACACCGCTATGTGTATAACCATGGAAATATCTACACCGCTACCTGTATAAACATGGAAATATCAGCACCGCTATCTGTATGAACATGGAAATATCTACACCGCTATCTGTATGAACATGGAAATATCTACACCGCTATCTGTATGAACATGGAAATATCTACAAAGCTAACTGAATGAACATGGAAAAATCTACACCGCTATCTGTTTGAACATGGAAATATCTACACCGCTATCTGCATGAAAATGGAAATATATACACTGCTATCTGCATATACATGGAAATATCTACACAGCTATCTCTTTACACATGGAAATAACTACACCGCTATATCTATAAACATGGAAATATCTACACCGCCATCTGTATGAACATGGAAATATCTGCACCGCCATCTGCATGAACATATAAATATCTACACCGCCATCTGTATTAAGAAGGAAATATCTAAACCGCTATCTGTATAAACCTGGAAATATCTACACTGCTGCCTGTATAAACATGGAAATATCAGCACCGCTATCTGTATGAACATGGAAATATCTACACCGCTATCTGTATGAACATGGAAATATCTACACTGCTATCTGTATGAACATGGAAATAGCTACACCGTTATCTGTATGAACATGGAAATAGCTACACCACTATCTGTATGAAAATGGAAATATCTTCACCGCTATCTGTATGAACATGGATATATCTACACAGCCATCTGGATGAACATGGAAATATCTACACCGCTATCTGTATGAACATGGAAATATGTACACCGCTATCTGTATGAACATGGATATATCTACACAGCTATCTGTATGAACATGGATATATCTACACAGCCATCTGGATGAACATGGAAATATCTACACCGCTATCTGTGTAAACATGCATACATCTTCACCACTATCTGCATAAACATGGAAATAACTACACCGCTATCTGTATGAACATGGAAATATCTGCACCGCTATCTGTATGAACATGGAAATATCTACACCGCTATCTGTTTGAACATGGAAATATCTACACCGCTATCTGCATGAAAATGGAAATATCTACACTGCTATCTGCATATACATGGAAATATCTACACAGCCATCTCTTTACACATGGAAATAACTACACCGCTATCTGTATGAACATGGAAATATCTACACCGCCATCTGTATGAACATGGAAATATCTGCACCGTCATCTGTATGAACATATAAATATCTACACCGCCATCTGTATTAAGATGGACATATCTACACCGCTATCTGTATAAACATGGAAATATCAACACCGCTATCTGTATAAACATGGAAATATCTACACCGATATCTGTATAAACATGGAAATATCTACACCGCTACCTGTATGAACATGGATATATCTACACACCCCTCTGGATGAACATGGAAATATCCACACCGCTATTTGTGTAAACATGCATACATCTTCACCGTTATCTGTATAAACATGGAAATATCTACACCGTTATCTGTATGAACATGGAAATATCTACACCGCTATCTGTTTGAAGATGGAAATATATACACCGCTATCTGCATGAAAATGGAAATATCTACACAGCTATCTGCATATAGATGGAAATATCTACACAGCTGTCTGTTTACACATGGAAATAACTACAACGCCATCTGTATGAACATGGAAATATCTGCACCGCCATCTGTATGAACATATAAATATCTACACCGCCATCTGTATTAAGATGGAGATATCTACACCGCTATCTGAATAAACATGGAAATATCTACACCGCTATCTGTATAAACATGGAAATATCTACAGCACTATCTGTATAAACATGGAAATATCTACACCGCTACCTGTATAAACATGGAAATATCACCAGCGCTATCTGTATGAACCTGGAAATATCTACACCGCTATCTGTATGAACATGGAAATATCTACAAAGCTATCTGTATGAAAATGGAGATATCTACACCGCTATCTGTATGAACATGGAAATATCTACACTGCTATCTGTATGAACATGGAAATAGCTACACCGTTATCTGTATGAACATGGAAATAGCTACACCGCTATCTGTATGAACATGGAAATATCTACACCGCTATCTGTGTGAACATGGATATATCTACACAGCCATCTGGATGAACATGGAAATATCTACACCGCTATCTGTATGAACATAGAAATATCTACACCGCTATCTGTATGAACATGGATATATCTACACAGCCATCTGGATGAACATGGAAATATCTACACCGCTATCTGTGTAAACATGCATACATCTTCACCGCTATCTGTATAAACATGGAAATATCTACACCGCTATCTACATGAACATGGAAATATCTGCACCGCTATCTGTATGAACATGGAAATATCTACACCGCTATCTGTTTGAACATGGAAATACCTACACCGCTATCTGCATGAAAATGGAAATATCTACACAGCTATCTTCATATAGATGGAAATATCAACACAGCTATCCCTTTACACATGGAAATATCTACTCCGCTATCTGTATGAACATGGAAATATCTACACCGCTATCTGTTTGAACATGGAAATATCTACACCGCTATCTGCATGAAAATGGAAATATCTACACTGCTATCTGCATATACATGGAAATATCTACACAGCTATCCCTTTAAACATGGAAATAACTACACCGCGATCTGTATGAACATGGAAATATCTACACCGCCATCTGTATGAACATGGAAATATCTGCACCGCCATCTGTATGAACATATAAATATCTACACCGCCATCTGTATTAAGATGGAGTTATCTACACCGCTATGTGTATAAACATGGAAATATCTACACCGCTATCTGTATAAACATGGAAATATCTACAGCGCTATCTGTATAAACATGGAAATATCTACACAGCTATCTGTATGAACATGGAAATATCTACACTGCTATCAGTATGAACATGGAAATATCTACACCGCTGTCTGTATGAACATGGATATATCTACACAGCCCTCTGGATGAACATGGAAATATCCACACCGCTATCTGTGTAAACATGCATACATCTTCACCGCTATCTGTATAAACATGGAAATATCTACACCGCTATCTCTATGAACATGGAAATATCTACACCGCTATCTGTTTGAAGACGGAAATATATACACCGCTATCTGCATGAAAATGGAAATATCTACACAGCTATCAGCATATAGATGGAAATATCTACACAGCTGTCTGTTTACACATGGAAATAACTACAACGCTATCTGTATGAACATGGACATATCTACACCGCCATCTGTATGAACATGGAAATATCTGCACCGCCATCTGTATGAACATATAAATATCTACACCGCCATCTGTGTTAAGATGGAGATATCTACACCGCTATCTGAATAAACATGGAAATATCTACACCGCTATCTGTATAAACATGGAAATATCTACACCGCTATCTGTATAAACATGGAAATATCTACACCGCTATCTGTATAAACATGGAAATATCAGCACCGCTATCTGTATGAACCTGGAAATATCTACACCGCTATCTGTATGAACATGGAAATATCTACACCGCTATCTGTATGAACATGGAAATATCTACAAAGCTATCTGTATGAAAACGGAGATATCTACACCGCTATCTGTATGAACATGGAAATATCTACACTGCTATCTGTATGAACATGGAAATAGCTACACCGTTATCTGTATGAACATGGAAATAGCTAAACCGCTATCTGTATGAACATGGAAATATCTACACCGCTATCTGTATGAACATGGGTATATCTACACAGCCATCTGGATGAACATGGAAATATCTACACCGCTATCTGTATGAACATGGAAATATCTACACCGCTATCTGTATGAACATGGATATATCTACACAGCCATCTGGATGAACATGGAAATATCTACACCGCTATCTGTGTAAACATGCATACATCTTCACCGCTATCTGTATAAACATGGAAATATCTACACCGCTATCTATATGAACATGGAAATATCTGCACCGCTATCTGTATGAACATGGAAATATCTACACTGCTATCTGTTTGAACATGGAAATATCTACACCGCTATCTGCATGAAAATGGAAATATCTACACTGCTATCTGCATATACATGGAAATATCTACACAGCTATCTCTTTACACACGGAAATAACTACACCGCTATCTGTATGAACATGGAAATATCTACACCGCCATCTGTATGAACATGGAAATATCTGCACTGCCATCTCTATGAACATATAAATATCTACACCGCCATCTGTATTAAGATGGAGATATCTACACCGCTATCTGCATAAACATGGAAATATCTACACCGCTATCTGTATAAACATGGAAATATCTACACCGCTATCTGTATAAACATGGAAATATCTACACCGCTACCTGTATAAACATGGAAATATCTGCACCGCTATCTGTATGAACATGGAAATATCTACACCGCTATCTGTATGAACATGGAAATATCTACACCGCTATCTGTATGAACATGGATATATCTACACAGCCCTCTGGATGAACAAGGAAATATCCACACCGCTATCTGTGTAAACATGCATACATCTTCACCGCTATCTGTATAAACATGGAAATATCTACACCGCTATCTCTATGAACATGGAAATATCTACACCGCTATCTGTTTGAAGATGGAAATATATACACCGCTATCTGCATGAAAATGGAAATATCTACACAGCTATCTGCATATAGATGGAAATATCTACACAGCTATCTCTTTACACATGGAAATATCTACTCCGCTATCTGTATGAACATGGAAATATCTGCACCGCTATCTATATGAACATGGAAATATCTACACAGCTATCTGTTTGAACATGGAAATATCTACACAGCTATCTGCATGAACATGGAAATATCTACACTGCTATCTGCATATACATGGAAATATCTACACAGCTATCTCTTTACACATGGAAATAACTACACCGCTATCTGTATGAACATGGAAATATCTACAACGCCATCTGTATGAACATGGAAATATCTGCACAGCCATCTGTATGAACATATAAATATCTACACCGCCATCTGTATTAAGATGGAGTTATCTACACCGCTATCTGTATAAACATGGAAATATCTACAACGCTATCTGTATAAACATGGAAATATCTACACCGCTATCTGTATAAACATGGAAATATCTACACAGCTATCTGTATGAACATGGAAATATCTACACCGCTCTCTGTATGAACATGGATATATCTACACCGCCATCTGGATGAACATGGAAATATCTACACCGCTATCTGTATGAACATGGAAATATCTACACCGCTATCTGTATGAACATGGATATATCTACACAGCCCTCTGGATGAACATGGAAATATCCACACCGCTATCTGTGTAAACATGCATACATCTTCACAGCTATCTGTATAAACATGGAAATATCTACACCGCTATCTCTATGAACATGGAAATATCTACACCGCTATCTGTTTGAAGATGGAAATATATACACCGCTATCTGCATGAAAATGGAAATATCTACACAGCTATCTTCATATAGATGGAAATATCAACACAGCTATCTCTTTACACATGGAAATATCTACTCCGCTATCTGTATGAACATGGAAATATCTACACCGCTATCTGTTTGAACATGGAAATATCTACACCGCTATCTGCATGAAAATGGAAATATCTACACTGCTATCTGCATATACATGGAAATATCTACACAGCTATCCCTTTAAACATGGAAATAACTACACCGCTCTCTGTATGAACATGGAAATATCTACACCGCCATCTGTATGAAGATGGAAATATCTGCACCGCCATCTGTATGAACATATAAATATCTACACCGCCATCCGTATTAAGATGGAGTTATCTACACCGCTATGGGTATAAACATGGAAATATCTACACCGCTATCTGTATAAACATGGAAATATCTACAGCGCTATCTGTATAAACATGGAAATATCTACACAGCTATCTGTATGAACATGGAAATATCTACACTGCTATCTGTATGAACATGGAAATATCTACACCGCTATCTGTATGAACATGGATATATCTACACAGCCCTCTGGATGAACATGGAAATATCCACACCGCTATCTGTGTAAACATGCATACATCTTCACCGCTATCTGTATAAACATGGAAATATCTACACCGCTATCTCTATGAACATGGAAATATCTACACCGCTATCTGTTTGAAGATGGAAATATATACACCGCTATCTGCATGAAAATGGAAATATCTACACAGCTATCAGCATATAGATGGAAATATCTACACAGCTGTCTGTTTACACATGGAAATAACTACAACGCTATCTGTATGAACATGGACATATCTACACCGCCATCTGTATGAACATGGAAATATCTGCACCGCCATCTGTATGAACATATAAATATCTACACCGCCATCTGTGTTAAGATGGAGATATCTACACCGCTATCTGAATAAACATGGAAATATCTACACCGCTATCTGTATAAACATGGAAATATCTACACCGCTATCTGTATAAACATGGAAATATCTACACCGCTATCTGTATAAACATGGAAATATCAGCACCGCTATCTGTATGAACCTAGAAATATCTACACCGCTATCTGTATGAACATGGAAATATCTACACCGCTATCTGTATGAACATGGAAATATCTACAAAGCTATCTGTATGAAAACGGAGATATCTACACCGCTATCTGTATGAACATGGAAATATCTACACTGCTATCTGTATGAACATGGAAATAGCTACACCGTTATCTGTATGAACATGGAAATAGCTAAACCGCTATCTGTATGAACATGGAAATATCTACACCGCTATCTGTATGAACATGGATATATCTACACAGCCATCTGGATGAACATGGAAATATCTACACCGCTATCTGTATGAACATGGAAATATCTACACCGCTATCTGTATGAACATGGATATATCTACACAGCCATCTGGATGAACATGGAAATATCTACACCGCTATCTGTGTAAACATGCATACATCTTCACCGCAATCTGTATAAACATGGAAATATCTACACCGCTATCTGTATGAACATGGAAATATCTACACCGCTATCTGTATAAACATGGAAATATCTACACCGCTATCTGTATAAACATGGAAATATCTACACCGCTACCTGTATAAACATGGAAATATCAGCACCGCTATCTGTATGAACATGGAAATATCAGCCCCTCTATCTGCATGAACATGGAGATATCTACACCGCTATCTGTATGAACATGGAAATATCTACACCGCTATCTGTATGAACATGGAAATACCTTCACCGCCATCTGTATGAACATGGATATATCTACACAGCCATCTGGATGAACATGGATATATCTACACAGCCCTCTGGATGAACAAGGAAATATCCACAACGCTATCTGTGTAAACATGCATACATCTTCACCGCTATCTGTATTAACATGGAAATATCTACACCGCTATCTGTATGAACATGGAAATATCTACACCGCTATCTGTTTGAAGATGGAAATATATACACCGCTATCTGCATGAAAATGGAAATAGCTACACAGCTATCTGCATGAAAATGGAAATATCTACACAGCTATCTGCATATACATGGAAATATCTACACAGCTATCTCTTTACACATGGAAATAACTACACCGCTAACTGTATGAACATGGAAATATCTACACCGCCATCTGTATGAACATGGAAATATCTGCACTGCCATCTGTATGAACATACAAATATCTACACCGCCATCTGTATTAAGATGGATATATCTAAACCGCTATCTGTATAAACATGGAAATATCTACACCGCTATCTGTATAAACATGGCAATATCTACACCGCTATCTGTATAAACATGGAAATATCTACACCGCTACCTGTATAAACATGGAAATATCAGCACCGCTATCTGTATGAACATGGAAATATCTACACCACTATCTGTATGAACATGGAAATATCTACACTGCCATCTGGATGAACATGGAAATATCTGCACCGCCATCTGTATGAACATATAAATATCTACACCGCCATCTGTATTAAGATGGAGATATCTACACCGCTATCTGAATAAACATGGAAATATCAACACCGCTATCTGTATAAAAATGGAAATATCAGCACCGCTATCTGTATGAACATGGAAATATCAGCCCCTCTATCTGTATGAAAATGGAGATATCTACACCGCCATCTGTATGAACATGGATATATCTACACAGCCATCTGGATGAACATGGAAATATCTATACCGCAATCTGTATGAACATGGAAATAGCTACACAGCTATCTGTATGAACATGGAAATATCTACACCGCTATCTGTATGAACATGGAAATATATACACCGCTATCTGCATGAAAATGGAAATATCTACACAGCTATCTGAGTATACATGGAAATATCTAAACAGCTATCTCTTTACACATGGAAATAACTACACCGCTATCTGTATGAACGTGGAAATATCTACACCGCCATCTGTATGAACATGGAAATATCTGCATCGCCATCTGTATGAACATATAAATATCTACACCGCCATCTGTATTAAGATGGGGATATCTACACCGCTATCTGAATAAACATGGAAATATCTACACCGCTATCTGTATAAACATGGAAATAACTACACCGCTATCTATATAAACATGGAAATATCTACACCGCTACCTGTATAAACATGGAAATATCAGCACCGCTATCTGTATGAACATGGAAATATCTACTCCGCTATCTGTATGAACATGGAAATATCTACACCGCTATCTGTATGAACATGGAAATATCTACAAAGCTATCTGAATGAACATGGAAATATCTACACCGTTATCTGTTTGAACATGTAAATATCTACTCCGCTATCTGCATGAAAATGGAAATATCTACAAAGCTATCTGCATTTACATGGAAATATCTACACAGCTATCTCTTTACACATGGAAATAATTACACCGCTATATCTATAAACATGGAAATATCTAAACCGCCATCTGTATGAACTTGGAAATATCTGCACCGCCATCTGTATGAACATATAAATATCTACACCGCCATCAGTATTAAGAAGGAAATATCTAAACCGCTATCTGTATAAACATGGAAATATCTACACCGCTGCCTGTATAAACATGGAAATATCAGCACCGCTATCTGTATGAACATGGAAATATCTACACCGCTATCTGTATGAACATGGAAATATCTACACTGCTATCTGTGTGAACATGGAAATAGCTACACAGTTATCTGTATGAACATGGAAATAGATGCACCACTATCTATATGAACATGGAAATATCTACACAGCTATCTGTATGAACATGGATATATCTACACAGCCATCTGGATGAACATGGAAATATATACACCGCTATCTGTATGAACATGGAAATATCTACACCGCTATCTGTATGAACATGGATATATCTACACAGCCATCTGGATGAACATGGAAATATCTACACCGCTATCAGTGTAAACATGCATAGATCTTCACCGCTATCTGTATAAACATGGAAATATCTACACCGCTATCTGTATGAACATGGAAATATCTACACCGCTATCTGTATGAACATGGAAATATCTACACCGCTATCTGTTTGAACATGGAAATATCTACACCGCTATCTGCATGAAAATGGAAATATCTACACTGCTATCTGCATATACATTTAAATATCTACACAGCTATTTCTTTACACATGGAAATAACTACACCGCTATCTGTATGAACATGGAAATATCTACACCGCCATCTGTATGAACATGGAAATATCTGCACCGCCATCTGTATGAACATATAAATATCTACACCGCCATCTGTATTAAGATGGAGATATCTACACTGCTATCTGTTTAAACATGGAAATATCTACACCGCGATCTGTATGAACATATAAATATGTGCACCGCCATCTGTATTAAGAAGGAAATTTCTAAACCGCTATCTGTATAAACATGGAAATATCTACACCGCTGCCTGTATAAACATGGAAATATCAGCACCGCTATCTGTATGAACATGGAAATATCTACACCACTATCTGTATGAACATGGAAATATCAACACCGCTATCTGTTTGAACATGGAAATATCTACAAAGCTATCTGCATGAAAATGGAAATATCTACACTGCTATCTGCATATTCATTTAAATATCTACACAGCTATCTCTTTACACAAGGAAATAACTACACCGCTATCTGTATGAACATGGAAATATCTACACCGCCATCTGTATGAACATGGAAATATCTGCACCGCCATCTGTATGAACATATAAATATCTACACCGCCATCTGTATTAAGATGGAGATATCTACACTGCTATCTGTATAAACATGGAAATAACTACACCGCTATATCTATAAACATGGAAATATCTACACCGCCATCTGTATGAACATGGAAATATCTGCACCACCATCTGTATGAACATATAATTATCTACACCGCCATCTGTATTAAGAAGGAAATATCTAAACCGCTATCTGTATGAACATTGAAATATCTACACCGCTATCTGTATGAACATGGAAATATCTACACCGCTATCTGTGTAAACATGCATACATCTTCACCGCTATCTGTATAAACATGGAAATATCTACAGCGCTATCTGTATGAACATGGAAATATCTACACATCTATCCCTTTTCACATGGAAATAACTACACCGCTATCTGTATGAACATGGAAATGTCTGCACCACCATCTGTATGAACATATAAATATCTACACCGCCAACTGTATTAAGATGGAGATATATAAACCGCTATCTGTATAAACATGGAAATATCTACACCGCTATCTGTATAAACATGTAAATATCAGCACCGCTATCTGTATGAACATGGAAATATCAGCCCCTCTATCTGTATGGACATTGAAGTATCTACACCGCTATCTCTATGAACATGGAAATATCTACACCGCTATCTGTATGAACATGGAAATATCTACACAGCTATCTGTCTGAACATGGAAATATCTACACCGCTATCTGCATGAAAATGGAAATATCTACACAGCGATCTGCATATACATGGAAATATCTGCAAAGCTATCTCTTTACACGAGGAAATAAGTACAGCGCTATCTCTATAAACATGGAAATAGCTACACCGCCATCTGTATGAACAGGGAAATATCTGCACCGCCATCTGTATGAACATATAAATGTCTACACCGCCATCTATATTAAGATGGAGATATCTACACCGCTATCTGTATAAACTTGGAAATATCTACACTGCTATATCTATGAACATGGAAATGTCTACACCGCTATGTGTATGAATATGGAAACAGCTACACCGCTATCTGTGTGAACATGGAAATATCTACACCACTACCTGTATGAACATGGAAATATCTACACCGCTATCTGTATGAACATGGATATATCTACACAGCCATCTGGGTGAACACGGAAACATCTACACCACTATCTGTATGAACATGGAAATATCTACACCGCTATCTATGTAAATATGCATACATCTTCACCGCAATCTGTATAAACATGGAAATATCTACACCGCTATCTGTATGAACATGGAAATATCTACACCGCTATCTGTATAAACATGGAAATATCTACACCGCTATCTGTATAAACATGGAAATATCTACACCGCTACCTGTATAAACATGGAAATATCAGCACCGCTATCTGTATGAACATGGAAATATCAGCCCCTCTATCTCCATGAACATGGAGATATCTACACCGCTATCTGTATGAACATGGAAATATCTACACCGCTATCTGTATGAACATGGAAATACCTTCACCGCCATCTGTATGAACATGGATATATCTACACAGCCATCTGGATGAACATGGATATATCTACACAGCCCTCTGGATGAACAAGGAAATATCCACAACGCTATCTGTGTAAACATGCATACATCTTCACCGCTATCTGTATTAACATGGAAATATCTACACCGCTATCTGTATGAACATGGAAATATCTACACCGCTATCTGTTTGAAGATGGAAATATATACACCGCTATCTGCATGAAAATGGAAATAGCTACACAGCTATCTGCATGAAAATGGAAATATCTACACAGCTATCTGCATATACATGGAAATATCTACACAGCTATCTCTTTACACATGGAAATAACTACACCGCTAACTGTATGAACATGGAAATATCTACACCGCCATCTGTATGAACATGGAAATATCTGCACCGCCATCTGTATGAACATATAAATATCTACACCGCCATCTGTATTAAGATGGATATATCTAAACCGCTATCTGTATAAACATGGAAATATCTACACCGCTATCTGTATAAACATGGCAATATCTACACCACTATCTGTATAAACATGGAAATATCTACACCGCTACCTGTATAAACATGGAAATATCAGCACCGCTATCTGTATGAACATGGAAATATCTACACCACTATCTGTATGAACATGGAAATATCTACACCGCCATCTGGATGAACATGGAAATATCTGCACCGCCATCTGTATGAACATATAAATATCTACACCGCCATCTGTATTAAGATGGAGATATCTACACCGCTATCTGAATAAACATGGAAATATCTACACCGCTATCTGTATAAAAATGGAAATATCAGCACCGCTATCTGTATGAACATGGAAATATCAGCCCCTCTATCTGTATGAAAATGGAGATATCTACACCGCCATCTGTATGAACATGGATATATCTACACAGCCATCTGGATGAACATGGAAATATCTATACGGCAATCTGTATGAACATGGAAATAGCTACACAGCTATCTGTATGAACATGGAAATATCTACACCGCTATCTGTATGAACATGGAAATATCTACACCGCCATCTGTATGAACATATAAATATCTACACCGCCATCTGTATTAAGATGGAGATATCTACACCGCTATCTGTATAAACCTGGAAATATCTACACCGCTATCTGTATAAACATGGAAATATCTACACCGCTATCTGTATATACATGGAAATTTCTACACCGCTACCTGTATAAACATGGAAATATCAGCACCGCTATCTGTAGGAACATGGAAATATCTACACCGCTATCTGTACGAACATGGAAATATCTACACTGATATCTGTATGAACATGGAAATAGCTACACCGATATCTGTATGAACATAGAAATATCTACACCACTATCTGTATGAACATGGAAATATCTACACCGCTATCTGTATGGACATGGATATATCTCCACAGCCATCTGGATGAACATGGAAATATCTACACCGCTATCTGTATGAACATGGAAATATCTACACCGCTATCTGTGTAAACATGCATACATCTTCACCGCTATCTGTATGAACATGGAAATATCAGCCCCTCTATCTGTATGGACATGGAAGTATCTACACCGCTATCTCTATGAACATGGAAATATCTACACCGCTATCTGTATGAACATGGAAATATCTACACAGCTATCTGTCTGAACATGGAAATATCTACACCGCTATCTGCATGAAAATGGAAATATCTACACAGCGATCTGCATATACATGGAAATATCTACAAAGCTATCTCTTTACACGTGGAAATAAGTACAGCGCTATCTCTATAAACATGGAAATAGCTACACCGCCATCTGTATGAACAGGGAAATATCTGCACCGCCATCCGTATGAACATATAAATGTCTAGACCGCCATCTATATTAAGATGGAGATATCTACACCGCTATCTGTATAAACTTGGAAATATCTACACTGCTATCTCTATGAACATGGAAATGTCTACACCGCTATGTGTATGAATATGGAAACAGCTACACCGCTATCTGTATGAACATGGAAATATCTACACCACTACCTGTATGAACATGGAAATATCTACACCGCTATCTGTATGAACATGGATATATCTACACAGCCATCTGGATGAACACGGAAATATCTACACCGCCATCTGTATGAACATGGAAATATCTACACCGCTATCTGTGTAAATATGCATACATCTTCACCGCAATCTGTATAAACATGGAAATATCTACACCGCTATCTGTATGAACATGGAAATATCTACACCGCTATCTGTATAAACATGGAAATATCTACACCGCTATCTGTATAAACATGGAAATATCTACACCGCTACCTGTATAAACATGGAAATATCAGCACCGCTATCTGTATGAACATGGAAATATCAGCCCCTCTATCTGCATGAACATGGAGATATCTACACCGCTATCTGTATGAACATGGAAATATCTACACCACTATCTGTATGAACATGGAAATACCTTCACCGCCATCTGTATGAACATGGATATATCTACACAGCCATCTGGATGAACATGGATATATCTACACAGCCCTCTGGATGAACAAGGAAATATCCACAACGCTCTCTGTGTAAACATGCATACATCTTCACCGCTATCTGTATTAACATGGAAATATCTACACCGCTATCTGTATGAACATGGAAATATCTACATCGCTATCTGTTTGAAGATGGAAATATATACACCGCTATCGGCATGAAAATGGAAATAGCTACACAGCTATCTTCATGAAAATGGAAATATCTACACAGCTATCTGCATATACATGGAAATATCTACACAGCTATCTCTTTACACATGGAAATAACTACACCGCTAACTGTATGAACATGGAAATATCTACACCGCCATCTGTATGAACATGGAAATATCTGCACCGCCATCTGTATGAACATATAAATATCTACACCACCATCTGTATTAAGATGGATATATCTAAACCACTATCTGTATAAACATGGAAATATCTACACCGCTATCTGTATAAACATGGCAATATCTACACCGCTATCTGTATAAACATGGAAATATCAGCACCGCTATCTGTATGAACATGGAAATATCTACACCGCTATCTGTATGAACATGGAAATATCTACACCGCCATCTGGATGAACATGGAAATATCTGCACCGCCATCTGTATGAACATATAAATATCTACACCGCCATCTGTATTAAGATGGAGATATCTACACCGCTATCTGAATAAACATGGAAATATCTACACCGCTATCTGTATAAAAATGGAAATATCAGCACCGCTATCTGTATGAACATGGAAATATCAGCCCCTCTATCTGTATGAAAATGGAGATATCTACACCGCCATCTGTATGAACATGGATATATCTACACAGCCATCTGGATGAACATGGAAATATCTATACCGCAATCTGTATTAACTTGGAAATAGCTACACAGCTATCTGTATGAACATGGAAATATCTACACCGCTATCTGTATGAACATGGAAATATCTACACCGCTATCTGTTTGAAGATGGAAATATATACACCGCTATCTGCATGAAAATGGAAATATCTACACAGCTATCTGCATATAGATGGAAATATCTACACAGCTATCTCTTTACACATGGAAATAACTACACCGCTATCTGTATGAACATGGAAATTTCTGCACCGCCATCTGTATGAACATATAAACATCTACATCGCCATCTGTATTAAGATGGAGATATCTACACCGCTATCTGAATAAACATGGAAATATCTACACCGCTATCTGTATAAACATGGAAATATCTACACCGCTATCTGTATAAACATGGAAATATCCACACCGCTACCTGTATAAACATGGAAATATCAGCACCGCTATCTGAATGAACCTGGAACTATCTACACCGCTATCTGTATGAACATGGAAATATCTACACCGCTATCTGTATGAACTTGGAAATATCTACAAAGCTATCTGAATGAACATGGAAATATCTACACCGCTATCTGTTTGAGCATGTAAATATCTACACAGCTATCTGCATGAAAATGGAAATATCTGCAAAACTCTCTGCATATACATGGAAATATCTACACAGCTATCTCTTTACACATGGAAATAACTACACCGCTATATCTATATACATGGAAATATCTACACCGCCATCTGTATGAACATGGAAATATCTGCACCGCCATCTGTATGAACATATAAATATCTACAACGCCATCTGTATTAAGAAGGAAATATCTAAACTGCTATCTGTATAAACATGGAAATATCTACACCGCTGCCTATATAAACATGGAAATATCAGCACCGCTCTCTGTATGAAAATGGAGATATCTACACCGCTATCTGCATGAAAATGGAAATATCTACACTGCTATCTGCATATACATTTAAATATCTACACAGCTATCTCTTTACACATGGAAATAACTACACCGCTATCTGTATGAACATGGAAATATCAACACCGCTATCTGTGTAAACATGCGTACATCTTCACCGCTATCAGTATAAACATGGAAATATCTACACCGCTATCTGTATGAACATCGAAATAGCTACACCGCTATCTGTATGAACATGGAAATATCTACACTGCTATCTGTATGAACATGGATATATCTACACAGCCATCTGGATGAACATGGAAATATCTACACCGCTATCTGTGTAAACATGCATACATCTTCACCGCTGTCTGTATAAACATGGAAATATCTACACCACTATCTGTATGAACATGGAAATATCTGCACCGCTATCTGTCTGAACATGGAAATATCTTCACCGCTATCTGTTTGAACATGGAAATATCTACACCGCTATATGCATGAAAATGGAAATAACTACACTGCTATCTGCATATACATGGAAATATCTACACAGCTATCTCTTTACACATGGAAATTACTACACCGCTATCTGTATGAACATGGAAATATCTACACCGCCATCTGTATGAACATGGAAATATCTGCACCGCCATCTGTATGAACATATAAATATCTACACCGCCGTCTGTATTAAGATGGAGATATCTACACCGCTATCTGTATAAACACGGAAATATCTACACCGCTATCTGTATAAACACGGAAATATCTACACCGATATCTGTATAAACATGGAAATATCTACACCGCTACCTGTATAAACATGGAAATATCAGCACCGCTATCTGTATGTACATGGAAATATCTACACCGCTATCTGTATGAACATGGAAATATCTACACCGCTATCTGTATGAACATGGATATATCTACACAGCCCTCTGGATGAACATGGAAATATCCACACCGCTATCTGTGTAAACATGCATACATCTTCACCGCTATCTGTATAAACATGGAAATATCTACACCGCTATCTGTATGAACATGGAAATATCTACACCGCTATCTGTTTGAAAATGGAAATATATACACCGCTATCTGCATGAAAATGGAAATATCTACACAGCTATCTGCATATAGATGGAAATATCTACACTGCTATCTCTTTACACATGGAAATATCTACACCGCTATCTGTATAAACATGGAAATATCAGCACCGCTATCTGAATGAACCTGGAACTATCTACACCGCTATCTGTATGAACATGGAAATATCTACAAAGCTATCTGAATGAACATGGAAATATCTACACCGCTATCTGCATGAAAATGGAAATATCTACACTGCTATCTGCATATACATGGAAATATCTACACAGCTATCTCTTTACACATGGAAATAACTACACCGCTATCTGTATGAACATCGAAATATCCACACCGCCATCTGTATGAACATGGAAATATCTGCACCGCCATCTGTATGAACATATAAATATCTACACCGCCATCTGTATTAAGATGGAGATATCTACACCGCTATCTGTATAAACATGGAAATATCTACACCGCTATCTGTATAAACATGGAAATATCTACACCGCTATCTGTATAAACATGGAAATATCTACACCGCTACCAGTATAAACATGGAAATATCAGCACCGCTATCTGTATGAACATGGAAATATCTACACCGCTATCTGAATGAACATGGTAATATCTACACCGCTATCTGAATGAACATGGTAATATCTACACCGCTATCTGTATGAACATGGAAATATCTACACCGATATCAGTATGAAGAGGGAAATATCTACACCGCTATCTGTATGAACATGGATATATCCACACAGCCCTCTGGATAAACATGGAAATATCCACACCGCTATCTGTGTAAACATGCATACATCTTCACCGCTATCTGTATAAACATGGAAATATCTACACCGCTATCTGTATGAACATGGAAATATCTACACCGCTATCTGTTTGAAGATGGAAATATATACACCGCTATCTGCATTAAAATGGAAATATCTACGCAGCTATCAGCATATACATGGAAATATCTACACAGCTATCTCTTTACACATGGAAATAACTACAACGCTATCTGTATGAACATGGAAATATCTACACCGCCATCTGTATGAACATGGAAATATCCGCACCGCCATCTGTATGAACATATAAATATCTACACAGCCATCTGTATTAAGATGGAGATATCTACACCGCTATCTGAATAAACATGGAAATATCTACAACGCTATCTGTATAAACATGGAAATATCTACACCGCTATCTGTATAACCATGGAAATATCTATACCGCTACCTGTATAAACATGGAAATATCAGCACCGCTATCTGTATGAACATGGAAATATCTACACCGCTATCTGTATGAACATCGAATTATCTACACCGCTATCTTTATGAACATGGAAATATCTACAAAGCTATCTGAATGAACATGGAAAAATCTACACCGATATCTGTTTGAACATGTAAATATCTACACCGTTATCTGCATGAAAATGGAAATATCTACAAAGCTATCTGCATATACATGGAAATATCTACACAGCTATCTCTTTACACATGGAAATAACTACACCACTATATCTATAAACATGGAAATATCTACACCGCCATCTGAATGAACATGGGAATATCTGCACCGCCATCTGTATGAACATATAAATATCTACACCGCCATCTGTATTAAGAAGGAAATATCTAAACCGCTATCTGTATAAACATGGAAATATCTACACCGCTGCCTGTATAACCATGGAAATATCAGCACCGCTATCTGTATGAACATGGAAATATCTACACCGCTATCTGTATTAACATGGAAATATCTGCACTGCTATCTGTATGAACATGGAAATATCTACACCGTTCTCCGTATGAACATGGAAATATCTACACCGCTATCTGTATGAACATGGAAATATCTACACCGCTATCTGTTTGAAGATGGAAATATATACACCGCTATCTGCATGAAAATGGAAATATCTACACAGCTATCTGCATATAGATGGAAATATCTACACAGCTATCTCTTTACACATGGAAATAACTACACCGCTATCTGTATGAACATGGAAATATCTGCACCGCCATCTGTATGAACATATAAACATCTACATCGCCATCTGTATTAAGATGGAGATATGTACACCGCTATCTGAATAAACATGGAAATATCTACACCGCTATCTGTATAAACATGGAAATATCTACACCGCTATCTGTATAAACATGGAAATATCCACACCGCTACCTGTATAAACATGGAAATATCAGCACCGCTATCTGAATGAACCTGGAACTATCTACACCGCTATCTGTATGAACATGGAAATATCTACACCGCTATCTGTATGAACATGGAAATATCTACAAAGCTATCTGAATGAACATGGAAATATCTACACCGCTATCTGTTTGAGCATGTAAATATCTACACAGCTATCTGCATGAAAATGGAAATATCTGCAAAGCTCTCTGCATATACATGGAAATATCTACACAGCTATCTCTTTACACATGGAAATAAGTACACCGCTATATCTATATACATGGAAATATCTACACCGCTATCTGTATAAACATGGAAATATCTACACAGCTATCTCTTTACACATGGAAATAACTACACCACTATCTGTATGAACATGGAAATATGTCCACCGCCATCTGTATGAACATGGAAATATCTGAACCGCCATCTGTATGAACATATAAATATCTACACCGCCATCTGTATTAAGATGGAGATATCTACACTGCTATCTGTACAAACATGGAAATATCAACACCGCCATCTGTATGAACATATAAATATCTACACAGCCATCTGTATTAAGAAGGAAATATCTAAACCGCTATCTGTATAAACATGGAAATATCTAAACCGCTGCCTGTATAAACATGGAAATATCAGAACTGCTATCTGTTTGAACATGGAAATATCTACACCGCTATCTGTAGGAACATAGAAATAGCTACACCGCTGCCTGTATAAACAAGGAAATATCAGCACCGCTATCTGTATGAACATGGAAATATCTACACCACTATCTTTATGAACATGGATATATCTACACAGCCATCTGGATGAACATGGAAATATCTACACCATTATCTGTATGAACATGGAAATATCTACACCGCTATCTGTGTAAACATGCATACATATTCACCGCTATCAGTATAAACATGGAAATATCTACACCGATATCTGTATGAACATGGAAATAGCTACACCGCTATCTGAATGAACATGGAAATATCTACACCGCTATCTGTATGAACATGGATATATCTACACAGCCATCTGGATGAACATGGAAATATCTACACCGCTATCTGTGTAAACATGCAAAAATCTTCACCGCTATCTGTATAAACATGGAAATAACTACACCGCTATCTGTATGAACATGGGAATATCTACACCGCTATCTGTATGAACATGGAAATATCTACAAGGCTATCTGTTTGAACATGGAAATATCTACAATGCTATCTGCATGAAAATGGAAATATCTACACTGCTATCTGCATATACATGGAAATATCTACACAGCTATCTCTTTACACATGGAAATAACTACACCGCTATCTGTATGAACATCGAAATATCCACACCGCCATCTGTATGAACATGGAAATATCTGCACCGCCATCTGTATGAACATATAAATATCTACACCGCCATCTGTATTAAGATGGAGATATCTACTCCGCTATCTGTATAAACATGGAAATATCTACACCGCTATCTGTATAAACATGGAAATATCTACACCGCTATCTGTATAAACATGGAAATATCTACACCGCTACCAGTATAAACATGGAAATATCAGCACCGCTATCTGTATGAACATGGAAATATCTACACCGCTATCTGAATGAACATGGTAATATCTACACCGCTATCTGTATGAACATGGAAATATCTACACCGCTATCAGTATGAAGAAGGAAATATCTACACCGCTCTCTGTATGAACATGGATATATCCACACAGCCCTCTGGATGAACATGGAAATATCCACACCGCTATCTGTATAAACATGCATACATCTTCACCGCTATCTGTATAAACATGGAAATATCTACACCGCTATCTGTATGAACATGGAAATATCTACACCGCTATCTGTTTGAAGATGGAAATATATACACCGCTATCTGCATTAAAATGGAAATATCTACGCAGCTATCAGCATATACATGGAAATATCTACACAGCTATCTCTTTACACATGGAAATAACTACAACGCTATCTGTATGAACATGGAAATATCTATACCGCTGTCTGTGTCAACATGGATATATCTACACAGCCATCTGAATGAACATGGAAATGTCTACACCTCTATCTGTGTAAACATGCATACATCTTCACCGCTATCTGTAAAAACATGGAAATATCTACACCGCTATCTGTATGAACATGGAAATATCTACACCGCTATCTGTATGAACATGGAAATATCTACACCGCTATCTGTTTGAACATGGAAATATCTACACCGCTATCTGCATGAAAATGGAAATATCTACTCAGGTATATGCATATACATGGAAATATCTACACAGCTATCTCTTTACACATGGAAATATCTACATCGCTATCTGTATGAACATGGAAATATCTACACCGCCATCTGTAAAACATGGAAATATCTGCACCGCCATCTGTATGAACATATAAATATCTACACCGCCATTTGTATTAAGATGGAGATATCTACACCGCTATCTGTATAAACATGGAAATATCTACACCGCTATCTGTATAAACAGGGAAATATCTATACCATTATCTGTATAAACATGGAAATATCAGCACCGCTATCTTTATGAACATGGAAATATCAGCCCCTCTATCTGTATGAACATGGAAGTATCTACACCGCTATCAGTATGAACATGGAAATATCTACACCGCTATCTGTATGAACATGGAAATACCTTCACCGCCATCTGTATGAACATGGATATATCTACACAGCCATCTGGATGAACATGGAAATATCTACACCGCTATCTGTATGAACATGGAAATAGCTACACCGCTATCTGTATGAACATGGAAATATCTACACCGCTATCTGTATGAACATGGAAATATCTACACCGCTATCTGTATGAACATGGAAATATCTTCACCGCCATCTGTATGAACATGGATATATCTACAGAGCCATCTTGATGAACATGGAAATATCTACACAGCTATCTGTATGAACATGGAAATTTATACACCGCTATCTGTGTAAACATGCATACATCTTCTCTGCTATGTGTATAAACATGGAAATATCTACACCGCTATCTGTATGAACATGGAAATATCTACACCGCTTTCTGCATAAAAATGGAAATATCTACACAGCTATCTGCATATACATGGAAATATCTTCAAAGCTATCTCTTTACACATGGAAATAACTACACCGCTATCTCTATAAACATGGAAATATCTACAACGCCATCTGTATGAACATGGAAATATCTGCATTGCCATCTGTATGAACATATAAATACCTACACCGCCATCTGTATTAAGATGGAGATATCTACACCGCTATCTGTATAAACCTGGAAATATCTACACCGCTACCTGTATAAACATGGAAATATCAGCACCGCTCTCTGTACGAACTCGGAAATATCTACACCGCTATCTGTACGAACATGGAAATATCTACACCGCTATCTGTATGAACATGGAAATAGCTACACCGCTATCTGTATGAACAAGGAAATATCTAAACCACTATCTGTATGAACATGGAAATATCTACACCGCTATCTGTGAAAACATGCATATATCTTCACCGCTGTCTGTATAAACATGGAAATATCTACACCGCTATCTGTATGAACATGGAAATAGCTACACCGCTATCTGTATGAACATGGAAATATCTACACCGCTATCTGTATGAACATGGATATATCTACACAGCCATCTGGATGAACATGGAAATATCTGCACCGCTATCTGTGTAAACATGCATACATCTTCACGGCTATCTATATAAACATGGAAATATCTACACCACTACCTGTATAAACATGGAAATATCAGCACCGCTATCTGTATGAACATGGAAATAGCTACACCGCTATCTGTATGAACATGGAAATACCTACACCGCTATCTGTTTGAACATAGAAATATCTACACCGCTATCTCCATGAAAATGGAAATATCTACACTGATATCTTCATATAAATGGAAATATCTACATAGCTATCTCTTTACACATGGAAATAACTACATCGCTATCTGTATGAACATTGAAATATCTACACCGCCATCTGTAAAACATGGAAATATCTGCACCGCCATCTGTATGAACAAATAAATATCTACACCGCCATCTGTATTAAGATGGAGATATCTACACCGCTATCTGTATAAACATGGAAATATCTACACCGCTATCTGTATAAACAGGGAAATATCTACACCACTATCTGTATAAACATGGAAATATCAGCACCACTATCTTTATGAACATGGAAATATCAGCCCATCTATCTGTATGAACATGGAAGTATCTTCACCGCTATCAGTATGAACATGGAAATATCTACACTGCTATCTGTATGAACATGGAAATACCTTCACCGCCATCTGTATGAACATGGATATATCTACACAGCCATCTGGATGAACATGGAAATATCTACACCGCTATCTGTATGAACATGGAAATAGCTACACCGCTATCTGTATGAACATGGAAATATCTACACCACTATCTGTATGAACATGGAAATATCTACAACGCTATCTGTTTGAACATGGAAATATCTACACCGCTATCTGCATGAAAATGGAATTATCTACACTGGTATCTGCAAATACATGGAAATATCTACACAGCTATCTCTTTACACATGGAAATATCTACAACGCTATCTGTATGAACATAGAAATATCCACACCGCTATCTGTATGAACATGGAAATATCTACACCGCTATCAGTATGAACATGGAAATATCTAAACCGCTATCTGTATGAACATTGATATATCTACACAGCCCTCTGGATGAACATGGAAATATCCACACCGCTATCTGTGTAAACATGCATACATCTTCACTGCTATCTGTATAAACATGGAAATATCTACACCGCTATCTGTATGAACATGGAAGTATCTACACCGCTATCTGTATGAACATGGAAATATCTACACCGCTATCTGTATGAACATGGAAATATCTTCACCGCTATCTGTATGAACATGGATATATGTACACAGCCATCTGGATAAACATGGAAATATCTACACCGCTATCTGTATGAACATGGAAATAGCTACACCGCTATCTGTATGAAAATGGAAATATCTACACCGCTATCTGTCTGAACATGGAAATATCTACACCGCTATCTGTATGAACTTGGAAATATCTTCACCGCCATCTGTATGAACATGGATATATATACAGAGCCATCTGGATGAACAGGGAAATATCTACACAGCTATCTGTATGAACATGGAAATATATACACCGCTATCTGTGTAAACATGCATATATCTTCACCGCTATCTGTATAAACACGGAAATATCTACACCGCTATCTGTATGAACATGGAAATATCTACACCGCTATCTGTTTGAACATGGAAATAGCTACACCGCTATCTGCATGAAAATGGAAATATCTACACAGCTATCTGCATATACATGGAAATATCTACAAAGCTATCTCTTTACACATGGAAATAACTACACCACTATCACTATAAACATGGAAATATCTACACCGCCATCTGTATGAACATGGAAATATCTGCACCGCCATCTGTATGAACATATAAATATCTACACCGCCATCTGTATTAAGATGGAGATATCTACACCGCTATCTGTGTAAACATGCATATATTTTCACCGCTATCTGTATAAACATGGAAATATCTACACCACTATCTGTATGAACATGGAAATAGCTACACCGCTATCTGTATGAACATGGAAATAGCTACACCGCTATCTGTATGAACATGGATATATCTACACAGCCATCTGGATGAACATGGAAATATCTACACCGCTATCTGTGTAAACATGCATACATCTTCACCGCTATCTATATAAACATGGAAATATCTACACCACTATCTGTATCAACATGAAAATATCTACACCGCTACCTGTATAAACATGGAAATGTCAGCACCGCTATCTGTATGAACATGGAAATATCTACACCGCTATCAGTATGAACATGGAAATATCTAAACCGCTATCTGTATGAACATTGATATATCTACACAGCCATCTGGATGAACATGGAAATATCTACACCGCTATCTGTATGAACATGGAAATAGCTACACCGCTATCTGTATGAACATGCAAATATCCACACCACTATCTGTATGAACATGGAAATATCTACACCACTGTCTGTATGAACATGGATATATCTACACAGCCATCTGGATGAACATGGAAATATCTACACCACTATCTGTATTAACATGGAAATATTTACACCGCTATCTGTGTAAACATGCATACATCTTCACCGCAATCAGTATAAACATGGAAATATCTACACCGCTATCTGTATGAACATGGAAATAGCTACACCGCTATTTGTATAAACATGGAAATATCTACACCGCTATCTGTTTAAACATGGAAATATCAGCACCGCTATCTGTATGAACATGGAAATATCTACAACGCTATCTGTATGAACATGGAAATATCTACACCGCTATCTGTATGAACATGGAAATATCTACACCGCTATCAGTATGAACATGGAAATATCTACACCGCTATCTGTATGAACATGGAAATATCTACACCGCTATCTGTATGAACATGGATATATCTACACAGCCATCTGGATGAACATGGAAATATCTACACCGCTATCTGTATGAACATGGAAATATCTACACCGCTATCTGTATGAACATGGATATATCTACACAGCCTTCTGGATGAACATGGAAATATCTACACCGCTATCTGTGTAAACATGCATAGATCTTCACCGCTATCTGTATAAACATGGAAATATCTACACCGCTATCTGTTTGAACATGGAAATATCTACACCGCTATCTGTATGAACATGGAAATATCTACACCGCTATCTGTTTGAACATGGAAATATCTACACCGCTATCTGCATGAAAATGGAAATATCTACACTGCTATCTGCATATACATTTAAATATCTACACAGCTATCTCTTTACACGTGGAAATAACTACACCGCTATCTGTATGAACATGGAAACATCTACACCGCCATCTGTATGAATATGGAAATATCTGCACAGCCATCTGTATGAACATATGAATATCTACACCGCCATCTGTATTAAGATGGAGATATCTACACTGCTATCTGTATAAACATGGAAATATCTACACCGCCATCTGTATGAACATATAAATTTCTACACAACCATCTCTATTAAGAAGGAAATATCTAAACCGCTATCTGTATAAACATGGAAATATCTACAACGCTGCCTGTATAAACATGGAAATATCAGCACCGCTATCTGTATGAACATGGAAATATCTACACCGCTATCTGTATGAACATGGAAATATCTACACCGCTATCTGTTTGAACATGGAAATATCTACACCGCTATGTGCATGAAAATGGAAACATCTACACTGCTATCTTCATATACATTTAAATATCTACACAGCTATCTCTTTACACATGGAAATAACTACACCGCTATCTGTATGAACATGGAAATATCTACAACGCCATCTGTATGAACATGGAAATATCTGCACCGCCATCTGTATGAACATATAAATATCTACACGGCCATCTGTATTAAGATGGAGATATCTACACTGATATCTGTATAAACATGGAAATATCTACACCGCCATATGTATTAACATATAAATATCTACACCGCCATCTGTATAAAGAAGGAAATATCTAAACCGCTATCTGCATAAACATGGAAATATCTACACCGCTGCCTGTATAAACATGGAAATATCAGCACCGCTGTCTGTATGAACATGGAAATATCTACACCGCTATCTGTATGAACATGGAAATATCTGCACTACCATCTGTATGAACATATAAATATCTACACCGCCATCTGTATTAAGATGGAGATTTCTACACAGCTATCTGTATAAACATGGAAATATCTACACCGCTATCTGTATAAACATGGAAATATCTACACCGCTATCTGTATAAAGACGGAAATATCTACACCACTAACTGTATAAACATGGAAATATCAGCACCGCTATCTGAATGAACATGGAAATATCTACACCGCTATCTGTATGAACATGGAAATAACTACACCGCTATCTGTATGAACATGAAAATATCTACACCGCTATCTGTGTAAACATGCATACATCTTCACCGCTATCTGTATAAACATGGAAATATCTACAACGCTATCTGTATGAACATGGATATATCTACACAGCCCTCTGGATGAACATGGATATATCCACACCGCTATCTGCATGAACATGGAAATATCTACACCGCTATCTGTGTGAACATGCATTCATGTTCACAGCAATCTGTATAAACATGGAAATATCTACACCGCTATCTGTATGAACATGGATATATCTACACAGCCCTCTGGATGAACATGGAAATATCTACACCGCTATCTGTATGAACATGGATATATCTACACAGCCCTCTGGATGAACATGGAAATATCCACACCGCTATCTGTGTAAACATGCATACATCTTCACCGCTATCTGTATAAACATGGAAATATCCACACCGCTACCTGTATAAACATGGAAATATCAGTACCGCTATCTGTATGAACATGGAAATATCTACACCGCTATCTGTATGAACATGGAAATATCTACACCGTTATCTGTATGAACATGGAAATATCTACAAAGCTATCTGAATGAACATGGAAATATCTACACCGCTATCTGTTTGAACATGTAAATATCTACAGCACTATCTGCATGAAAATGGAAATATCTACAAAGCTATCTGCATATACATGGAAATATCTAAACAGCTATCTCTTTACACATGGAAATAACTACACCGCTATATCTATAAACAGGGAAATATCTACACCGCCATGTGTATGAACATGGAAATATCAGCAGCGCCATCTGTATGAACATATAAGTATCTACTCCGCCATCTGTATTAAGAAGGAAATATCTAAACTGCTATCTGTATAAACATGGAAATATCTACACCGCTGCCTGTAGAAACATGGAAATATCAGCACCGCTATCTGTATGAACATGGAAATATCTACACCGCTATGTGTATCAACATGGAAATATCTACACCGCTATCTGTATGAACATGGAAATAGCTACACCGTTATCTGTATGAACATGGAAATATCTACACCGCTATCTGTATGAACATGGAAATATCTACACCGCTATCTGTATGAACATGGATATATCTACACAGCCATATGGTTGAACATGGAAATATCTACACCGCTATCTCTATGAACATGGAAATACCTACACCGCTATCTGTATGAACATGGATATATCAATACAGCCATCTGGATGAACATGGAAATATCTACACTGCTATCTGTGTAAACATGCATAGACCTTCACCGCTATCTGTATAAACATGGAAATATCTACACCGCTATCTGTATGAACTTGGAAATATCTACACCTCTATCTGTATGAACATGGAAATATCTACACCGCTATCTGTTTGAACATGGAAATATCTACACGGCTATCTGCTTGAAAATGGAAATATCTACACTGCTATCTGTATGAAAATATAAATATCTACACCGCCATCTGTATGAACATGGAAATATCTACACCGATATCTGTTTGAACATGGAAATATCTACACCGCTATCTGTTTGAACATGGAAATATCTACACCGCTATCTGTTTGACCATATAAATATCTACACCGCCATCTGTATTAAGATGGAGATATCTACACTGCTATCTGTATAAACATGGAAATAACTACACGGCCATCTGTACGAACATATAAATATCTACACCGCCATCTGTATTAAGAAGGAAATATCTAAACCGCTATCTGTATAAACATGGAAATATCTACACCGCTGCCTGTATAAACATGGAAATATCAGCACCGCTATCTGTATGAACATGGAAATATCTAAACCGCTGTCTGTATGAACACGGAAATATCTACACCGCTATCTGTATGAACAAGGAAATAGCTACACCGCTATCTGTATGAACATGGAAATGTCTACACAGCCATCTGGATGAACATGGAAATATCTACACCGCTATCTGTATGAACATGGAAATATCTACACCGCTATCTCTGTAAACATGCATACATCTTCACCGCTATCTGTATAAACATGGAATTATCTACACTGCTATCTGAATGAACATGGAAATATCTACACCGCTATCTGTTTGAACATGGAAATATCTACACCGCTATCTGCATGAAAATGGAAATATCTACAAAGCTATCTGCATATACATGGAAATATCTACACAGCAATCTCTTTACACATGGAAAAAACTACACCGCTATATCTATAAACATGGAAATATCTACACCGCCATCTGTATGAACATGGAAATATCTGCACCACCATCTGTATGAACATATAAATATCTACACCGCCATCTGTATTAAGAAGGAAATATCTAAACCGCTATCTGTATGAACATTGAAATATCTACACCGCTATCTGTATGAACATGGAAATATCTACACCGCTATCTGTGTAAACATGCATACATCTTCACCGCTATCTGTATAAACATGGAAATATCTACAGCGCTATCTGTATGAACATGGAAATATCTACACCGCTATCTGTACGAACATGGAAATATCTACACCGCTATCTGCATGAAAATAGAAATATCTACACAGCTATCTGCATATACATGGAAATATCTACAAAGCTATCTCTTTACACATGGAAATAACTACACCGCTATCAGTATGAACATGGAAATATCTGCACCGCCATCTGTATAAACATATAAATATCTACACCGCCATCTGTATTAAGATGGAGATATCTACACAACTATCTGTATAAACTTGGAAATATCTACACCGCTATCTGTATAAACATGGAAATACCTACACCGCTATCTGTATAAACATGGAAATATCTACACCGCTACCTGTATAAGCATGGAAATATCAGCACCGCAATCTGTATGAACATGGAAATATCTACACCGCTATCTCTATGAACATGGAAATATCTACACCGCTATCTGTATGAACATGGAAATAGGTACACTGCTATCTGTATGAACATGGAAATATCTACACCACTACCTGTATGAACATGGAAATATCTACACCGCTATCTGTATGAACATGGATATATCTACACAGCCATCTGGATGAACATGGAAATATCTACACCGCTATCTGCATGAACATGGAAATATCTACACCGCTATCTGTGTAAACATGCATACATCTTCACCGCAATCTGTATAAGCATGGAATTATCAACACCGCTATCTGTATGAACGTGGAAATATCTACACCGCTATCTGTTTGAACATGGAAATGTCTAAACCGCTATCAGCATGAAAATGGAAATATCTACACAGCTATCTGCATATACATGGAAATATCTACACATCTATCTCTTTACACATGGAAATAACTACACCGCTATCTGTATGAACATGGAAATGTCTGCACCACCATCTGTATGAACATATAAATATCTACACCGCCATCTGTATTAAGATGGAGATATCTAAACCGCTATCTGTATAAACATGGAAATATCTACACCGCTATCTGTATAAACATGTAAATATCAGCACCGCTATCTGTATGAACATGGAAATATCAGCACCTCTATCTGTATGGACATGGAAGTATCTACACCGCTATCTCTATGAACATGGAAATATCTACACCGCTATCTGTATGAACATGGAAATATCTACACAGCTATCTGTCTGAACATGGATATATCTACACCGCTATCTGCATGAAAATGGAAATATCTACACAGCGATCTGCATATACATGGAAATATCTACAAAGCTATCTCTTTACACGTGGAAATAAGTACAGTGCTATCTCTATAAACATGGAAATAGCTGCACCGCCATCTGTATGAACAGGGAAATATCTGCACCGCCATCTGTATGAACATATAAATGTCTACACCGCCATCTATATTAAGATGGAGATATCTACACCGCTATCTGTATAAACTTGGAAATATCTACACTGCTATCTCTATGAACATGGAAATGTCTACACCGCTATGTGTATGAATATGGAAACAGCTACACCGCTATCTGTATGAACATGGAAATATCTACACCACTACCTGTATGAACATGGAAATATCTACACCGCTATCTGTATGAACATGGATATATCTACACAGCCATCTGGATGAACACGGAAATATCTACACCGCTATCTGTATGAACATGGAAATATCTACACCGCTATCTGTGTAAATATGCAAACATCTTCACCGCAATCTGTATAAACATGGAAATATCTACACCGCTATCTGTATGAACATGGAAATATCTACACCGCTATCTGTATAAACATGGAAATATCTACACCGCTATCTGTATAAACATGGAAATATCTACACCGCTACCTGTATAAACATGGAAATATCAGCACCGCTATCTGTATGAACATGGAAATATCAGCCCCTCTATCTGCATGAACATGGAGATATCTACACCGCTATCTGTATGAACATGGAAATATCTACACCGCTATCTGTATGAACATGGAAATACCTTCACCGCCATCTGTATGAACATGGATATATCTACACAGCCATCTGGATGAACATGGATATATCTACACAGCCCTCTGGATGAACAAGGAAATATCCACACCGCTATCTGTGTAAACATGCATACATCTTCACCGCTATCTGTATTAACATGGAAATATCTACACCGCTATCTGTATGAACATGGAAATATCTACACCGCTATCTGTTTGAAGATGGAAATATATACACCGCTATCTGCATGAAAATGGAAATAGCTACACAGCTATCGGCATGAAAATGGAAATATCTACACAGCTATCTGCATATACATGGAAATATCTACACAGCTATCTCTTTACACATGGAAATAACTACACCGCTATCTGTATGAACATGGAAATATCTACACCGCCATCTGTATGAACATGGAAATATCTGCACCGACATCTGTATGAACATATAAATATCTACACCGCCATCTGTATTAAGATGGATATATCTAAACCGCTGTCTGTATAAACATGGAAATATCTACACCGCTATCTGTATAAACATGGAAATATCTACACCGCTATCTGTATAAACATGGAAATATCTACACCGCTACCTGTATAAACATGGAAATATCAGCACCGCTATCTGTATGAACATGGAAATATCTACACCGCTATCTGTATGAACATGGAAATATCCTCACCGCCATCTGGATGAACATGGAAATATCTGCACCGCCATCTGTATGAACATATAAATATCTACACCGCCATCTGTATTAAGATGGAGATATCTACACCGCTATCTGAATAAACATGGAAATAGCTACACCGCTATCTGTATAAAAATGGAAATATCAGCACCGCTATCTGTATGAACATGGAAATATCAGCCCCTCTATCTGTATGAAAATGGAGATTTCTACACCGCCATCTGTATGAACATGGATATAGCTACAAAGCCATCTGGATGAACATGGAAATATCTATACCGCAATCTGTATGAACATGGAAATAGCTACACAGCTATCTGTATGAACTTGGAAATATCTACACCGCTATCTGTATGAACATGGAAATATCTACACCGCCATCTTTATGAACATATAAATATCTACACCGCCATCTGTATTAAGATGGAGATATCTACACCGCTATCTGTATAAACCTGGAAATATCTACACCGCTATCTGTATATACATGGAAATTTCTACACCGCTACCTGTATAAACATGGAAATATCAGCACCGCTATCTGTAGGAACATGGAAATATCTACACCGCTATCTGTACGAACATGGAAATATCTACACTGATATCTGTATGAACATGGAAATAGCTACACCGATATCTGTATGAACATGGAAATATCTACACCACTATCTGTATGAACATGGAAATATCTACACCGCTGTCTGTATGAACATGGATATATCTCCACAGCCATCTGGATGAACATGGAAATATCTACACCGCTATCTGTATGAACATGGAAATATCTACACCGCTATCTGTGTAAACATGCATACATCTTCACCGCTATCTGTATAAACCTGGAAATATCTACACCGCTATCTGTATGAACATGGAAATATCTGCACCGCTATCTGTATGAACACGGAAATATCTACACCGCTGTGTGTTTGAACATGGAAATATCTACACCGCTATCTGCATGAAAATGGAAATATCTACACTGCTATCTGCATATACATGGAAATATCTACACAGCTATCTCTTTACACATGGAAATAACTACACCGATATCTGTATGAACACGGAAATATCTACACCGCCATCTGTATGAACATGGAAATATCTGCACCGCCATCTGTATGAACATATAAATATCTACACCGCCATCTGTATTAAGATGGAGATATCTTCACCGCTATCTGTATAAACATGGAAATATCTACACCGCTATCTGTATAAACATGGAAATATCTACACCGCTACCTGTATAAACATGGAAATATCAGCACCGCTATCTGAATGAACATGGAAATATCTACACCGCTATCTGTATGAACATGGAAATATCTACACCGCTATCTGTATGAACATGGATATATCTACACAGCCCTCTGGATGAACATGGAAATATCCACACCGCTATCTGTAAACATGCATACATCTTCACCGCTATCTGTATAAACATGGAAATATCTACACCACTACCTGTATAAACATGGAAATATCAGCACCGCTATCTGTATGAACATGGAAATGTCTACACCGCTATCTGTATGAACCTGGAAATAGCTACAACGCTATCTGTATGAACATGGAAAAATCTACACCGCTATCTGTATGAACATGGAAATATCTACAAAGCTATCTGAATGAACATGGAAATATCTACACCGCTATCTGTTTGAACATGGAAATACCTACACTTCTATCTGCATGATAATGGAAATATCTACAAAGCTATCTGCATATACATGGAAATATCTACACAGCTATCTCTTTACACATGGAAATAACTACACCGCTATATCTATAAACATGGAAATATCTACACCGCCATCTGTATGAACATGGAAATATCTGCACCGCCATCTGTATGAACATATAAATATCTACAACGCCATCTGTATTAAGAAGGAAATATCTAAACCGCTATCTCTATAAACATGGAAATATCTACACCGCTGCCTATATAAACATGGAAATATCAGTACCGCTCTCCGTATGAAAATGGAGATATCTACACCGCTATCTGTATGAACATGGACATATCTACACAGCCATCTGGATGAACATGGAAATATCTACACCGCTATCTGTGTAAACATGCATACATCTTCACCACTATCTGTATAAAAATGGAAATATCTACACCGATATCTGTTTGAAAATGGAAATATCTACACCGCTATCTGCATGAAAATGGAAATATCTACACTGCTATCTGCATATACATTTAAATATCTACACAGCTATCTCTTTACACATGGAAATAACTACACCGCTATCTGTATGAACATGGAAATATCTACACCGCCATCTGTATGAACATGGAAATATCTGCACCTCCATCTTTTTGAACATATAAATATCTACACCGCCATCTGTATTAAGATGGAGACATCTACACTGCTATCTGTATAAACATGGAAATATCTACACCGCCATCTGTATGAACATATAAATATCTACACCGCCATCTGTATTAAGAAGGAAATATCTAAACCGCTATCTGTATAAACATGGAAATATCTACACCGCTGCCTGTATAAACATGGAAATATCAGCACCGCTATCTGTATGAACATGGAAATATCTACACCGCAATATGTAGGAACATGGAAATAGCTACTCCGCTGCCTGTATAAACATGGAAATATCAGCACCGCAATCTGTAAGAACATGGAAATATCTACACCACTATCTGTATGAACATGGATATATCTACACAGCCATCTAGATGAACATGGAAATATCTACACCGCTATCTGTATGAACATGGAAATATCAACACCGCTATCTGTGTAAACATGCATACATCTTCACCGCTATCAGTATAAACATGGAAATATCTACACCGCTATCTGTATGAACATCGAAATAGCTACACCGCTATCTGTATGAACATGGAAATATCTACACCGCTATCTGTATGAACATGGATATATCTACACAGCCATGTGGATGAACATGGAAATATCTACACCGCTATCTGTGTAAACATGCATACATCTTCACCGCTATCTGTATAAACATGGAAATATCTACACCGCTATCTGTATGAACATGGAAATATCTGCACCGCTATCTGTCTGAACATGGAAATATCTTCACCGCTATCTGTTTGAACATGGAAATATCTACACCGCTATCTGCATGAAAATGGAAATATCTACACTGCTATCTGCATATACATGGAAATATCTACAAAGCTATCTCTTTACACATGGAAATTACTACACCGCTATCTGTATGAACATGGAAATATCTGCACCGCTATCTGTATGAACGTGGAAATACCTTCACCGCCATCTGTATGAACATGGATATATCTACACAGCCATCTGGATGAACATGGAAATATCTACACCGCTATCTGTATGAACATGGAAATAGCTACACCGCTATCTGTATGAACATGGAAATATCTACACCACTATCTGAATGAACATGGAAATATCTACACCGCTATCTGTATGAACATGGAAATAACTTCACCGCTATCAGTATGAACATGGATATATCTACACAGCCATCTGGATGAACATGGAAATATCTACACCGCTATCTGTATGAACATGGAAATTTATACACCGCTATCTGTGTAAACATGCATACATCTTCACCGCTATCTGAATAAACATGGAAATATCTA
Source organism: Gorilla gorilla gorilla (assembly GCF_029281585.2). Classification (NCBI taxonomy): domain Eukaryota; kingdom Metazoa; phylum Chordata; class Mammalia; order Primates; family Hominidae; genus Gorilla; species Gorilla gorilla. The sequence continues at coordinate 151,137,913 of NC_073234.2, read as the reverse complement.
CACCGCTATCTGTATGAACATGGAAATATCTACACCGCTATCTGTTTGAACATGGAAATATCTACACCGCTTTCTGCATAAAAATGGAAATATCTACACAGCTATCTGCATATACATGGAAATATCATCAAAGCTATCTCTTTACACATGGAAATAACTACACCGCTATCTTTATAAAGATGGAAATATGTAAACCGCCATCTGTATGAACATGGAAATATCTGCATTGCCATCTGTATGAACATATAAATACCTACACCGCCATCTGTATTAAGATGGAGATATCTACACAGCTATCTGTATATACCTGGAAATATCTACACCGCTACCTGTGTAAACATGGAAATATCAGCACTGCTCTCTGTATGAACTCGGAAATATCTACACCGCTATCTGTACGAACATGGAAATATCTACACCGCTATCTGTATGAACATGGAAATAGCTACACCGCTATCTGTATGAACAAGGAAATATCTACACCACTATCTGTATGAACATGGAAATATCTACACCGCTATCTGTGAAAACATGCATATATCTTCACCGCTATCTGTATAAACATGGAAATATCTACACCGCTATCTGTATGAACATGGAAATAGCTACACCGCTATCTGTATGAACATGGAAATATCTACACCGCTATCTGTATGAACATGGATATATCTACACAGCCATCTGGATGAACATGGAAATATCTGCACCGCTATCTGTGTAAACATGCATACATCTTCACCGCTATCTATATAAACATGGAAATATCTACACCACTATCTGTATGAACATGGAATTATCTACACCGCTATCTGTGTAAACATGCATACATCTTCACCGCTATCAGTATAAACATGGAAATATCTACACCGCTATCTGTATGAACATGGAAATAGCTACACCGCTATCTGTATGAACATGGAAATATCTACACCGCTATCTGTATGAACTTGGATATATCTACACAGCCATCTGGATGAACATGGAAATATCTAAACCACTATCTGTGTAAACATGCATACATCTTCACCGCTATCTGTATAAACATGGAAATATCTACACCGCTATCTGTATGAACATTGAAATATCTACACCGCTATCTGTATGAACATGGAAATACCTACACCGCTATCTGTTTGAACATAGAAATATCTACCACGCTATCTGCATGAAAATGGAAATATCTACACTGCTATCTGCATATACATGGAAATATCTACACAGCTATCTCTTTACACATGGAAATAACTACACCGCTATCTGTATGAACATGGAAATATCTACACCGCTATCTGTATAAACATGGAAATATCTACACCACTACCTGTATAAACATGGAAATATCAGCACCGCTGTCTGTATGAACATGGAAATATCTACACCGCTATCTGTGTGAACATGGAAATATCTACACCGCTATCTGTATAAACATGGAAATATCTACATCGCTATCTGTATAAACATGGAAATATCTACACCGCTACCTGTATAAACATGGAAATATCAGCACCGCTATCTGTATGAACATGGAAATATCTACACCGCTATCTGTATGAACATGGAAATATCTACACCGCTATCTATATGAACATGGAAATATCTACACCGCTACCTGTATAAACATTGAAATATCAGCACCGCTATCTGTTTCAACATGGAAATATCTACACCGCTATCTGCATGAAAATGGAAATATCTACAAAGCTATCTGCATATACATGGAAATATCTACACAGCTATCTCTTTACACATGGAAATAACTACACCGCTATATCTATAAACATGGAAATATCTACACCGCCATCTGTATGAACATGGAAATATCTGCACTGCCATCTGTATGAACATATAAATATCTTCACCGATATCTGAATTAAGAAGGAAATATCTAAACCGCTGTTTAAACATGGAAATATCTACACCACTGCCTGTATAAACATGGAAATACCAGCACCGCTCTCTGTAAGAGAATGGAAATATCTACACCGCTATCTGTATGAACATGGAAATATCTACACTGCTATCTGTATGAACATGGAAATAGCTACACCGTTATCTGTATGAACATGGAAATAGCTACACCGCTATCTGTATGAACATGGAAATATCTACAACGCTATCTGTATGAACATGGAAATAGCTACACCGTTATCTGTATCAACATGGAAATAGCTACACCGCTATCTGTATGAACATGGAAGTATCTACACCGCTATCTGTATGAACATGGATATATCTACACAGCCATCTGGATGAACATGGAAATATCTACACCGCTATCTGTATGAACATGGAAATATCTACACCGCTATCTGTGTGAACATGGATATATCTACACAGCCATCTGGATGAACATGGAAATATCTTCACCGCTATCTGTGTAAACATGCATACATCTTCACCGCTATGTGTAAAAACATGGAAATATCTACACCGCTATCTGTATGAACATGGAAATATCTACACCGCTATCTGTATGAACATGGAAATACCTACACCGCTATCTGATTGAACATAGAAATATCTACACCGCTATCTGCATGAAAATGGAAATATCTACACTGCTATCTGCATATACATGGAAATATCTACACAGCTATCTCTTTACACATGGAAATAACTATATCGCTATCTGTATGAACATGGAAATATCTACACCGCCATCTGTAAAACATGGAAATATCTGCACCGCCATCTGTATGAACATATAAATATCTACACCGCCATCTGTATTAAGATGGAGATATCTACACCGCTATCTGTATAAACATGGAAATATCTACACCGCTATCTGTATAAACAGGGAAATATCTACACCACTATCTGTATAAACATGGAAATATCAGCACCGCTATCTTTATGAACATGGAAATATCAGCCCCTCTATCTGTATGAACATGGAAGTATCTACACCGCTATCAGTATGAACATGGAAATATCTACACCGCTATCTGTATGAACATGGAAATACCTTCACCGCCATCTGTATGAACATGGATATATCTACACAGCCATCTGGATGAACATGGAAATATCTACACCGCTATCTGTATGAACATGGAAATAGCTACACCGCTATCTGTATGAACATGGAAATATCTACACCATTATCTGTATGAACATGGAAATATCTACACCGCTATCTGTATGAACATGGAAATATCTTCAACGCTATCAGTATGAACATGGATATATCTACACAGCCATCTGGATGAACATGGAAATATCTACACCGCTATCTGTATGAACATGGAAATAGCTACACCGCTATCTGTATGAACATGGAAATACCTACACCGCTATCTGTATGAACATGGAAATATCTACACCGCTATCTGTATGAACATGGAAATATCTTCACCGCTATCAGTATGAACATGGATATATCTACACAGCCATCTGGATGAACATGGAAATATCTACACCGCTATCTGTATGAACATGGAAATAGCTACACCGCTATCTGTATGAACATGGAAATATCTACACCGCTATCTGTATTAACATGGAAATATCTACACCGCTATCTGTATGAACATGGAAATATCTTCCCCGCCATCTGTATGAACATGGATATATCTACAGAGCCATCTTGATGAACATGGAAATATCTACACAGCTATCTTTATCAACATGGAAATTTATACACCGCTATCTGTGTAAACATGCATACATCTTCTCCGCTATCTGTATAAACATGGAAATATCTATACCGCTATCTGTATGAACATGGAAATATCTACACCGCTATCTGTTTCAACATGGAAATATCTACACCGCTTTCTGCATAAAAATGGAAATATCTACACAGCTATCTGCATATACATGGAAATATCTTCAAAGCTATCTCTTTACACATGGAAATAACTACACCGCTATCTCTATAAACATGGAAATATCTACAACGCCATCTGTATGAACATGGAAATATCTGCATTGCCATCTGTATGAACATATAAATACCTACACCGCCATCTGTATTAAGATGGAGATATCTACACCGCTATCTGTATAAACCTGGAAATATCTACACCGCTACCTGTATAAACATGGAAATATCAGCACCGCTCTCTGTACGAACTCGGAAATATCTACACCGCTATCTGTACGAACATGGAAATATCTACACCGCTATCTGTATGAACATGGAAATAGCTACACCGCTATCTGTATGAACAAGGAAATATCTAAACCACTATCTGTATCAACATGGAAATATCTACACCGCTATCTGTGAAAACATGCATATATCTTCACCGCTATCTGTATAAACATGGAAATATCTACACCGCTATCTGTATGAACATGGAAATAGCTACACCGCTATCTGTATGAACATGGAAATATCTACACCGCTTTCTGTATGAACATGGATATATCTACACAGCCATCTGGATGAACATGGAAATATCTGCACCGCTATCTGTGTAAACATGCATACATCTTCACGGCTATCTATATAAACATGGAAATATCTACACCACTATCTGTATGAACATGCAAATATCTACACCGCTACCTGTATAAACATGGAAATATCAGCACCGCTATCTGTATAAACATGGAAATAGCTACACCGCTATCTGTATGAACATGGAAATACCTACACCGCTATCTGATTGAACATAGAAATATCTACACCGCTATCTGCATGAAAATGGAAATATCTACACTGCTATCTGCATATACATGGAAATATCTACACAGCTATCTCTTTACACATGGAAATAACTATATTGCTATCTGTATGAACTTGGAAATATCTACACCGCCATCTGTAAAACATGGAAATATCTGCACCGCCATCTGTATGAACATATAAATATCTACACCGCCATCTGTATTAAGATGGAGATATCTACACCGCTATCTCTATAAACATGGAAATATCTACACCGCTATCTGTATAAACAGGGAAATATCTACACCACTATCTGTATTAACATGGAAATATCAGCACCACTATCTTTATGAACATGGAAATATCTGCCCGTCTATCTGTATGAACATGGAAGTATCTACACCGCTATCAGTATGAACATGGAAATATCTACACCGCTATCTGTATGAACATGGAAATACCTTCACCGCCATCTGTATGAACATGGATATATCTACACAGCCATCTGGATGAACATGGAAATATCTACACCGCTATCTGAATGAACATGGAAATAGCTACACCGCTATCTGTATGAACATGGAAATATCTACACCATTATCTGTATGAACATGGAAATATCTACACCGCTATCTGTATGAACATGGAAATATCTTCAACGCTATCAGTATGAACATGGATATATCTCCACAGCCATCTGTATGAACATGGAAATATCTACACCGCTATCTGTATGAACATGGAAATATCTACACCGCTATCTATATGAACATGGAAATATCTACACCGCTACCTGTATAAACATTGAAATATCAGCACCGCTATCTGTTTCAACATGGAAATATCTACACCGCTATCTGCATGAAAATGGAAATATCTACAAAGCTATCTGCATATACATGGAAATATCTACACAGCTATCTCTTTACACATGGAAATAACTACACCGCTATATCTATAAACATGGAAATATCTACACCGCCATCTGTATGAACATGGAAATATCTGCACTGCCATCTGTATGAACATATAAATATCTTCACCGATATCTGAATTAAGAAGGAAATATCTAAACCGCTGTTTAAACATGGAAATATCTACACCACTGCCTGTATAAACATGGAAATACCAGCACCGCTCTCTGTAAGAGAATGGAAATATCTACACCGCTATCTGTATGAACATGGAAATATCTACACTGCTATCTGTATGAACATGGAAATAGCTACACCGTTATCTGTATGAACATGGAAATAGCTACACCGCTATCTGTATGAACATGGAAATATCTACAACGCTATCTGTATGAACATGGAAATAGCTACACCGTTATCTGTATCAACATGGAAATAGCTACACCGCTATCTGTATGAACATGGAAGTATCTACACCGCTATCTGCATGAACATGGATATATCTACACAGCCATCTGGATGAACATGGAAATATCTACACCGCTATCTGTATGAACATGGAAATATCTACACCGCTATCTGTGTGAACATGGATATATCTACACAGCCATCTGGATGAACATGGAAATATCTTCACCGCTATCTGTGTAAACATGCATACATCTTCACCGCTATGTGTAAAAACATGGAAATATCTACACCGCTATCTGTATGAACATGGAAATATCTACACCGCTATCTGTATGAACATGGAAATACCTACACCGCTATCTGATTGAACATAGAAATATCTACACCGCTATCTGCATGAAAATGGAAATATCTACACTGCTATCTGCATATACATGGAAATATCTACACAGCTATCTCTTTACACATGGAAATAACTATATCGCTATCTGTATGAACATGGAAATATCTACACCGCCATCTGTAAAACATGGAAATATCTGCACCGCCATCTGTATGAACATATAAATATCTACACCGCCATCTGTATTAAGATGGAGATATCTACACCGCTATCTGTATAAACATGGAAATATCTACACCGCTATCTGTATAAACAGGGAAATATCTACACCACTATCTGTATAAACATGGAAATATCAGCACCGCTATCTTTATGAACATGGAAATATCAGCCCCTCTATCTGTATGAACATGGAAGTATCTACACCGCTATCAGTATGAACATGGAAATATCTACACCGCTATCTGTATGAACATGGAAATACCTTCACCGCCATCTGTATGAACATGGATATATCTACACAGCCATCTGGATGAACATGGAAATATCTACACCGCTATCTGTATGAACATGGAAATAGCTACACCGCTATCTGTATGAACATGGAAATATCTACACCATTATCTGTATGAACATGGAAATATCTACACCGCTATCTGTATGAACATGGAAATATCTTCAACGCTATCAGTATGAACATGGATATATCTACACAGCCATCTGGATGAACATGGAAATATCTACACCGCTATCTGTATGAACATGGAAATAGCTACACCGCTATCTGTATGAACATGGAAATACCTACACCGCTATCTGTATGAACATGGAAATATCTACACCGCTATCTGTATGAACATGGAAATATCTTCACCGCTATCAGTATGAACATGGATATATCTACACAGCCATCTGGATGAACATGGAAATATCTACACCGCTATCTGTATGAACATGGAAATAGCTACACCGCTATCTGTATGAACATGGAAATATCTACACCGCTATCTGTATTAACATGGAAATATCTACACCGCTATCTGTATGAACATGGAAATATCTTCCCCGCCATCTGTATGAACATGGATATATCTACAGAGCCATCTTGATGAACATGGAAATATCTACACAGCTATCTGTATCAACATGGAAATTTATACACCGCTATCTGTGTAAACATGCATACATCTTCTCCGCTATCTGTATAAACATGGAAATATCTATACCGCTATCTGTATGAACATGGAAATATCTACACCGCTATCTGTTTCAACATGGAAATATCTACACCGCTTTCTGCATAAAAATGGAAATATCTACACAGCTATCTGCATATACATGGAAATATCTTCAAAGCTATCTCTTTACACATGGAAATAACTACACCGCTATCTCTATAAACATGGAAATATCTACAACGCCATCTGTATGAACATGGAAATATCTGCATTGCCATCTGTATGAACATATAAATACCTACACCGCCATCTGTATTAAGATGGAGATATCTACACCGCTATCTGTATAAACCTGGAAATATCTACACCGCTACCTGTATAAACATGGAAATATCAGCACCGCTCTCTGTACGAACTCGGAAATATCTACACCGCTATCTGTACGAACATGGAAATATCTACACCGCTATCTGTATGAACATGGAAATAGCTACACCGCTATCTGTATGAACAAGGAAATATCTAAACCACTATCTGTATCAACATGGAAATATCTACACCGCTATCTGTGAAAACATGCATATATCTTCACCGCTATCTGTATAAACATGGAAATATCTACACCGCTATCTGTATGAACATGGAAATAGCTACACCGCTATCTGTATGAACATGGAAATATCTACACCGCTTTCTGTATGAACATGGATATATCTACACAGCCATCTGGATGAACATGGAAATATCTGCACCGCTATCTGTGTAAACATGCATACATCTTCACGGCTATCTATATAAACATGGAAATATCTACACCACTATCTGTATGAACATGCAAATATCTACACCGCTACCTGTATAAACATGGAAATATCAGCACCGCTATCTGTATAAACATGGAAATAGCTACACCGCTATCTGTATGAACATGGAAATACCTACACCGCTATCTGATTGAACATAGAAATATCTACACCGCTATCTGCATGAAAATGGAAATATCTACACTGCTATCTGCATATACATGGAAATATCTACACAGCTATCTCTTTACACATGGAAATAACTATATTGCTATCTGTATGAACTTGGAAATATCTACACCGCCATCTGTAAAACATGGAAATATCTGCACCGCCATCTGTATGAACATATAAATATCTACACCGCCATCTGTATTAAGATGGAGATATCTACACCGCTATCTGTATAAACATGGAAATATCTACACCGCTATCTGTATAAACAGGGAAATATCTACACCACTATCTGTATTAACATGGAAATATCAGCACCACTATCTTTATGAACATGGAAATATCTGCCCGTCTATCTGTATGAACATGGAAGTATCTACACCGCTATCAGTATGAACATGGAAATATCTACACCGCTATCTGTATGAACATGGAAATACCTTCACCGCCATCTGTATGAACATGGATATATCTACACAGCCATCTGGATGAACATGGAAATATCTACACCGCTATCTGAATGAACATGGAAATAGCTACACCGCTATCTGTATGAACATGGAAATATCTACACCATTATCTGTATGAACATGGAAATATCTACACCGCTATCTGTATGAACATGGAAATATCTTCAACGCTATCAGTATGAACATGGATATATCTCCACAGCCATCTGGATGAACATGGAAATATCTACACCGCTATCTGTATGAACATGGAAATATCTACACCGCTATCTGTATGAACAAGGAAATATCTACACCACTATCTGTATGAACATGGAAATATCTACACCGCTATCTGTGAAAACATGCATATATCTTCACCGCTATCTGTATAAACATGGAAATATCTACACCGCTATCTGTATGAACATGGAAATAGCTACACCGCTATCTGTATGAACATGGAAATACCTACACCGCTATCTGTATGAACATGGATATATCTACACAGCCATCTGGATGAACATGGAAATATCTGCACCGCTATCTGTGTAAACATGCATACATCTTCACCGCTATCTATATAAACATGGAAGTATCTACACCACTATCTGTATGAACATCCAAATATCTACACCGCTACCTGTATAAACATGGAAATATCAGCACCGCTATCTGTGTGAACATGGAAATAGCTACACCGCTATCTGTATAAACATGAAAATATCTACACCACTATCTGTATGAACATGGAAATATCTACACCACTATCTGTATGAACATGGATATATCTACACAGCCATCTGGATGAACATGGAAATATCTACACCACTATGTGTATGAACATGGAAATATCTACACCGCTATCTGTGTAAACATGCATACATCTTCACCGCTATCAGTATAAACATGGAAATATCTACACCGCTATCTGTATGAACATGGAAATAGCTACACCGCTATCTGTATGAACATGGAAATATCTACACCGCTATCTGTTTGAAAATGGATATATCTACACAGCCATCTGGATGAACATGGAAATATCTACACCGCTATCTGTGTAAACATTGATACATCTTCACCGCTATCTGTATAAACATGGAAATATCTACACCACTATCTGTATGAATATTGAAATATATACACAGCTATCTGTATGAACATGGAAATACCTACACCGCTATCTGTTTGAACATAGAAATATCTACACCGCTATCTGCATGAAAATGGAAATATTTACACTTATATCTGCATATACATGGAAATATCTACACAGCTATCTCTTTACACATGGAAATAACTACACCGCTATCTGTATGAACATGGAAATATCCACACCGCCATCTGTATGAACATGGAAATATCCACACCGCCATCTGTATTAAGATGGAGATATCTACACCGCTATCTGTATAAACATGGAAATATCTACACCGCTATCTGTATAAACATGGAAATATCTACACCACTACCTGTATAAACATGGAAATATCAGCACCGCTATCTGTATGAACATGGAAATATCTACACCGCTATCTGTATGAACATGGAAATATCTACACCGCTATCTGTATAAACATGGAAATATCTACACCGCTATCTGTATAAACATGGAAATATCTACACCGCTACCTGTATAAACATGGAAATATCAGCACCGCTATCTGTATGAACATGGAAATATCTACACCGCTATCTGTATGAAAATGGAAATATCTACACCGCTATCTACATGAACATGGAAATATCTACACCGCTACCTGTATAAACATGGAAATATCAGCACCGCTATCTGTATGAACATGGAAATATCTACACCGTTCTCCGTATGAACATGGAAATATCTACACCGCTATCTGTATGAACATGGAAATATCTACACCGCCATCTGTATTAAGAAGGAAATATCTAAACCGCTATCTGTATAAACATGGAAATATCTACACCGCTGCCTGTATAAACATGGAAATATCAGCACCACTATCTGTATGAACATGGAAATATCTACACCGCAATCTGTATGAACATGGATATATCTACACAGCCATCTGGATGAACATGGAAATATCTACACCGCTATCTGTATGAACATGGAAATAACTACACCGCTATCTGTATGAACATGGAAATATCCACACCGCTATCTGTGTAAACATGCATACATCTTCACCGCTATCTGTATAAACATGGAAATATCTACACCGCTATCTGTTTGAACATGGAAATATCTACACCGCTATCTGCATGAAAATGGAAATATCTACACTGCTATCTGCATATAAATGGAAATATCTACACAGCTATCTCTTTACACATGGAAATAACTACACCACCATCTGTATGAACATGGAAATATCTGCACCTCCATCTGTATGAACATATAAATATCTACACCGCCATCTGTATTAAGATGGAGATATCTACACCGCTATCTGTATAAACATGGAAATATCTACACCGCTATCTTTATGAACATGGAAATATCTACACCGCTATCTGTATGAACATGGATATATCTACACAGCCCTCTGGATGAACATGGAAATACCTACACCGCTATCTGATTGAACATAGAAATATCTACACCGCTTTCTGCATGAAAATGGAAATATCTACACTGCTATCTGCATATACATGGAAATATCTACACAGCTATCTCTTTACACATGGAAATAACTATATCGCTATCTGTATGAACATGGAAATATCTACACCGCCATCTGTAAAACATGGAAATATCTGCACCGCCATCTGTATGAACATATAAATATCTACACCGCCATCTGTATTAAGATGGAGATATCTACACCGCTATCTGTATAAACATGGAAATATCTACACCGCTATCTGTATAAACAGGGAAATATCTACACCACTATCTGTATAAACATGGAAATATCAGCACCGCTATCTTTATGAACATGGAAATATCAGCCCCTCTATCTGTATGAACATGGAAGTATCTACACCGCTATCAGTATGAACATGGAAATATCTACACCGCTATCTGTATGAACATGGAAATACCTTCACCGCCATCTGTATGAACATGGATATATCTACACAGCCATCTGGATGAACATGGAAATATCTACACCGCTATCTGTATGAACATGGAAATAGCTACACCGCTATCTGTATGAACATGGAAATATCTACACCATTATCTGTATGAACATGGAAATATCTACACCGCTATCTGTATGAACATGGAAATATCTTCAACGCTATCAGTATGAACATGGATATATCTACACAGCCATCTGGATGAACATGGAAATATCTACACCGCTATCTGTATGAACATGGAAATAGCTACACCGCTATCTGTATGAACATGGAAATACCTACACCTCTATCTGTATGAACATGGAAATATCTACACCGCTATCTGTATGAACATGGAAATATCTTCACCGCTATCAGTATGAACATGGATATATCTACACAGCCATCTGGATGAACATGGAAATATCTACACCGCTATCTGTATGAACATGGAAATAGCTACACCGCTATCTGTATGAACATGGAAATATCTACACCGCTATCTGTATGAACATGGAAATATCTACACCGCTATCTGTATGAACATGGAAATATCTTCCCCGCCATCTGTATGAACATGGATATATCTACAGAGCCATCTTGATGAACATGGAAATATCTACACAGCTATCTTTATCAACATGGAAATTTATACACCGCTATCTGTGTAAACATGCATACATCTTCTCCGCTATCTGTATAAACATGGAAATATCTATACCGCTATCTGTATGAACATGGAAATATCTACACCGCTATCTGTTTCAACATGGAAATATCTACACCGCTTTCTGCATAAAAATGGAAATATCTACACAGCTATCTGCATATACATGGAAATATCTTCAAAGCTATCTCTTTACACATGGAAATAACTACACCGCTATCTCTATAAACATGGAAATATCTACAACGCCATCTGTATGAACATGGAAATATCTGCATTGCCATCTGTATGAACATATAAATACCTACACCGCCATCTGTATTAAGATGGAGATATCTACACCGCTATCTGTATAAACCTGGAAATATCTACACCGCTACCTGTATAAACATGGAAATATCAGCACCGCTCTCTGTACGAACTCGGAAATATCTACACCGCTATCTGTACGAACATGGAAATATCTACACCGCTATCTGTATGAACATGGAAATAGCTACACCGCTATCTGTATGAACAAGGAAATATCTAAACCACTATCTGTATCAACATGGAAATATCTACACCGCTATCTGTGAAAACATGCATATATCTTCACCGCTATCTGTATAAACATGGAAATATCTACACCGCTATCTGTATGAACATGGAAATAGCTACACCGCTATCTGTATGAACATGGAAATATCTACACCGCTTTCTGTATGAACATGGATATATCTACACAGCCATCTGGATGAACATGGAAATATCTGCACCGCTATCTGTGTAAACATGCATACATCTTCACGGCTATCTATATAAACATGGAAATATCTACACCACTATCTGTATGAACATGCAAATATCTACACCGCTACCTGTATAAACATGGAAATATCAGCACCGCTATCTGTATGAACATGGAAATAGCTACACCGCTATCTGTATGAACATGGAAATACCTACACCGCTATCTGATTGAACATAGAAATATCTACACCGCTATCTGCATGAAAATGGAAATATCTACACTGCTATCTGCATATACATGGAAATATCTACACAGCTATCTCTTTACACATGGAAATAACTATATTGCTATCTGTATGAACTTGGAAATATCTACACCGCCATCTGTAAAACATGGAAATATCTGCACCGCCATCTGTATGAACATATAAATATCTACACCGCCATCTGTATTAAGATGGAGATATCTACACCGCTATCTGTATAAACATGGAAATATCAGCACTGCTATCAGTATGAACATGGAAATATCTACACCGCAATATGTATTAACATGGAAATAGCTACTCCGCTGCCTGTATAAACATGGAAATATCAGCACCGCTGCCTGTAAGAACATGGAAATATCTACACCACTATCTGTATGAACATGGATATATCTACACAGCCATCTAGATGAACATGGAAATATCTACACCGCTATCTGTATGAACATGGAAATATCTACAACGCTATCTGTGTAAACATGCATACATCTTCACCGCTATCAGTATAAACATGGAAATATCTACACCGCTATCTGTATGAACATCGAAATAGCTGCACCGCTATCTGTATGAACATGGAAATATCTACACCGCTATCTGTATGAACATGGATATATCTACACAGCCATCTGGATGTATATGGAAATATCTACACCGCTATCTGTGTAAACATACATACATCTTCACCGCTATCTGTATAAACATGGAAATATCTACACCGCTATCTGTATGAACATGGAAATATCTGCACCGCTATCTGTCTGAACATGGAAATATCTTCACCGCTATCTGTTTGAACATGGAAATATCTACACCGCTATCTGCATGAAAATGGAAATATCTACACTGCTATCTGCATATACCTGGAAATATCTACACAGCTATCTCTTTACACATGGAAATTACTACACCGCTATCTGTATGAACATGGAAATATCTACACCGCCATCTGTATGAACATGGAAATATCTGCACCGCCATCTGTATGAACATATAAATATCTACACCGCCATCTGTATTAAGATGGAGATATCTACACCGCTATCTGTATAAACATGGGAATATCTACACCGCTATCTGTATAAACACGGAAATATCTACACCGATATCTGTATAAACATGGAAATAACTGCACCGCTACCTGTATGAACACGGAAATATCAGCACCGCTATCTGTATGAACATGGAAATATCTACACCGCTATCTGTATGAACATGGAAATATCTACACCGCTATCTGTATGAACATGGATATATCTACACAGCCATCTGGATGAACATGGAAATATCCACACCGCTATCTGTGTAAACATGCATACATCTTCACCGCTATCTGTATAAACATGGAAATATCTACACCGCTATCTGTATGAACATGGAAATATCTACAAAGCTATCTGAATGAACATGGACATATCTACACCGCTATCTGTTTGAACATGGAAATATCTACACTTCTATCTGCATGATAATGGAAATATCTAAAAAGCTATCTGCATATACATGGAAATATCTACACAGCTATCTCTTTACACTTGGAAATAACTACACCGCTATATCTATAAACATGGAAATATCTACACCGCCATCTGTATGAACATGGACATATCTGCACCGCCATCTGTATGAACATATAAATATCTACACCGCCATCTATGTTAAGAAGGAAATATCTAAACCGCTATCTGTATGAACATGGAAATATCTACACCGCTATCTGTGTAAACATGCATACATCTTCACCGCTATCTATATAAACATGGAACTATCTACACCACTATCTGTATGAACATGCAAATATCTACACCGCTACCTGTATAAACATGGAAATATCATCACCGCTATCTGTATGAACATGGAAATATCTACACCGCTATCTGTATGAACATGCAAATATCTACACCACTATCTGTATGAACATGGAAATATCTACACCACTATCTGTATGAACATGGATGTATCTACACAGCCATCTGGATGAACATGGAAATATCTACACCGCTATCTGTATGAACATGGAAATATCTACACCGCTATCTGTGTAAACATGCATACATCTTCACCGCTATCAGTATAAACATGGAAATATCTACACCGCTATCTGTATGAACATGGAAATAGCTACACCGCTATCTGTATGAACATGGAAATATCTACTCCGCTATCTGTATGAACATGGATATATCTACACAGCCATATGGATGAACATGGAAATATCTACACCGCTATCTGTGTAAACATGCATACATCTTCACCACTCTCTGCATGAACATGGAAATATATACACCGCTATCTGTATGAACATTGAAATATCTACACCGCTATCTGTATGAACATGGAAATATCTACACCGCTATATTTTAAACATGGAAATATCTACACCGCTATCTGCATGAAAATGGAAATATCTACACTGCTATCTGCATATACATGGAAATATCTACACAGCTATCTCTTTACACATGGAAATAACTACACCGCTATCTGTATGAACATGGAAATATCCACACCGCCATCTGTATGAACATGGAAATATCTGCACCGCCATCTGTATGAACATATAAATATCTACACCGCCATCTGTATTAAGATGGAGATATCTACACCGCTATCTGTATAAACATGGAAATATCAGCACTGCTATCAGTATGAACATGGAAATATCTACACCGCTATCTGTATGAACATGGAAATATCTACACCGCTATCTGTATAAACATGGAAATATCTACACCGATACCTGTATAAACATGGAAATATCAGCACCGCTATCTGTATGAACATGGAAATATCTACACCGGTATCTGTATGAACATGGAAATATCTACATTGCTATCTGTATGAACATGGAAATATCTACACCGCTACCTGTATAAACATGGAAATATCAGCACCGCTATCTGTATGAACATGGATATATCTACACCGCTATCTGTATGAACATGGAAATAACTACACCGCTATCTGTATGAACATGGAAATATCTACAAAGCTATCTGAATGAACATGGAAATATCTAAACCGCTATCTGTTTGAACATGTAAATATCTACACCGCTATCTGCATGAAAATGGAAATATCTACACTGCTATCTTCATATACATTTAAATATCTACACAGCTATCTCTTTACACATGGAAATAACTACACCACTATCTGTATGAACATGGAAATATCTACACCGCTATCTGTATGAACATGGAAATATCTGCACCGCCATCTGTATGAACATATAAATATCTACACCGCCATCTGTATTAAGATGGAGATATCTACACTGCTATCTGTATAAACATGGAAATATCAACACTGCTATCTGTATGAACATATAAATATCTACACAGCCATCTGTATTAAGAAGGAAATATCTAAACCGCTATCTGTATAAACATGGAAATATCTACACTGCTGCCTGTATAAACATGGAAATATCAGCACCGCTATCTGTTTGAACATGGAAATATCTACACCGCTGTCTGTAGGAACATAGAAATAGCTACACCGCTGCCTGTATAAACATGGAAATATCAGCACCGTTATCTGTATGAACATGGAAATATCTACACCACTATCTGTATGAACATGGATATATCTACACAGCCATCTGGATGAACATGGAAATAACTACACCATTATCTGTATGAACATGGATATATCTACACCGCTATCTGTGTAAACATGCATACATATTCACCGCTATCAGTATAAACATGGAAATATCTACACCGCTATCTGTATGAACATGGAAATAGCTACACCGCTATCTGAATGAACATGGAAATATCTACACCGCTATCTGTATGAACATGGATATATCTACACAGCCATCTGGATGAACATGGAAATATCTACACCGCTATCTGTGTAAACATGCATACATCGTCTCCGTTATCTGTATAAACATGGAAATAACTACACCGCTATCTGTATGAACATGGAAATATCTACACCGCTATCTGTATGAACATGGAAATATCTACACCGCTATCTGTTTGAACATGGAAATATCTACACCGCTATCTGCATGAAAATGGAAATATCTACACTGCTATCTGCATATACATGGAAATATCTACACAGCTATCTCTTTACACATGGAAATAACTACACCGCTATCTGTATGAACATGGAAATATCCACACCGCCATCTGTATGAACATGGAAATATCTGCACCGCCATCTGTATGAACATATAAATATCTACACCGCCATCTGTATTAAGATGGAGATATCTACACCGCTATCTGTACAAACATGGAAATATCTACACCGCTATCTGTATAAACATGGAAATATCTACACCGTTATCTGTATAAACATGGAAATATCTACACCGCTACCAGTATAAACATGGAAATATCAGCACCGCTATCTGTATGAACATGGAAATACCTACACCGCTATCTGTTTGAACATGGTAATATCTACACCGCTATCTGTATGAACATGGAAATATCTACACCGCTATCTGTATGAAGAAGGAAATATCTACACCGCTATCTGTATGAACATGGATATATCCACACAGCCCTCTGGATGTACATGGAAATATCAACACCGCTATCTGTGTAAACATGCATACATCTTCACCGCTATCTGTATAAACATGGAAATATCTACACCGCTATCTGTATGAACATGGAAATATCTACACCGCTATCTGTTTGAAGATGGAAATATATACACCGCTATCTGCATTAAAATGGAAATATCTACGCAGCTATCAGCATATACATGGAAATATCTACACAGCTATCTCTTTACACATGGAAATAACTACACCGCTATCTGTATGAACATGGAAATATCTACACCGCCATCTGTATGAACATGGAAATATCTGCACCACCATCTGTATGAACATATAAATATCTACACCGCCATCTGTATTAAGATGGAGATATCTACACCGCTATCTGAATAAACATGGAAATATCTACACCGCTATCTGTATAAACATGGAAATATCTACACCGCTATCTGTATAACCATGGAAATATCTACACCGCTACCTGTATAAACATGGAAATATCAGCACCGCTATCTGCATGAACATGGAAATATCTACACCGCTATCTGTATGAACATGGAAGTATCTACACCGCTATCTGGATGAACATGGAAATATCTTCAAAGCTATCTGAATGAACATGGAAAAATCTACACCGATATCTGTTTGAACATGTAAATATCTACACCGCTATCTGCATGAAAATGGAAATATCTACAAAGCTATCTGCATATACATGGAAATATCTACACAGCTATCTCTTTACACATGGAAATAACTACACCGCTATATCTATAGACATGGAAATATCTACACCACTATCTGTATAAACACGGAAATATCAGCACCGCTATCTTTATGAACATGGAAATATCAGCCCCTCTATCTGTAAGAACATGGAAGTATCTACACCGCTGTCAGTATGAACATGGAAATATCTACACCGCTATCTGCATGAAAATGGAAATATCTACACAGATATCTCTTTACACATGGAAATAACTACACCGCTATATCTATAAACATGGAAATATCTACACCGCCATCTGTATGAACATGGAAATATCTGCACTGCCATCTGTATGAACATATAAATATCTACACCGCCATCTGTATTAAGAAGGAAATATCTAAACCGCTGTTTAAACATGGAAATATCTACACCGCTGCCCGTATACACATGGAAATATCAGCACCGCTCTCTGTAAGAGAATGGAAATATCTACACCGCTATCTGTATGGACATGGAAATATCTACACTGCTATCTGTATGAACATGGAAATAGCTATACCGTTATCTGTATGAACATGGAAATATCTACACCGCTATCTGTATGAACATGGAAATATCTACACCGCTATCTGTATGAACATGGAAATAGCTACACCGTTATCTGTATCAACATGGAAATAGCTACACCGCTATCTGTATGAACATGGAAGTATCTACACCGCTATCTGTATGAACATGGATATATCTACACAGCCATCTGGATGAACATGGAAATATCTACACCGCTATCTGAATGAACATGGAAATATCTACACCGCTATCTGTGTGAACATGGATATATCTACACAGCCATCTGGATGAACATGGAAATATCTACACCGCTATCTGTTTAAACATGCATACATCTTCACCGCTATCTGTAAAAACATGGAAATATCTACACCGCTATCTGTATGAACATGGAAATATCTACACCGCTATCTGTTTGAACATGGAAATATCTACACTGCTATCTGCATGAAAATGGAAATATCTACTCAGCTATCTGCATATACATGGAAATATCTACACAGCTATCTCTTTACACATGGAAATAACTACATCGCAATCTGTATGAACATGGAAATATCTGCACCGCCATCTGTATGAACATATAAATATCTACACCGCCATCTGTATTAAGATGGAGATATCTACACCGCTATCTGTATAAACATGGAAATATCTACACCGCTATCTGTATAAACAGGGAAATATCTACACCACTATCTGTATAAACATGGAAATATCAGCACCGCTATCTTTATGAACATGGAATTATCAGCCCCTCTATCTGTATGAACATGGAAGTATCTACTCCGCTATCAGTATGAACATGGAAATATCTACACCGCTATCTGTATGAACATGGAAATACCTTCACCGCCATCTGTATGAACATGGATATATCTACACAGCCATCTGGATGAACATGGAAATATCTACACCGCTATCTGTATGAACATGGAAATAGCTACACCGCAATCTGTATGAACATGGAAATATCTACACCGCTATCTGTATGAACATGGAAATATCTACACCGCTATCTGTATGAACATGGAAATATCTTCACCGCCATCTGTATGAACATGGATATATCTACAGAACCATCTTGATGAACATGGAAATATCAACACCGCCATCTGTATGAACATGGAAATTTATACACCGCTATCTGTGTAAACATGCATACATCTTCACCGCTATCTGTATAAACATGGAAATATCTGCACCGCTATCTGTATGAACATGGAAATATCTACACCGCTATCTGTTTGAACATGGAAATATCTACACCGCTTTCTGAATAAAAATGGAAATATCTACACAGCTATCTGCATATACATGGAAATATCTTCAAAGCTATCTCTTTACACATGGAAATAATTACACCGCTATCTCTATAAACATGGAAATATCTACACCGCCATCTGTATGAACATGGAAATATCTGCATTGCCATCTGTATGAACATATAAATACCTACAACGCCATCTGTATTAAGATGGAGATATCTACACCGCTATCTGTTTAAACCTGGAAATATCTACACCGCTACCTGTATAAACATGGAAATATCAGCACCGCTCTCTGTACGAACTCGGAAATATCTACACCGCTATCTGTATGAACATGGAAATATCTACACCACTATCTGGATGAACATGGAAATATCTACACCGCTATCTGTATGAACATGGATATATCTACACAGCCCTCTGGATGAACATGGAAATATCCACACCGCTATCTGTGTAAACATGCATACATCTTCACCGCTATCTATATAAACATGGAAATATCTACACCGCTATCTGTAGGAACATGGAAATATCTACACCGCTATCTGTTTGAAGATGGAAATATATACACCGCTATCTGCATGAAAATGGAAATATCTACACAGCTATCTGCATATAGATGGAAATATCTACACAGCTATCTCTTTACACGTGGAAATAACTACACCGCTATCTGTATGAACATGGAAATATCTACACCGCCATCTGTATGAACATGGAAATATCTGCACCGCCATCTGTATGAACATATAAACATCTGCACCGCCATCTGTATTAAGATGGAGATATCTACACCGCTATCTGAATAAACATGGAAATATCTACACCGCTATCTGTATAAACATGGAAATATCTACACCGCTATCTGTATAAACATGGAAATATCTACACCGCTACCTGTATAAACATGGAAATATCAGCACCGCTATCTGAATGAACCTGGAACTATCTACACCGCTATCTGTATGAACATGGAAATATCTACACCGCTATCTGTATGAACATGGAAATATCTACAAAGCTATCTGAATGAACATGGAAATATCTACACCGCTATCTGTTTGAACATGTAAATATCTACACCGCTATCTGCATGAAAATGGAAATATCTGCAAAGCTATCTGCATATACATGGAAATATCTACACAGCTATCTCTTTACACATGGAAATAACTACACCGCTATATCTATAAACATGGAAATATCTACACCACCATCTGTATGAACATGGAAATATCTGCACAGCCATCTGTATGAACATATAAATATCTACACCGCCATCTGTATTAAGAAGGAAATATCTAAACCGCTATCTGTATAAACATGGAAATATCTACACCGCTGCCTGTATAAACATGGAAATATCAGCACCGCTCTCTGTATGAAAATGGAAATATCTACACCGCTATCTGTATGAACATGGAAATATCTACACTGCTATCTCTATGAACATGGAAATAGCTACACCGTTATCTGTATGAAAATGGAAATAGCTACACCGCTATCTGTATGAACATGGAAACATCTACACCACTATCTGTATGAACATGGATATATATACACAGCCATCTGGATGAACATGGAAATATCTACACCGCTATCTGAATGAACATGGAAATATCAACACCGCTATCTGTATGAACATGGATATATCTACACAGCCATCTGGATGAATATGGAAATATCTACACCTCTATCTGTGTAAACATTCATCCATCTTCACCACTATCTGTATAAACAGGGAAATATCTGCACCGCTATCGGTATGAACATGGAAATATCCACACCGCTATCTGTATGAACATGGAAATACCTACACCGCTATCTGTTTGGACATGGAAATATCTACACCGCTATCTGCATGAAAATGGAAATATCTACACTGCTATCTGCATATACATTTAAATATCTACACAGCTATCTCTTTACACATGGAAATAACTACACCACTATCTGTATGAACATGGAAATATCTACACCGCCATCTGTATGAACATGGAAATATCTGCACCGCCATCTGTATGAACATATAAATATCTACACCGCCATCTGTATTAAGATGGAAATATCTACACTGCTATCTGTATAAACATGGTAATATCTACACCGCCATCTGTCTGAACATATAAATCTCTACAGCGCCATCTGTACTAAGAAGGAAATATCTAAGCCGCTATCTGTATAAACATGGAAATATCTACACCGCTGCCTGTATGAACATGGAAATAGCTACACCGCTATCAGTATGAACAAGGAAATATCTACACCGCTATCTGAATGAACATGGATATATCTACACAGCCATCTGGATGAACATGGAAATATCTACACCGCTATCTGTGTAAACATGCATACATCTTCACCGCTATCTATATAAACATGGAAATATCTACACCACTATCTGTATGAACATGGAAATATCTACACCGCTACCTGTATGAACATGGAAATATCAGCACCGCTATCTGAATGAACCTGGAACTATCTACACCGCTATCTGTATGAACATGGAAATATCTACATCGCTATCTGTATGAACATGGAAATATCTACAAAGCTATCTGAATGAACATGGAAATATCTACACCGCTATCTGTTTGAACATGTAAATATCTACACCGCTATCTGCATGAAAATGGAAATATCTGCAAAGCTATCTGCATATACATGGAAATATCTACACAGCTATCTCTTTACACATGGAAATAACTACAACGCTATATCTATAAACATGGAAATATCTACACCACCATCTGTATGAACATGGAAATATCTGCACAGCCATCTGTATGAACATATAAATATCTACACCGCCATCTGTATTAAGAAGGAAATATCTAAACCGCTATCTGTATAAACATGGAAATATCTACACCGCTGCCTGTATAAACATGGAAATATCAGCACCGCTCTCTGTATGAAAATGGAAATATCTACACCGCTATCTGTATGAACATGGAAATATCTACACTGCTATCTCTATGAACATGGAAATAGCTACACCGTTATCTGTATGAAAATGGAAATAGCTACACCGCTATCTGTATGAACATGGAAACATCTACACCACTATCTGTAGGAACATGGATATATATACACAGCCATCTGGATGAACATGGAAATATCTACACCGCTATCTGAATGAACATGGAAATATCAACACCGCTATCTGTATGAACATGGATATATCTACACAGCCATCTGGATGAATATGGAAATATCTACACCTCTATCTGTGTAAACATGCATACATCTTCACCACTATCTGTATAAACAGGGAAATATCTGCACCGCTATCGGTATGAACATGGAAATATCCACACCGCTATCTGTATGAACATGGAAATACCTACACCGCTATCTGTTTGAACATGGAAGTATCTACACCGCTATCTGCATGAAAATGGAAATATCTACACTGCTATCTGCATATACATTTAAATATCTACACAGCTATCTCTTTACACATGGAAATAACTACACCACTATCTGTATGAACATGGAAATATCTACACCGCCATCTGTATGAACATGGAAATATCTGCACCGCCATCTGTATGAACATATAAATATCTACACCGCCATCTGTATTAAGATGGAATCATCTACACTGCTCTCTGTATAAACATGGTAATATCTACACCGCCATCTGTCTGAACATATAAATATCTACAGCGCCATCTGTACTAAGAAGGAAATATCTAAACCGCTATCTGTATAAACATGGAAATATCTACACCGCTGCCTGTATGAACATGGAAATAGCTACACCGCTATCAGTATGAACATGGAAATATCTACACCGCTATCTGAATGAACATGGATATATCTACAAAGCCATCTGGATGAACATGGAAATATCTACACCGCTATCTGTGTAAACATGCATACATCTTCACCGCTATCTATATAAACATGGAAATATCTACACCACTATCTGTATGAACATGCAAATATCTACACCGCTACCTGTATAAACATGGAAATATCATCACCGCTATCTGTATGAACATGGAAATAGCTACACCGCTATCTGTATGAACATGCAAATATCTACACGACTATCTGTATGAACATGGAAATATCTACACCACTATCTGTATGAACATGGATATATCTACACAGCCATCTGGATGAACATGGAAATATCTACACCGCTATCTGTATGAACATGGAAATATCTACACCGCTATCTGTGTAAACATGCATACATCTTCACCGCTATCAGTATAAACATGGAAATATCTACACCGCTATCTGTATGAACATGGAAATAGCTACACCGCTATCTGTATGAACATGGAAATATCTACTCCGCTATCTGTATGAACATGGATATATCTACACAGCCATCTGGATGAACATGGAAATATCTACACCGCTATCTGTGTAAACATGCATACATCTTCACCGCTCTCTGTATAAACATGGAAATATATACACCGCTATCTGTATGAACAATGAAATATCTACACCGCTATCTGTATGAACATGGAAATATCTACACCGCTATCTGTATGAACATGGAAATATCTACACCGCTATCTCCATGAAAATGGAAATATCTACACTGCTATCTGCATACACATGGAAATATCTACACAGCTATCTCTTTACACATGGAAATATCTACACCGCTATCTGTATGAACATGGAAATATCTACACAGCTATCTCTTTACACGTGGAAATAACTACACCGCTATCTGTATGAACATGGAAATATCTACACCGCCATCTGTATGAACATGGAAATATCTGCACCGCCATCTGTATGAACATATAAACATCTACACCGCCATCTGTATTAAGATGGAGATATCTACACCGCTATCTGAATAAACATGGAAATATCTACACCGCTATCTGTATAAACATGGAAATATCTACACCGCTATCTGTATAAACATGGAAATATCTACACCGCTACCTGTATAAACATGGAAATATCAGCACCGCTATCTGAATGAACCTGGAACTATCTACACCGCTATCTGTATGAACATGGAAATATCTACACCGCTTTCTGCATAAAAATGGAAATATCTACACAGCTATCTGCATATACATGGAAATATCTTCAAAGCTATCTCTTTACACATGGAAATAATTACACCGCTATCCCTATAAACATGGAAATATCTACACCGCCATCTGTATCAACATGGAAATATCTGCATTGCCATCTGTATGAACATATAAATACCTACACCGCCATCTGTATTAAGATGGAGATATCTACACCGCTATCTGTTTAAACCTGGAAATATCTACACTGCTACCTGTATAAACATGGAAATATCAGCACCGCTCTCTGTACGAACTCGGAAATATCTACACCGCTATCTGTATGAACATGGAAATATCTACACCGCTATCTGCATGAAAATGGAAATATCTACACTGCTATCTGCATATACATGGAAATATCTACACAGCTATCTCTTTACACATGGAAATAACTACACCGCTATCTGTATGAACATGGAAATATCCACACCGCCATCTGTATGAACATGGAAATATCTGCACCGCCATCTGTATGAACATATAAATATCTACACCGCCATCTGTATTAAGATGGAGATATCTACACCGCTATCTGTATAAACATGGAAATATCTACACCGCTATCTGTATAAACATGGAAATATCTACACCGCTACCTGTATAAACATGGAAATATCTACACCGCTACCTGTATAAACATGGAAATATCAGCACCGCTATCTGTATGAACATGGAAATATCTACACCGCTATCTGTATGAACATGGAAATATCTACACCGCTATCTGTATAAACATGGAAATATCTACACCGCTATCTGTATGAACATGGAAATATCTACACCGATATCTGTATGAACATGGATATATCTACACAGCCATCTGGATGAACATGGAAATATCTACACCGCTATCTGTGTAAACATGCATACATCTTCACCACTATCTGTATAAACATGGAAATATCTGCACCGCTATCGGTATGAACATGGAAATATCTACACCGCTATCTGTATGAAAATGGAAATACCTACACCGCTATCTGTTTGGACATGGAAATATCTACACCGCTATCTGCATGAAATTGGAAATATCTACACTGCTATCTGCATATACATTTAAATATCTACACAGCTATCTCTTTACACATGGAAATAAATACACCATTATCTGTATGAACATGGAAATAACTACATCGCCATCTGTATGAACATATAAATACGCCGCCATCTGTATTAAGAAGGAAATATCTAAACCGCTATCTGTATAAACATGGAAATATCTACACCGCTGCCTGTATAAACATGGAAGTATCAGCACCGCTATCTGTATGAACATGGAAATATCTACACCGCTCTCTGTAGGAACATGGAAATAGCTACACCGCTGCCTGTATAAACATGGAAATATCAGCACCGCTATCTGTATGAACATAGAAATATCTACACCATTATCTGTATGAACATGGATATATCTACACAGCCATCTGGATGAACATGGAAATATCTACACCACTATCTGTATGAACATGGACATATCTACACCGCTATCTGTGTAAATATGCATACATCTTCACCGCTATCTGTATAAACATGGAAATATCTACACCGCTATCTGTGTGAACATGGAAATATCTACACCGCTATCTGTATGAACATGGAAATATCTACACCGCTATCTGTTTGAACATGGAAATATCTACACCGCTATCTGCATGAAAATGGAAATATCTACACTGCTATCTGCATATACATGGAAATATCTACACAGCTATCTCTTTACACATGGAAATAACTACACCGCTATCTGTATGAACATGGAAATATCCACACCGCCATCTGTATGAACTTGGAAATATCTGCACCGCCATCTGTATGAACATATAAATATCTACACCGCCATCTGTATTAAGATGGAGATATCTACACCGCTATCTGTATAAACATGGAAATATCTACACCGCTATCTGTATAAATATGGAAATATCTACACCGCTATCTGTATAAACATGGAAATATCTACACCGCTTCCTGTATAAACATGGAAATGTCAGCACCACTATCTGTATGAACATGGAAATATCTACACCGCTATCTGTATGAACATGGAAATATCTACACCGCTATCTGTATGACCATGGAAATATCTACACCGCTATCAGTATGAACAAGGAAATATTTACACCGCTATCTGTATGAACATGGATATATCTACACAGCCCTCTGGATGAACATGGAAATATCCACACCGCTATCAGTATGAACAAGGAAATAAATACACCGCTATCTGTATGAACATGGAAATATCTACACCGCCATCTGTATGAACATGGAAATATCTGCACCGCCATCTGTATGAATATATAAATATCTACACCGCCATCTGTATTAAGACGGAGATATCTACACTGCTATCTGAATAAACATGGAAATATCTACACCGCTATCTGTATAAACATGGAAATATCTACACCGCTATCTGTATAACCATGGAAATATCTACACCGCTACCTGTATAAACATGGAAATATCAGCACCGCTATCTGTATGAACATGGAAATATCTACACCGCTGCCTGTATAAACAAGGAAATATCAGCACCGCTATCTGTATGAACATGGAAATATCTACACCGCTATCTGTATGAACATGGAAATATCTACTCCGCTATCTGTATGAACATGGAAATAGCTACACCGCTATCTGTATGAACATGGATTTATCTACACAGCCATCTGGATGAAAATGGAAATATCTACACCGCTATCTGTATAAACATGGAAATATCTACACCGCTATCTGTATGAACATGGAAATATCTACACCGCTATCTGTATGAACATGGAAATATCTTCACCGCTATCTGTTTGAACATGGAAATATCTACACCGCTATCTGCATATACATTTAAATATCTACACAGCTATCTCTTTACACATGGAAATAACTACACTGCTATCTGCATGAACATGGAAATATCTACACCGCCATCTGTATGAACATGGAAATTTATACACCGCTATCTGTGTAAACTTGCATACATCTTCACTGCTATCTGTATAAACATGGAAATATCTACACCGCTATCTGTATGAACATGGAAATATCTACACCGCTATCTGTTTGAACATGGAAATATCTACACCGCTTTCTGCATAAAAATGGAAATATCTACACAGCTATCTGCATATACATGGAAATATCTTCAAAGCTATCTCTTTACACATGGAAATAATTACACCGCTATCTCTATAAACATGGAAATATCTACACCGCCATCTGTATGAACATGGAAATATCTGCATTGCCATCTGTATGAACATATAAATACCTACACCGCCATCTGTATTAAGATGGAGATATCTACACCGCTATCTGTTTAAACCTGGAAATATCTACACCGCTACCTGTATAAACATGGAAATATCAGCACCGCTCTCTGTACGAACTCGGAAATATCTACACCGCTATCTGTATAAACATGGAAATATCTACACCGCTATCTGTATGAACATGGAAATATCTACACCGCTATCTGTATGAACATGGATATATCTACACAGCCCTCTGGATGAACATGGAAATATCCACACCGCTATCTGTGTAAACATGCATACATCTTCACCGCTATCTATATAAACATGGAAATATCTACACCGCTATCTGTATGAACATGGAAATATCTACACCGCTATCTGTTTGAAGATGGAAATATATACACCGCTATCTGCATGAAAATGGAAATATCTACACAGCTATCTGCATATAGATGGAAATATCTACACAGCTATCTCTTTACACGTGGAAATAACTACACCGCTATCTGTATGAACATGGAAATATCTACACCGCCATCTGTATGAACATGGAAATATCTGCACCGCCATCTGTATGAACATATAAACATCTACACCGCCATCTGTATTAAGATGGAGATATCTACACCGCTATCTGAATAAACATGGAAATATCTACACCGCTATCTGTATAAACATGGAAATATCTACACCGCTATCTGTATAAACATGGAAATATCTACACCGCTACCTGTATAAACATGGAAATATCAGCACCGCTATCTGAATGAACCTGGAACTATCTACACCGCTATCTGTATGAACATGGAAATATCTACACCGCTATCTGTATGAACATGGAAATATCTACAAAGCTATCTGAATGAACATGGAAATATCTACACCGCTATCTGTTTGAACATGTAAATATCTACACCGCTATCTGCATGAAAATGGAAATATCTGCAAAGCTATCTGCATATACATGGAAATATCTACACAGCTATCTCTTTACACATGGAAATAACTACACCGCTATATCTATAAACATGGAAATATCTACACCACCATCTGTATGAACATGGAAATATCTGCACAGCCATCTGTATGAACATATAAATATCTACACCGCCATCTGTATTAAGAAGGAAATATCTAAACCGCTATCTGTATAAACATGGAAATATCTACACCGCTGCCTGTATAAACATGGAAATATCAGCACCGCTCTCTGTATGAAAATGGAAATATCTACACCGCTATCTGTATGAACATGGAAATATCTACACTGCTATCTCTATGAACATGGAAATAGCTACACCGTTATCTGTATGAAAATGGAAATAGCTACACCGCTATCTGTATGAACATGGAAACATCTACACCACTATCTGTATGAACATGGATATATCTACACAGCCATCTGGAAGAACATGGAAATATCTACACCGCTATCTGTATGAACATGGAAATATCAACACTGCTATCTGTATGAACATGGATATATCTACACAGCCATCTGGATGAATATGGAAATATCTACACCACTATCTGTGTAAACATGCATACATCTTCACCACTATCTGTATAAACAGGGAAATATCTGCACCGCTATCGGTATGAACATGGAAATATCCACACCGCTATCTGTATGAACATGGAAATACCTACACCGCTATCTGTTTGGACATGGAAATATCTACACCGCTATCTGCATGAAAATGGAAATATCTACACTGCTATCTGCATATACATTTAAATATCTACACAGCTATCTCTTTACACATGGAAATAACTACACCACTATCTGTATGAACATGGAAATATCTACACCGCCATCTGTATGTACATGGAAATATCTGCACCGCCATCTGTATGAACATATAAATATCTACACCGCCATCTGTATTAAGATGGAAATATCTACACTGCTATCTGTATAAACATGGTAATATCTACACCGCCATCTGTCTGAACATATAAATATCTACAGCGCCATCTGTACTAAGAAGGAAATATCTAAACCGCTATCTGTATAAACATGGAAATATCTACACCGCTGCCTGTATGAACATGGAAATAGCTACACCGCTATCAGTATGAACATGGAAATATCTACACCGCTATCTGAATGAACATGGATATATCTACACAGCCATCTGGATGAACATGGAAATATCTACACCGCTATCTGTGTAAACATGCATACATCTTCACCGCTATCTATATAAACATGGAAATATCTACACCACTATCTGTATGAACATGGATATATCTACACAGCCATCTGGATGAACATGGAAATATCTACACCGCTATCTGTATGAACATGGAAATATCTACACCGCTATCTGTGTAAACATGCATACATCTTCACCGCTATCAGTATAAACATGGAAATATCTAACCCGCTATCTGTATGAACATGGAAATAGCTACACCGCTATCTGTATGAACATGGAAATATCTACTCCGCTATCTGTATGAACATGGATATATCTACACAGCCATCTGGATGAACATGGAAATATCTACACCGCTATCTGTGTAAACATGCATACATCTTCACCGCTCTCTGTATAAACATGGAAATATATACACCGCTATCTGTATGAACAATGAAATATCTACACCGCTATCTGTATGAACATGGAAATATCTACACCGCTATCTTTTTGAACCTGGAAATATCTACACCGCTATCTGCATGAAAATGGAAATATCTACACCGCTATCTGCATGAAATTGGAAATATCTACACTGCTATCTGCATATACATTTAAATATCTACACAGCTATCTCTTTACACATGGAAATAACTACACCACTATCTGTATGAACATGGAAATAACTACACCGCCATCTGTATGAACATATAAATACGCCGCCATCTGTATTAAGAAGGAAATATCTAAACCGCTATCTGTATAAACATGGAAATATCTACACCGCTATCTGTATAAACATGGAAATATCAGCACCGCTATCTGTATGAACATGGAAATATGTACACCGCTATCTATAGGAACATGGAAATAGCTACGCCGTTGCCTGTATAAACATGGAAATATCAGCACCGCTATCTGTATGAACATGGAAATATCTACACCACTATCTGTATGAACAAGGATATATCTACACAGCCATCTGGATGAACATGGAAATATCTACACCATTATCTGTATGAACATGGAAATATCTACACCGCTATCTGTGTAAACATGCATACATCTTCACCGCTATCAGTATAAACATGGAAATATCTACACCGCTATCTGTATGAACATGGAAATAGCTACACCGCTATCTGTATGAACATGGAAATATCTACACCGCTATCTGTATGAACATGGATATATCTACACAGCCATCTGGATGAACATGGAAATATCTACACCGCTATCTGTGTAAACATGCATACATCCTCACCGCTATCTGTATAAACATGGAAATATCTACACCGCTATCTGTATGAACATGGAAATATCTACAACGCTATCTGTATGAACATGGAAATATCTACACTGCTATCTGTTTGAACATGGAAATATCTACACCGCTATCTGCATGAAAATGGAAATATCTACACTGCTATCTGCATATACATGGAAATATCTACACAGCTATCTCTTTACACATGGAAATAACTACACCGCTATCTGTATGAACATGGAAATATCCACACCGCCATCTGTATGAACATGGAAATATCTGCACCGCCATCTGGATGAATATATAAATATCTACACCGCCATCTGTATTAAGATGGAGATATCTACACCGCTAGCTGTATAAACATGGAAATATCTACACCGCTTTCTGTATAAACATGGAAATATCTACACCGCTATCTGTATAAACATGGAAATATCTACACCGCTACCTGTATAAACATGGAAATATCAGCACCGCTATCTGTATGAACATGGAAATATCTACACCGCTATCTGTATGAACATGGAAATATCTACACCGCTATCTGTATGAACATGGAAATATCTACACCGCTATCAGTATGAACAAGGAAATATCTACACCGCCATCTGTATGAACATGGATATATCTACACAGCCCTCTGGATGAACATGGAAATATCCACACCGCTATCTGTGTAAACATGCATACATCTTCACCGCTATCTGTATAAACATGGAAATATCTACACCGCTATCTGTATGAACATGGAAATATCTACACCGCTATCTGTTTGAAGATGGAAATATATACACCGCTATCTGCATGAAAACGGAAATATCTACACAGCTATCTGCATATACATGGAAATATCTACACAGCTATCTCTTTACACATGGAAATAACTACACCGCTATCTGTATGAACATGGAAATATCTACACCGCCATCTGTATGAACATGGAAATATCTGCACCGCCATCTGTATGAACATATAAATATCTACACCGCCATCTGTATTAAGAAGGAGATATCTACACTGCTATCTGAATAAACATGGAAATATCTACACCGCTATCTGTATAAACATGGAAATATCTACACCGCTATCTGTATGAACATGGAAATATCTACACCGCTGCCTGTATAAACATGGAAATATCAGCACGGCTATCTGTATGAACATGGAAATATCTACACCGCTATCTGTATGAACATGGAAATAACTACACTGCTATCTGTATGAACATGGAAATAGCTACAACGTTATCTGTATGAACATGGAAATAGCTACACCACTATCTGTATGAACATGGAAATATCCACACCGCTATCTGTATGAACATGGAAATATCTACACCGCTATCTGTTTGAACATGGAAATATCTACACCGCTATCTGCATGAAAATGGAAATATCTACACTGCTATCTGCATATACATTTAAATATCTACACAGCTATCTCTTTACACATGGAAATAACTACACCGCTATCTGTATGAACATGGAAATATCTACACCGCCATCTGTATGAACACGGAAATATCTGCACCGCCATCTGTATGAACATATAAATATCTACACAGCCATCTGTATTAAGAAGAAAATATCTAAACCGCTATCTGTATAAACATGGAAATATCTAAACCGCTGCCTGTATAAACAAGGAAATATCAGCACCGCTATCTGTATGAACATGGAAATATCAACACCGCTATCTGTATGAACATGGAAATAGCTACACCACTATCTGTATGAACATGGATGTATCTACACAGCCATCTGGATGAACATGGAAATATCTACACCGCTATCTGTATAAACATGGAAATATCTACACCGCTATCTGTATGAACATGGAAATATCTACACCGCTATCTGTATGAACATGGAAATATCTACACCGCTATCTGTATGAACATGGAAATATCTACACCGCTATCTGTTTGAACATGGAAATATCTACACCGCTATCTGCAGGAAAATGGAAATATCAACACTGCTATCTGCATATACATTTAAATATCTACACAGCTATCTCTTTACACATGGAAATAACTACACTGCTATCTGCATGAACATGGAAATATCTACACCGCCATCTGTATGAACATGGAAATATCTGCACTGCCATCTGTATGAACATATAAATATCTACACCGCAATCTGTATTAAGATAGAGATATATCCACTGCTATCTGTATAAACATGGAAATATCCACACCGCTATCTGTATAAACATGGAAATATCTACACCGCTATCTGTATAAACATGGAAATATCTACACCACTACCTGTATAAACATGGAAATATCAGCACCGCTATCTGTATGAACTTGGAAATATCTACACTGCCATCTGTATGAACATGGAAATATCTACACCGCTATCTCTATGAACATGGAAATATCTAAACAGCTATCTGTATGAACATGGAAATATCTACACCGCTATCTGTTTGAACTTGGAAATATCTACACCGCTGTCTGCATGAAAATGGAAATATCTACACAGCTATCTGCATATACATGGAAATATCTACACAGCTATCTCTTAAAACATGGAAATAACTATACCGCTATCTCTATAAACATGGAAATATCTACACCGCCATCTGTATGAACATGGAAATATGTGCACCGCCATCTGTATGAACATATAAATATCTACACCGCCATCTGTATTAAGAAAGAAATATCTGAACCGCTATCTGGATGAACATGGAAATATCTACACCGCTATCTGCATGAACATGGAAATATCTACACCGCTATCTTTGTAAACATGCATACATCTTCGCCGCTATCTGTATAAACATGGAAATGTCTACAAGGATATCTGTATGAACATGGAAGTATCTACACCGCTATCTGTACGAACATGGAAATATCTAAACCGCTATCTGCATGAAAATAGAAATATCTACACAGCTATCTGCATATACATGGAATTATCTACACAGCTATCTCTTTACACATGGAAATAACTACACCGCTATCTGTATGAACATGGAAATATCTGCACCGCCATCTGTATGAACACATAAATATCTACACCGCCATCTGTATTAAGATGGAGATACCTACACCGCTATCTGTATGAACATGGGAATATCTACACCGCTATCTGTATGAACATGGATATATCTACACAGCCCTCTGGATGAACATGGAAATATCCACACTGCTATCTTTGTAAACATGCATACATCTTCACCGCTATCTGTAGAAACATGGAAATATCTACACAGCTATCTGTATGAACATGGAAATATCTACACCGCTATCTGTTTGAACATGGAAATATATACACCGCTATCTGCATGAAAATGGAAATATCTACACAGCTATCTGCATATAGATGGAAATATCTACACAGCTATCTCTTTACACATGGAAATAACTACACCACTATCTGTATGAACATGGAAATATCTACACCGCCATCTGTATGATCATGGAAATATCTGCACCGCCATCTGTATGAACATATAAATATCTACACCGCCATCTGTAGTAAGATGGAGATATCTACACCGCTATCTGAATAAACATGGAAATATCTACACCGCTATCTGTATAAACATGGAAATATCTACACCGCTATGTGTATAACCATGGAAATATCTACACCGCTACCTGTATAAACATGGAAATATCAGCACCGCTATCTGTATGAACATGGAAATATCTACACCGCTATCTGTATGAACATGCAATATCTACACCGCTATCTGTATGAACATGGAAATATCTACAAAGCTATCTGAATGAACATGGAAAAATCTACACCGCTATCTGTTTGAACATGGAAATATCTACACCGCTATCTGCATGAAAATGGAAATATCTACACTGCTATCTGCATATACATGGAAATATCTACACAGCTATCTCTTTACACATGGAAATAACTACACCGCTATATCTATAAACATGGAAATATCTACACCGCCATCTGTATTAACATGGAAATATCTGCACCGCCATCTGTATGAATATATAAATATCTACACCGCCATCTGTATTAAGAAGGAAATATCTAAACCGCTATCTGTATAAACAAGGAAATATCTACACCGCTGCCTGTATAAACATGGAAATATCAGCACCGCTCTCTGTATGAAAATGGAAATATCTACACCGCTATCTGTATGAACATGCAAATATCTACACTGCTATCTGTATGAACATGGAAATAGCTACACCGTTATCTCTATGAAAATGGAAATAGCTACACCGCTATCTGTATGAACATGGAAATATCTACACCGCTATCTGTATGAACATGGAAATATCTACACCGCTATCTGTATGAACATGGAAATATCTACACCGCTATCTGTATGAACATGGATATATCTACACAGACATCTGGATGAACATGGAAATATCTACACCGCTATCTGTGTAAACATGCTTACATCTTCACCGCTATCTGTAAAAACATGGAAATATCTACACCGCTATCTGTATGAACATGGAAATATCTACACCGCTATCTGTTTGAACATGGAAATATCTACACTGCTATCTGCATGAAAATGGAAATATCTACTCAGCTATCTGCATATACATGGAAATATCTACACAGCTATCTCTTTACACATGGAAATAACTACATCGCAATCTGTATGAACATGGAAATATCTGCACCGCCATCTGTATGAACATATAAATATCTACACCGCCATCTGTATTAAGATGGAGATATCTACACCGCTATCTGTATAAACATGGAAATATCTACACCGCTATCTGTATAAACAGGGAAATATCTACACCACTATCTGTATAAACATGGAAATATCAGCACCGCTATCTTTATGAACATGGAATTATCAGCCCCTCTATCTGTATGAACATGGAAGTATCTACTCCGCTATCAGTATGAACATGGAAATATCTACACCGCTATCTGTATGAACATGGAAATACCTTCACCGCCATCTGTATGAACATGGATATATCTACACAGCCATCTGGATGAACATGGAAATATCTACACCGCTATCTGTATGAACATGGAAATAGCTACACCGCAATCTGTATGAACATGGAAATATCTACACCGCTATCTGTATGAACATGGAAATATCTACACCGCTATCTGTATGAACATGGAAATATCTTCACCGCCATCTGTATGAACATGGATATATCTACAGAACCATCTTGATGAACATGGAAATATCAACACCGCCATCTGTATGAACATGGAAATTTATACACCGCTATCTGTGTAAACATGCATACATCTTCACCGCTATCTGTATAAACATGGAAATATCTGCACCGCTATCTGTATGAACATGGAAATATCTACACCGCTATCTGTTTGAACATGGAAATATCTACACCGCTTTCTGAATAAAAATGGAAATATCTACACAGCTATCTGCATATACATGGAAATATCTTCAAAGCTATCTCTTTACACATGGAAATAATTACACCGCTATCTCTATAAACATGGAAATATCTACACCGCCATCTGTATGAACATGGAAATATCTGCATTGCCATCTGTATGAACATATAAATACCTACAACGCCATCTGTATTAAGATGGAGATATCTACACCGCTATCTGTTTAAACCTGGAAATATCTACACCGCTACCTGTATAAACATGGAAATATCAGCACCGCTCTCTGTACGAACTCGGAAATATCTACACCGCTATCTGTATGAACATGGAAATATCTACACCACTATCTGGATGAACATGGAAATATCTACACCGCTATCTGTATGAACATGGATATATCTACACAGCCCTCTGGATGAACATGGAAATATCCACACCGCTATCTGTGTAAACATGCATACATCTTCACCGCTATCTATATAAACATGGAAATATCTACACCGCTATCTGTAGGAACATGGAAATATCTACACCGCTATCTGTTTGAAGATGGAAATATATACACCGCTATCTGCATGAAAATGGAAATATCTACACAGCTATCTGCATATAGATGGAAATATCTACACAGCTATCTCTTTACACGTGGAAATAACTACACCGCTATCTGTATGAACATGGAAATATCTACACCGCCATCTGTATGAACATGGAAATATCTGCACCGCCATCTGTATGAACATATAAACATCTGCACCGCCATCTGTATTAAGATGGAGATATCTACACCGCTATCTGAATAAACATGGAAATATCTACACCGCTATCTGTATAAACATGGAAATATCTACACCGCTATCTGTATAAACATGGAAATATCTACACCGCTACCTGTATAAACATGGAAATATCAGCACCGCTATCTGAATGAACCTGGAACTATCTACACCGCTATCTGTATGAACATGGAAATATCTACACCGCTATCTGTATGAACATGGAAATATCTACAAAGCTATCTGAATGAACATGGAAATATCTACACCGCTATCTGTTTGAACATGTAAATATCTACACCGCTATCTGCATGAAAATGGAAATATCTGCAAAGCTATCTGCATATACATGGAAATATCTACACAGCTATCTCTTTACACATGGAAATAACTACACCGCTATATCTATAAACATGGAAATATCTACACCACCATCTGTATGAACATGGAAATATCTGCACAGCCATCTGTATGAACATATAAATATCTACACCGCCATCTGTATTAAGAAGGAAATATCTAAACCGCTATCTGTATAAACATGGAAATATCTACACCGCTGCCTGTATAAACATGGAAATATCAGCACCGCTCTCTGTATGAAAATGGAAATATCTACACCGCTATCTGTATGAACATGGAAATATCTACACTGCTATCTCTATGAACATGGAAATAGCTACACCGTTATCTGTATGAAAATGGAAATAGCTACACCGCTATCTGTATGAACATGGAAACATCTACACCACTATCTGTATGAACATGGATATATATACACAGCCATCTGGATGAACATGGAAATATCTACACCGCTATCTGAATGAACATGGAAATATCAACACCGCTATCTGTATGAACATGGATATATCTACACAGCCATCTGGATGAATATGGAAATATCTACACCTCTATCTGTGTAAACATTCATCCATCTTCACCACTATCTGTATAAACAGGGAAATATCTGCACCGCTATCGGTATGAACATGGAAATATCCACACCGCTATCTGTATGAACATGGAAATACCTACACCGCTATCTGTTTGGACATGGAAATATCTACACCGCTATCTGCATGAAAATGGAAATATCTACACTGCTATCTGCATATACATTTAAATATCTACACAGCTATCTCTTTACACATGGAAATAACTACACCACTATCTGTATGAACATGGAAATATCTACACCGCCATCTGTATGAACATGGAAATATCTGCACCGCCATCTGTATGAACATATAAATATCTACACCGCCATCTGTATTAAGATGGAAATATCTACACTGCTATCTGTATAAACATGGTAATATCTACACCGCCATCTGTCTGAACATATAAATCTCTACAGCGCCATCTGTACTAAGAAGGAAATATCTAAGCCGCTATCTGTATAAACATGGAAATATCTACACCGCTGCCTGTATGAACATGGAAATAGCTACACCGCTATCAGTATGAACAAGGAAATATCTACACCGCTATCTGAATGAACATGGATATATCTACACAGCCATCTGGATGAACATGGAAATATCTACACCGCTATCTGTGTAAACATGCATACATCTTCACCGCTATCTATATAAACATGGAAATATCTACACCACTATCTGTATGAACATGGAAATATCTACACCGCTACCTGTATGAACATGGAAATATCAGCACCGCTATCTGAATGAACCTGGAACTATCTACACCGCTATCTGTATGAACATGGAAATATCTACATCGCTATCTGTATGAACATGGAAATATCTACAAAGCTATCTGAATGAACATGGAAATATCTACACCGCTATCTGTTTGAACATGTAAATATCTACACCGCTATCTGCATGAAAATGGAAATATCTGCAAAGCTATCTGCATATACATGGAAATATCTACACAGCTATCTCTTTACACATGGAAATAACTACAACGCTATATCTATAAACATGGAAATATCTACACCACCATCTGTATGAACATGGAAATATCTGCACAGCCATCTGTATGAACATATAAATATCTACACCGCCATCTGTATTAAGAAGGAAATATCTAAACCGCTATCTGTATAAACATGGAAATATCTACACCGCTGCCTGTATAAACATGGAAATATCAGCACCGCTCTCTGTATGAAAATGGAAATATCTACACCGCTATCTGTATGAACATGGAAATATCTACACTGCTATCTCTATGAACATGGAAATAGCTACACCGTTATCTGTATGAAAATGGAAATAGCTACACCGCTATCTGTATGAACATGGAAACATCTACACCACTATCTGTAGGAACATGGATATATATACACAGCCATCTGGATGAACATGGAAATATCTACACCGCTATCTGAATGAACATGGAAATATCAACACCGCTATCTGTATGAACATGGATATATCTACACAGCCATCTGGATGAATATGGAAATATCTACACCTCTATCTGTGTAAACATGCATACATCTTCACCACTATCTGTATAAACAGGGAAATATCTGCACCGCTATCGGTATGAACATGGAAATATCCACACCGCTATCTGTATGAACATGGAAATACCTACACCGCTATCTGTTTGAACATGGAAGTATCTACACCGCTATCTGCATGAAAATGGAAATATCTACACTGCTATCTGCATATACATTTAAATATCTACACAGCTATCTCTTTACACATGGAAATAACTACACCACTATCTGTATGAACATGGAAATATCTACACCGCCATCTGTATGAACATGGAAATATCTGCACCGCCATCTGTATGAACATATAAATATCTACACCGCCATCTGTATTAAGATGGAATCATCTACACTGCTCTCTGTATAAACATGGTAATATCTACACCGCCATCTGTCTGAACATATAAATATCTACAGCGCCATCTGTACTAAGAAGGAAATATCTAAACCGCTATCTGTATAAACATGGAAATATCTACACCGCTGCCTGTATGAACATGGAAATAGCTACACCGCTATCAGTATGAACATGGAAATATCTACACCGCTATCTGAATGAACATGGATATATCTACAAAGCCATCTGGATGAACATGGAAATATCTACACCGCTATCTGTGTAAACATGCATACATCTTCACCGCTATCTATATAAACATGGAAATATCTACACCACTATCTGTATGAACATGCAAATATCTACACCGCTACCTGTATAAACATGGAAATATCATCACCGCTATCTGTATGAACATGGAAATAGCTACACCGCTATCTGTATGAACATGCAAATATCTACACGACTATCTGTATGAACATGGAAATATCTACACCACTATCTGTATGAACATGGATATATCTACACAGCCATCTGGATGAACATGGAAATATCTACACCGCTATCTGTATGAACATGGAAATATCTACACCGCTATCTGTGTAAACATGCATACATCTTCACCGCTATCAGTATAAACATGGAAATATCTACACCGCTATCTGTATGAACATGGAAATAGCTACACCGCTATCTGTATGAACATGGAAATATCTACTCCGCTATCTGTATGAACATGGATATATCTACACAGCCATCTGGATGAACATGGAAATATCTACACCGCTA
This sequence comes from Gorilla gorilla gorilla, assembly GCF_029281585.2. NCBI lineage: Eukaryota > Metazoa > Chordata > Mammalia > Primates > Hominidae > Gorilla > Gorilla gorilla. The sequence goes on along the minus strand of NC_073234.2, from coordinate 151,095,757 downwards.
TCTGTGTAAACATGCATACATCTTCACCGCTCTCTGTATAAACATGGAAATATATACACCGCTATCTGTATGAACAATGAAATATCTACACCGCTATCTGTATGAACATGGAAATATCTACACCGCTATCTGTATGAACATGGAAATATCTACACCGCTATCTCCATGAAAATGGAAATATCTACACTGCTATCTGCATACACATGGAAATATCTACACAGCTATCTCTTTACACATGGAAATATCTACACCGCTATCTGTATGAACATGGAAATATCTACACAGCTATCTCTTTACACGTGGAAATAACTACACCGCTATCTGTATGAACATGGAAATATCTACACCGCCATCTGTATGAACATGGAAATATCTGCACCGCCATCTGTATGAACATATAAACATCTACACCGCCATCTGTATTAAGATGGAGATATCTACACCGCTATCTGAATAAACATGGAAATATCTACACCGCTATCTGTATAAACATGGAAATATCTACACCGCTATCTGTATAAACATGGAAATATCTACACCGCTACCTGTATAAACATGGAAATATCAGCACCGCTATCTGAATGAACCTGGAACTATCTACACCGCTATCTGTATGAACATGGAAATATCTACACCGCTATCTGTATGAACATGGAAATATCTACAAAGCTATCTGAATGAACATGGAAATATCTACACCGCTATCTGTTTGAACATGTAAATATCTACACCGCTATCTGCATGAAAATGGAAATATCTGCAAAGCTATCTGCATATACATGGAAATATCTACACAGCTATCTCTTTACACATGGAAATAACTACACCGCTATATCTATAAACATGGAAATATCTACACCACCATCTGTATGAACATGGAAATATCTGCACAGCCATCTGTATGAACATATAAATATCTACACCGCCATCTGTATTAAGAAGGAAATATCTAAACCGCTATCTGTATAAACATGGAAATATCTACACCGCTGCCTGTATAAACATGGAAATATCAGCACCGCTCTCTGTATGAAAATGGAAATATCTACACCGCTATCTGTATGAACATGGAAATATCTACACTGCTATCTCTATGAACATGGAAATAGCTACACCGTTATCTGTATGAAAATGGAAATAGCTACACCGCTATCTGTATGAACATGGAAACATCTACACCACTATCTGTATGAACATGGATATATATACACAGCCATCTGGATGAACATGGAAATATCTACACCGCTATCTGAATGAACATGGAAATATCAACACCGCTATCTGTATGAACATGGATATATCTACACAGCCATCTGGATGAATATGGAAATATCTACACCTCTATCTGTGTAAACATTCATCCATCTTCACCACTATCTGTATAAACAGGGAAATATCTGCACCGCTATCGGTATGAACATGGAAATATCCACACCGCTATCTGTATGAACATGGAAATACCTACACCGCTATCTGTTTGGACATGGAAATATCTACACCGCTATCTGCATGAAAATGGAAATATCTACACTGCTATCTGCATATACATTTAAATATCTACACAGCTATCTCTTTACACATGGAAATAACTACACCACTATCTGTATGAACATGGAAATATCTACACCGCCATCTGTATGAACATGGAAATATCTGCACCGCCATCTGTATGAACATATAAATATCTACACCGCCATCTGTATTAAGATGGAAATATCTACACTGCTATCTGTATAAACATGGTAATATCTACACCGCCATCTGTCTGAACATATAAATCTCTACAGCGCCATCTGTACTAAGAAGGAAATATCTAAGCCGCTATCTGTATAAACATGGAAATATCTACACCGCTGCCTGTATGAACATGGAAATAGCTACACCGCTATCAGTATGAACAAGGAAATATCTACACCGCTATCTGAATGAACATGGATATATCTACACAGCCATCTGGATGAACATGGAAATATCTACACCGCTATCTGTGTAAACATGCATACATCTTCACCGCTATCTATATAAACATGGAAATATCTACACCACTATCTGTATGAACATGGAAATATCTACACCGCTACCTGTATGAACATGGAAATATCAGCACCGCTATCTGAATGAACCTGGAACTATCTACACCGCTATCTGTATGAACATGGAAATATCTACATCGCTATCTGTATGAACATGGAAATATCTACAAAGCTATCTGAATGAACATGGAAATATCTACACCGCTATCTGTTTGAACATGTAAATATCTACACCGCTATCTGCATGAAAATGGAAATATCTGCAAAGCTATCTGCATATACATGGAAATATCTACACAGCTATCTCTTTACACATGGAAATAACTACAACGCTATATCTATAAACATGGAAATATCTACACCACCATCTGTATGAACATGGAAATATCTGCACAGCCATCTGTATGAACATATAAATATCTACACCGCCATCTGTATTAAGAAGGAAATATCTAAACCGCTATCTGTATAAACATGGAAATATCTACACCGCTGCCTGTATAAACATGGAAATATCAGCACCGCTCTCTGTATGAAAATGGAAATATCTACACCGCTATCTGTATGAACATGGAAATATCTACACTGCTATCTCTATGAACATGGAAATAGCTACACCGTTATCTGTATGAAAATGGAAATAGCTACACCGCTATCTGTATGAACATGGAAACATCTACACCACTATCTGTAGGAACATGGATATATATACACAGCCATCTGGATGAACATGGAAATATCTACACCGCTATCTGAATGAACATGGAAATATCAACACCGCTATCTGTATGAACATGGATATATCTACACAGCCATCTGGATGAATATGGAAATATCTACACCTCTATCTGTGTAAACATGCATACATCTTCACCACTATCTGTATAAACAGGGAAATATCTGCACCGCTATCGGTATGAACATGGAAATATCCACACCGCTATCTGTATGAACATGGAAATACCTACACCGCTATCTGTTTGAACATGGAAGTATCTACACCGCTATCTGCATGAAAATGGAAATATCTACACTGCTATCTGCATATACATTTAAATATCTACACAGCTATCTCTTTACACATGGAAATAACTACACCACTATCTGTATGAACATGGAAATATCTACACCGCCATCTGTATGAACATGGAAATATCTGCACCGCCATCTGTATGAACATATAAATATCTACACCGCCATCTGTATTAAGATGGAATCATCTACACTGCTCTCTGTATAAACATGGTAATATCTACACCGCCATCTGTCTGAACATATAAATATCTACAGCGCCATCTGTACTAAGAAGGAAATATCTAAACCGCTATCTGTATAAACATGGAAATATCTACACCGCTGCCTGTATGAACATGGAAATAGCTACACCGCTATCAGTATGAACATGGAAATATCTACACCGCTATCTGAATGAACATGGATATATCTACAAAGCCATCTGGATGAACATGGAAATATCTACACCGCTATCTGTGTAAACATGCATACATCTTCACCGCTATCTATATAAACATGGAAATATCTACACCACTATCTGTATGAACATGCAAATATCTACACCGCTACCTGTATAAACATGGAAATATCATCACCGCTATCTGTATGAACATGGAAATAGCTACACCGCTATCTGTATGAACATGCAAATATCTACACGACTATCTGTATGAACATGGAAATATCTACACCACTATCTGTATGAACATGGATATATCTACACAGCCATCTGGATGAACATGGAAATATCTACACCGCTATCTGTATGAACATGGAAATATCTACACCGCTATCTGTGTAAACATGCATACATCTTCACCGCTATCAGTATAAACATGGAAATATCTACACCGCTATCTGTATGAACATGGAAATAGCTACACCGCTATCTGTATGAACATGGAAATATCTACTCCGCTATCTGTATGAACATGGATATATCTACACAGCCATCTGGATGAACATGGAAATATCTACACCGCTATCTGTGTAAACATGCATACATCTTCACCGCTCTCTGTATAAACATGGAAATATATACACCGCTATCTGTATGAACAATGAAATATCTACACCGCTATCTGTATGAACATGGAAATATCTACACCGCTATCTGTATGAACATGGAAATATCTACACCGCTATCTCCATGAAAATGGAAATATCTACACTGCTATCTGCATACACATGGAAATATCTACACAGCTATCTCTTTACACATGGAAATATCTACACCGCTATCTGTATGAACATGGAAATATCTACACAGCTATCTCTTTACACGTGGAAATAACTACACCGCTATCTGTATGAACATGGAAATATCTACACCGCCATCTGTATGAACATGGAAATATCTGCACCGCCATCTGTATGAACATATAAACATCTACACCGCCATCTGTATTAAGATGGAGATATCTACACCGCTATCTGAATAAACATGGAAATATCTACACCGCTATCTGTATAAACATGGAAATATCTACACCGCTATCTGTATAAACATGGAAATATCTACACCGCTACCTGTATAAACATGGAAATATCAGCACCGCTATCTGAATGAACCTGGAACTATCTACACCGCTATCTGTATGAACATGGAAATATCTACACCGCTTTCTGCATAAAAATGGAAATATCTACACAGCTATCTGCATATACATGGAAATATCTTCAAAGCTATCTCTTTACACATGGAAATAATTACACCGCTATCCCTATAAACATGGAAATATCTACACCGCCATCTGTATCAACATGGAAATATCTGCATTGCCATCTGTATGAACATATAAATACCTACACCGCCATCTGTATTAAGATGGAGATATCTACACCGCTATCTGTTTAAACCTGGAAATATCTACACTGCTACCTGTATAAACATGGAAATATCAGCACCGCTCTCTGTACGAACTCGGAAATATCTACACCGCTATCTGTATGAACATGGAAATATCTACACCGCTATCTGCATGAAAATGGAAATATCTACACTGCTATCTGCATATACATGGAAATATCTACACAGCTATCTCTTTACACATGGAAATAACTACACCGCTATCTGTATGAACATGGAAATATCCACACCGCCATCTGTATGAACATGGAAATATCTGCACCGCCATCTGTATGAACATATAAATATCTACACCGCCATCTGTATTAAGATGGAGATATCTACACCGCTATCTGTATAAACATGGAAATATCTACACCGCTATCTGTATAAACATGGAAATATCTACACCGCTACCTGTATAAACATGGAAATATCTACACCGCTACCTGTATAAACATGGAAATATCAGCACCGCTATCTGTATGAACATGGAAATATCTACACCGCTATCTGTATGAACATGGAAATATCTACACCGCTATCTGTATAAACATGGAAATATCTACACCGCTATCTGTATGAACATGGAAATATCTACACCGATATCTGTATGAACATGGATATATCTACACAGCCATCTGGATGAACATGGAAATATCTACACCGCTATCTGTGTAAACATGCATACATCTTCACCACTATCTGTATAAACATGGAAATATCTGCACCGCTATCGGTATGAACATGGAAATATCTACACCGCTATCTGTATGAAAATGGAAATACCTACACCGCTATCTGTTTGGACATGGAAATATCTACACCGCTATCTGCATGAAATTGGAAATATCTACACTGCTATCTGCATATACATTTAAATATCTACACAGCTATCTCTTTACACATGGAAATAAATACACCATTATCTGTATGAACATGGAAATAACTACATCGCCATCTGTATGAACATATAAATACGCCGCCATCTGTATTAAGAAGGAAATATCTAAACCGCTATCTGTATAAACATGGAAATATCTACACCGCTGCCTGTATAAACATGGAAGTATCAGCACCGCTATCTGTATGAACATGGAAATATCTACACCGCTCTCTGTAGGAACATGGAAATAGCTACACCGCTGCCTGTATAAACATGGAAATATCAGCACCGCTATCTGTATGAACATAGAAATATCTACACCATTATCTGTATGAACATGGATATATCTACACAGCCATCTGGATGAACATGGAAATATCTACACCACTATCTGTATGAACATGGACATATCTACACCGCTATCTGTGTAAATATGCATACATCTTCACCGCTATCTGTATAAACATGGAAATATCTACACCGCTATCTGTGTGAACATGGAAATATCTACACCGCTATCTGTATGAACATGGAAATATCTACACCGCTATCTGTTTGAACATGGAAATATCTACACCGCTATCTGCATGAAAATGGAAATATCTACACTGCTATCTGCATATACATGGAAATATCTACACAGCTATCTCTTTACACATGGAAATAACTACACCGCTATCTGTATGAACATGGAAATATCCACACCGCCATCTGTATGAACTTGGAAATATCTGCACCGCCATCTGTATGAACATATAAATATCTACACCGCCATCTGTATTAAGATGGAGATATCTACACCGCTATCTGTATAAACATGGAAATATCTACACCGCTATCTGTATAAATATGGAAATATCTACACCGCTATCTGTATAAACATGGAAATATCTACACCGCTTCCTGTATAAACATGGAAATGTCAGCACCACTATCTGTATGAACATGGAAATATCTACACCGCTATCTGTATGAACATGGAAATATCTACACCGCTATCTGTATGACCATGGAAATATCTACACCGCTATCAGTATGAACAAGGAAATATTTACACCGCTATCTGTATGAACATGGATATATCTACACAGCCCTCTGGATGAACATGGAAATATCCACACCGCTATCAGTATGAACAAGGAAATAAATACACCGCTATCTGTATGAACATGGAAATATCTACACCGCCATCTGTATGAACATGGAAATATCTGCACCGCCATCTGTATGAATATATAAATATCTACACCGCCATCTGTATTAAGACGGAGATATCTACACTGCTATCTGAATAAACATGGAAATATCTACACCGCTATCTGTATAAACATGGAAATATCTACACCGCTATCTGTATAACCATGGAAATATCTACACCGCTACCTGTATAAACATGGAAATATCAGCACCGCTATCTGTATGAACATGGAAATATCTACACCGCTGCCTGTATAAACAAGGAAATATCAGCACCGCTATCTGTATGAACATGGAAATATCTACACCGCTATCTGTATGAACATGGAAATATCTACTCCGCTATCTGTATGAACATGGAAATAGCTACACCGCTATCTGTATGAACATGGATTTATCTACACAGCCATCTGGATGAAAATGGAAATATCTACACCGCTATCTGTATAAACATGGAAATATCTACACCGCTATCTGTATGAACATGGAAATATCTACACCGCTATCTGTATGAACATGGAAATATCTTCACCGCTATCTGTTTGAACATGGAAATATCTACACCGCTATCTGCATATACATTTAAATATCTACACAGCTATCTCTTTACACATGGAAATAACTACACTGCTATCTGCATGAACATGGAAATATCTACACCGCCATCTGTATGAACATGGAAATTTATACACCGCTATCTGTGTAAACTTGCATACATCTTCACTGCTATCTGTATAAACATGGAAATATCTACACCGCTATCTGTATGAACATGGAAATATCTACACCGCTATCTGTTTGAACATGGAAATATCTACACCGCTTTCTGCATAAAAATGGAAATATCTACACAGCTATCTGCATATACATGGAAATATCTTCAAAGCTATCTCTTTACACATGGAAATAATTACACCGCTATCTCTATAAACATGGAAATATCTACACCGCCATCTGTATGAACATGGAAATATCTGCATTGCCATCTGTATGAACATATAAATACCTACACCGCCATCTGTATTAAGATGGAGATATCTACACCGCTATCTGTTTAAACCTGGAAATATCTACACCGCTACCTGTATAAACATGGAAATATCAGCACCGCTCTCTGTACGAACTCGGAAATATCTACACCGCTATCTGTATAAACATGGAAATATCTACACCGCTATCTGTATGAACATGGAAATATCTACACCGCTATCTGTATGAACATGGATATATCTACACAGCCCTCTGGATGAACATGGAAATATCCACACCGCTATCTGTGTAAACATGCATACATCTTCACCGCTATCTATATAAACATGGAAATATCTACACCGCTATCTGTATGAACATGGAAATATCTACACCGCTATCTGTTTGAAGATGGAAATATATACACCGCTATCTGCATGAAAATGGAAATATCTACACAGCTATCTGCATATAGATGGAAATATCTACACAGCTATCTCTTTACACGTGGAAATAACTACACCGCTATCTGTATGAACATGGAAATATCTACACCGCCATCTGTATGAACATGGAAATATCTGCACCGCCATCTGTATGAACATATAAACATCTACACCGCCATCTGTATTAAGATGGAGATATCTACACCGCTATCTGAATAAACATGGAAATATCTACACCGCTATCTGTATAAACATGGAAATATCTACACCGCTATCTGTATAAACATGGAAATATCTACACCGCTACCTGTATAAACATGGAAATATCAGCACCGCTATCTGAATGAACCTGGAACTATCTACACCGCTATCTGTATGAACATGGAAATATCTACACCGCTATCTGTATGAACATGGAAATATCTACAAAGCTATCTGAATGAACATGGAAATATCTACACCGCTATCTGTTTGAACATGTAAATATCTACACCGCTATCTGCATGAAAATGGAAATATCTGCAAAGCTATCTGCATATACATGGAAATATCTACACAGCTATCTCTTTACACATGGAAATAACTACACCGCTATATCTATAAACATGGAAATATCTACACCACCATCTGTATGAACATGGAAATATCTGCACAGCCATCTGTATGAACATATAAATATCTACACCGCCATCTGTATTAAGAAGGAAATATCTAAACCGCTATCTGTATAAACATGGAAATATCTACACCGCTGCCTGTATAAACATGGAAATATCAGCACCGCTCTCTGTATGAAAATGGAAATATCTACACCGCTATCTGTATGAACATGGAAATATCTACACTGCTATCTCTATGAACATGGAAATAGCTACACCGTTATCTGTATGAAAATGGAAATAGCTACACCGCTATCTGTATGAACATGGAAACATCTACACCACTATCTGTATGAACATGGATATATCTACACAGCCATCTGGAAGAACATGGAAATATCTACACCGCTATCTGTATGAACATGGAAATATCAACACTGCTATCTGTATGAACATGGATATATCTACACAGCCATCTGGATGAATATGGAAATATCTACACCACTATCTGTGTAAACATGCATACATCTTCACCACTATCTGTATAAACAGGGAAATATCTGCACCGCTATCGGTATGAACATGGAAATATCCACACCGCTATCTGTATGAACATGGAAATACCTACACCGCTATCTGTTTGGACATGGAAATATCTACACCGCTATCTGCATGAAAATGGAAATATCTACACTGCTATCTGCATATACATTTAAATATCTACACAGCTATCTCTTTACACATGGAAATAACTACACCACTATCTGTATGAACATGGAAATATCTACACCGCCATCTGTATGTACATGGAAATATCTGCACCGCCATCTGTATGAACATATAAATATCTACACCGCCATCTGTATTAAGATGGAAATATCTACACTGCTATCTGTATAAACATGGTAATATCTACACCGCCATCTGTCTGAACATATAAATATCTACAGCGCCATCTGTACTAAGAAGGAAATATCTAAACCGCTATCTGTATAAACATGGAAATATCTACACCGCTGCCTGTATGAACATGGAAATAGCTACACCGCTATCAGTATGAACATGGAAATATCTACACCGCTATCTGAATGAACATGGATATATCTACACAGCCATCTGGATGAACATGGAAATATCTACACCGCTATCTGTGTAAACATGCATACATCTTCACCGCTATCTATATAAACATGGAAATATCTACACCACTATCTGTATGAACATGGATATATCTACACAGCCATCTGGATGAACATGGAAATATCTACACCGCTATCTGTATGAACATGGAAATATCTACACCGCTATCTGTGTAAACATGCATACATCTTCACCGCTATCAGTATAAACATGGAAATATCTAACCCGCTATCTGTATGAACATGGAAATAGCTACACCGCTATCTGTATGAACATGGAAATATCTACTCCGCTATCTGTATGAACATGGATATATCTACACAGCCATCTGGATGAACATGGAAATATCTACACCGCTATCTGTGTAAACATGCATACATCTTCACCGCTCTCTGTATAAACATGGAAATATATACACCGCTATCTGTATGAACAATGAAATATCTACACCGCTATCTGTATGAACATGGAAATATCTACACCGCTATCTTTTTGAACCTGGAAATATCTACACCGCTATCTGCATGAAAATGGAAATATCTACACCGCTATCTGCATGAAATTGGAAATATCTACACTGCTATCTGCATATACATTTAAATATCTACACAGCTATCTCTTTACACATGGAAATAACTACACCACTATCTGTATGAACATGGAAATAACTACACCGCCATCTGTATGAACATATAAATACGCCGCCATCTGTATTAAGAAGGAAATATCTAAACCGCTATCTGTATAAACATGGAAATATCTACACCGCTATCTGTATAAACATGGAAATATCAGCACCGCTATCTGTATGAACATGGAAATATGTACACCGCTATCTATAGGAACATGGAAATAGCTACGCCGTTGCCTGTATAAACATGGAAATATCAGCACCGCTATCTGTATGAACATGGAAATATCTACACCACTATCTGTATGAACAAGGATATATCTACACAGCCATCTGGATGAACATGGAAATATCTACACCATTATCTGTATGAACATGGAAATATCTACACCGCTATCTGTGTAAACATGCATACATCTTCACCGCTATCAGTATAAACATGGAAATATCTACACCGCTATCTGTATGAACATGGAAATAGCTACACCGCTATCTGTATGAACATGGAAATATCTACACCGCTATCTGTATGAACATGGATATATCTACACAGCCATCTGGATGAACATGGAAATATCTACACCGCTATCTGTGTAAACATGCATACATCCTCACCGCTATCTGTATAAACATGGAAATATCTACACCGCTATCTGTATGAACATGGAAATATCTACAACGCTATCTGTATGAACATGGAAATATCTACACTGCTATCTGTTTGAACATGGAAATATCTACACCGCTATCTGCATGAAAATGGAAATATCTACACTGCTATCTGCATATACATGGAAATATCTACACAGCTATCTCTTTACACATGGAAATAACTACACCGCTATCTGTATGAACATGGAAATATCCACACCGCCATCTGTATGAACATGGAAATATCTGCACCGCCATCTGGATGAATATATAAATATCTACACCGCCATCTGTATTAAGATGGAGATATCTACACCGCTAGCTGTATAAACATGGAAATATCTACACCGCTTTCTGTATAAACATGGAAATATCTACACCGCTATCTGTATAAACATGGAAATATCTACACCGCTACCTGTATAAACATGGAAATATCAGCACCGCTATCTGTATGAACATGGAAATATCTACACCGCTATCTGTATGAACATGGAAATATCTACACCGCTATCTGTATGAACATGGAAATATCTACACCGCTATCAGTATGAACAAGGAAATATCTACACCGCCATCTGTATGAACATGGATATATCTACACAGCCCTCTGGATGAACATGGAAATATCCACACCGCTATCTGTGTAAACATGCATACATCTTCACCGCTATCTGTATAAACATGGAAATATCTACACCGCTATCTGTATGAACATGGAAATATCTACACCGCTATCTGTTTGAAGATGGAAATATATACACCGCTATCTGCATGAAAACGGAAATATCTACACAGCTATCTGCATATACATGGAAATATCTACACAGCTATCTCTTTACACATGGAAATAACTACACCGCTATCTGTATGAACATGGAAATATCTACACCGCCATCTGTATGAACATGGAAATATCTGCACCGCCATCTGTATGAACATATAAATATCTACACCGCCATCTGTATTAAGAAGGAGATATCTACACTGCTATCTGAATAAACATGGAAATATCTACACCGCTATCTGTATAAACATGGAAATATCTACACCGCTATCTGTATGAACATGGAAATATCTACACCGCTGCCTGTATAAACATGGAAATATCAGCACGGCTATCTGTATGAACATGGAAATATCTACACCGCTATCTGTATGAACATGGAAATAACTACACTGCTATCTGTATGAACATGGAAATAGCTACAACGTTATCTGTATGAACATGGAAATAGCTACACCACTATCTGTATGAACATGGAAATATCCACACCGCTATCTGTATGAACATGGAAATATCTACACCGCTATCTGTTTGAACATGGAAATATCTACACCGCTATCTGCATGAAAATGGAAATATCTACACTGCTATCTGCATATACATTTAAATATCTACACAGCTATCTCTTTACACATGGAAATAACTACACCGCTATCTGTATGAACATGGAAATATCTACACCGCCATCTGTATGAACACGGAAATATCTGCACCGCCATCTGTATGAACATATAAATATCTACACAGCCATCTGTATTAAGAAGAAAATATCTAAACCGCTATCTGTATAAACATGGAAATATCTAAACCGCTGCCTGTATAAACAAGGAAATATCAGCACCGCTATCTGTATGAACATGGAAATATCAACACCGCTATCTGTATGAACATGGAAATAGCTACACCACTATCTGTATGAACATGGATGTATCTACACAGCCATCTGGATGAACATGGAAATATCTACACCGCTATCTGTATAAACATGGAAATATCTACACCGCTATCTGTATGAACATGGAAATATCTACACCGCTATCTGTATGAACATGGAAATATCTACACCGCTATCTGTATGAACATGGAAATATCTACACCGCTATCTGTTTGAACATGGAAATATCTACACCGCTATCTGCAGGAAAATGGAAATATCAACACTGCTATCTGCATATACATTTAAATATCTACACAGCTATCTCTTTACACATGGAAATAACTACACTGCTATCTGCATGAACATGGAAATATCTACACCGCCATCTGTATGAACATGGAAATATCTGCACTGCCATCTGTATGAACATATAAATATCTACACCGCAATCTGTATTAAGATAGAGATATATCCACTGCTATCTGTATAAACATGGAAATATCCACACCGCTATCTGTATAAACATGGAAATATCTACACCGCTATCTGTATAAACATGGAAATATCTACACCACTACCTGTATAAACATGGAAATATCAGCACCGCTATCTGTATGAACTTGGAAATATCTACACTGCCATCTGTATGAACATGGAAATATCTACACCGCTATCTCTATGAACATGGAAATATCTAAACAGCTATCTGTATGAACATGGAAATATCTACACCGCTATCTGTTTGAACTTGGAAATATCTACACCGCTGTCTGCATGAAAATGGAAATATCTACACAGCTATCTGCATATACATGGAAATATCTACACAGCTATCTCTTAAAACATGGAAATAACTATACCGCTATCTCTATAAACATGGAAATATCTACACCGCCATCTGTATGAACATGGAAATATGTGCACCGCCATCTGTATGAACATATAAATATCTACACCGCCATCTGTATTAAGAAAGAAATATCTGAACCGCTATCTGGATGAACATGGAAATATCTACACCGCTATCTGCATGAACATGGAAATATCTACACCGCTATCTTTGTAAACATGCATACATCTTCGCCGCTATCTGTATAAACATGGAAATGTCTACAAGGATATCTGTATGAACATGGAAGTATCTACACCGCTATCTGTACGAACATGGAAATATCTAAACCGCTATCTGCATGAAAATAGAAATATCTACACAGCTATCTGCATATACATGGAATTATCTACACAGCTATCTCTTTACACATGGAAATAACTACACCGCTATCTGTATGAACATGGAAATATCTGCACCGCCATCTGTATGAACACATAAATATCTACACCGCCATCTGTATTAAGATGGAGATACCTACACCGCTATCTGTATGAACATGGGAATATCTACACCGCTATCTGTATGAACATGGATATATCTACACAGCCCTCTGGATGAACATGGAAATATCCACACTGCTATCTTTGTAAACATGCATACATCTTCACCGCTATCTGTAGAAACATGGAAATATCTACACAGCTATCTGTATGAACATGGAAATATCTACACCGCTATCTGTTTGAACATGGAAATATATACACCGCTATCTGCATGAAAATGGAAATATCTACACAGCTATCTGCATATAGATGGAAATATCTACACAGCTATCTCTTTACACATGGAAATAACTACACCACTATCTGTATGAACATGGAAATATCTACACCGCCATCTGTATGATCATGGAAATATCTGCACCGCCATCTGTATGAACATATAAATATCTACACCGCCATCTGTAGTAAGATGGAGATATCTACACCGCTATCTGAATAAACATGGAAATATCTACACCGCTATCTGTATAAACATGGAAATATCTACACCGCTATGTGTATAACCATGGAAATATCTACACCGCTACCTGTATAAACATGGAAATATCAGCACCGCTATCTGTATGAACATGGAAATATCTACACCGCTATCTGTATGAACATGCAATATCTACACCGCTATCTGTATGAACATGGAAATATCTACAAAGCTATCTGAATGAACATGGAAAAATCTACACCGCTATCTGTTTGAACATGGAAATATCTACACCGCTATCTGCATGAAAATGGAAATATCTACACTGCTATCTGCATATACATGGAAATATCTACACAGCTATCTCTTTACACATGGAAATAACTACACCGCTATATCTATAAACATGGAAATATCTACACCGCCATCTGTATTAACATGGAAATATCTGCACCGCCATCTGTATGAATATATAAATATCTACACCGCCATCTGTATTAAGAAGGAAATATCTAAACCGCTATCTGTATAAACAAGGAAATATCTACACCGCTGCCTGTATAAACATGGAAATATCAGCACCGCTCTCTGTATGAAAATGGAAATATCTACACCGCTATCTGTATGAACATGCAAATATCTACACTGCTATCTGTATGAACATGGAAATAGCTACACCGTTATCTCTATGAAAATGGAAATAGCTACACCGCTATCTGTATGAACATGGAAATATCTACACCGCTATCTGTATGAACATGGAAATATCTACACCGCTATCTGTATGAACATGGAAATATCTACACCGCTATCTGTATGAACATGGATATATCTACACAGACATCTGGATGAACATGGAAATATCTACACCGCTATCTGTGTAAACATGCTTACATCTTCACCACTATCTGTATAAACATGGAAATATCTGCACCGCTATCGGTATGAACTTGGAAATATCTACACCTCTATCTCTATGAACATGGAAATACCTACACCGCTTTCTGTTTGGACATGGAAATATCTACACCGCCATCTGCATGAAATTGGAAATATCTACACTGCTATCTGCATATACATTTAAATATCTACACAGCTATCTCTTTACACATGGAAATAACTACCCCACTATCTGTATGAACATGGAAATAACTACACCGCCATCTGTATGAACATGGAAGTATCTACACCGCCATCTGTATGAACATATAAATATCTACACCGCCATCTGTATTAAGATGGAGATATCTACACTGTTATCTGTATAAACATGGAAATATCTACACCGCTGCCTGTATAAACATGGAAATATCAGCACCGCTATCTGTATGAACATGGAAATATCTACACCGCTATCTGTAGGAACATGGAAATAGCTACACCGCTGCCTGTATAAACATGGAAATATCAGCACCGCTATCTGTATGAACATGGAAATATCTACACCACTATCTGTATGAACATGGATATATTTACACAGCCATCTGGATGAACATGGAAATATCTACACCACTATCTGTATGAACATTGAAATATCTACACCGCTATCTGTGTAAACATGCATACATCTTCACCGCTATCAGTATAAACATGGAAATAACTACACCGTTATCTGTATGAAAATGAAAATAGCTACACCGCTATCTGTATGAACATGGAAATATCTACACCGCTATTTGTATGAACATGGATATATCTACACAGCCATCTGTCTGAACATGGAAATTGCTACACCGCTAACTGAAAGAACATGGATATATCTACACAGCCATCTGGATGAACATGGAAATATCTACACCGCTATGTGTGTAAACATGCATAGATCTTCACCGCTACCTGTATAAACATGGAAATATCTACACCGCTATCTGTATGAACATGGAAATATCTACACCGCTATCTGTATGAACATGGAAATATCTACACCGCTATCTGTTTGAACATGGAAATATCTACACCGCTATCTGCATGAAAATGGAAATATTTACACTGCTATCTGTATATACATTTAAATATCTACACAGCTATCTCTTTACACATGGAAATAACTAAACCGCTATCTGTATGAACATGGAAATATCTACACCGCTATCTGTATGAACATGGAAATATCTGCACCGCCATCTGTATGAACATATAAATATCTACACCGCCATCTGTATTAAGATGGAGATATCTACACTGCTATCTGTTTAAACATGGAAATATCTACACCGCTATCGGTATAAACATGGAAATATCTACACCGCTATCTGTATGAACATGGAAATATCTACACCGCTATCTGTAAGAACATGGAAATATCTACACCGCTATCTCTTTGAACATGGAAATATCTACACTGCTGTCTGCATGAAAATGGAAATATCTACACAGCTATCTGCATATACATGGAAATATCTACACAGCTATCTCTTAACACATGGAAATAACTACACTGCTATCTCTATAAAGATGGAAATATCTACACCGCCATCTGTATGAATATGGAAATATCTGCACCGCCGTCTGTATGAACATATAAATATCTACACCGCCATCTGTATTAAGAAGGAAATATCTAAACCGCTATCTGTATGAACATTGAAATATCTACACCGCTATCTGTATGAACATGGAAATATCTACACCGCTATCTGTACGAACATGGAAATATCTAAACCGCTATCTGCATGAAAATAGAAATATCTACACAGCTATCTGCATATACATGGAAATATCTACACAGCTATCACTTTACACATGGAAATAACTACACCGCTATCTGTATGAACATGGAAATATCTGCACCGCCATCTGTATGAACACATAAATATCTACACCGCCATCTGTATAAAGGTGGAGATACCTACACCGCTATCTGTATAAACATGGAAATATCTACACCGCTATCTGTATAAACATGGAAATATCTACACCGCTATCTGTATAAACATGGAAATATCAGCACCGCTATCTGTATGAACATGGAAATATCAGCCCCTCTATCTGTATGAACATGGAAGTATCTACACTGCTATCTGTATGAACATGGAAATATCTACACCGCTATCTGTATGAACACGGAAATATCTACACCGCTATCTGTTTGAACATGGAAATATCTACACCGCTATCTGTATGAACACGGAAATATCTACACCACTATCTGTTTGAACATGGAATTATCTACACCGCTATCTGCATGAAAATGGAAATATCTACACTGCAATCTGCATATACATTTAAATATCTACACAGCTATCTCTTTACACATGGAAATAACTACACCACTATCTGTATGAACATGGAAATAACTACACCGCCACCTGTATGAACATGGAAGTATCTGCACCGCCATCTGTATGAACATATATATATCTACACCGCCATCTGTATTAAGATGGAGATATCTACACTGCTATCTGCATAAACATGGAAATATCTACACCGCCATCTGTATGAACATATAAATACACCACCATCTGTATTAAGAAGGAAATATCTAAACCGCTATCTGTATAAACATGGAAATATCTACACCGCTGCCTGTATAAACATGGAAATATCAGCTCCGCTATCTGTATGAACATGGAAATATCTACACCGCTATCTGTAGGAACATGGAAATAGCTACACCGCTGCCTGTATAAACATGGAAATATCAGCACCGCTATCTGTATGAACATGGAAATATCTAACCACTATCTGTATGAACATGGATATATTTACACAGCCATCTGAATGAACATGGAAATATCTACACCACTATCTGTATGAACATGGAAATATCTACACCGCTATCTGTGTAAACATGCATACATCTTCACCGCTATCAGTATAAACATGGAAATATCTACTCCGCTATCTGTATGAACATGGAAATAGCTACACCGCTATCTTTATGAACATGGAAATATCTACACCGCTCTCTGTATGAACATGGATATATCTACACAGCCATCTGGATGAACATGGAAATATCTACACCGCTATCTGTGTAAACATGCATACATCTTCACCGCTATCTGTATAAACATGGAAATATCTACACCGCTATCTGTATGAACATGGAAATATCTACACCGCTATCTGTATGAACATGGAAATATCTACACCGCTATCTGTATGAACATGTGAATATCTACACCGCTATCTGCATGAAAATGGAAATATCTACACTGCTATCAGCATATACATGGAAATATCTACACAGCTATCTCTTTACACATGGAAATATCTACACCGCTATCTGTATGAACATGGAAATATCTACACCGCAATCTGTCTGAACATGGAAATATATACACCGCTATCTGTTGGAAAATGGAAATATATACACCGCTATCTGCATGAAAACGGAAATATCTACACAGCTAACTGCATATACATGGAAATACCTACACAGCTATCTCTTTACACATGGAAATAACTACACCGCTATCTGTATGAACATGGAAATATCTACACCGCAATCTGTCTGAACATGGAAATATATACACCTCTATCTGTATGAACATGGAAATAGCTTCACCGTTATCTGTATGAAAATGGAAATAGCTACACCGCTATCTGTATGAACATGGAAATGTCTACACCGCTATTTGTATGAACATGGATATATCTACACAGCCATCTGTCTGAACATGGAAATAGCTACACCACTATCTGAATGAACGTGGATATATCTACACAGCCATCTGGATGAACATGGAAATATCTACACCGCTATCTGCATGAAAATGGAAATATCTACACTGCAATCTGCATATACATTTAAATATCTACACAGCTATCTCTTTACACATGGAAATAATTACACCGATATCTGTATGAACATGGAAATATCTAAACCACCATCTGTATGAACATGGAAATATCTGCACCGCCATCTGTATGAACATATAAATATCTTCACCGCCATCTGTATTAAGATGGAGATATCTACACTGCTATCTGTATAAACATGGAAATATCTACACCGCCATCTGTATGAACGTATAAATATCTACACCGCCATCTGTATTAAGAAGGAAATATCTAAAATGCTATCTGTATAAACATGGAAATATCTACACCGCTGCCTGTATAAACATGGAAATATCAGCACCACTATCTGTATGAACATGGAAATATCTACACCGCAATCTGTATGAACATGGATATATCTACACAGCCATCTGGATGAACATGGAAATATCTACACCGCTATCTGTATGAACATGGAAATATCTACACCGCTATCTGTGTAAACATGCATACATCTTCACCGCTATCAGTATAAACATGGAAATATCTACACCGCTATCTGTATGAACATGGAAATAGCTACACCGCTATCTGTATGAACATGGAAATATCTACACAGCTATCTGTATGAACATGGATATATCTACACAGCCATCTGGATGAACATGGAAATATCTACACCTCTATCTGTGTAAACATGCATACATCTGCACCACTATCTGTATAAACATGGAAATAACTACACCGCTGTCTGTATGAACATGGAAATATCTGCACCGCTATCTGTATGAACATGCAAATATCTACACCGCTATCTGTTTGAACATGGAAATATCTACACCGCTATCGGCATGAAAATGGAAATATCTACACCGCTATCTGCATATACATGGAAATATCTACACAGCCATCTCTTTACACATGGAAATAAATACACGGCTATCTGTATGAACAGGGAAATATCTACACCGCCATCTGTATGAACATGGAAATATCTGCACCGTCATCTGTATGAACATAGAAATATCTACACCGCCATCTGTATTAAGATGGAGATATCTCCCCGCTATCTGTATAAACATGGAAATATCAACACCGCTATCTGTATAAACATGGAAATATCTACACCGATATCTGTAAAAACATGGAAATATCTACACCACTACCTGTATAAACATGGAAATATCAGCACCGCTATCTGTATGAACATGGAAATATCTACACCGCTATCTGTATGAACATGGATATATCTACACAGCCCTCTGGATGAACATGGAAATATCCACACCGCTATCTGTGTAAACATGCATACATCTTCACCGTTATCTGTATAAACATGGAAATGTCTACACCGTTATCTGTATGAACATGGAAATATCTACACCGCTATCTGTTTGAAGATGGAAATATATACACCACTATCTGCATGAAAATGGGAATATCAACACAGCTATCTGCATATAGATGGAAATATCTACACAGCTGTCTGTTTACACATGGAAATAACTACAACGCTATCTGTATGAACATGGACATATCTACACCGCCATCTGTATGAACATGGAAATATCTGCACCGCCATCTGTATGAACATATAAATATCTACACCGCCATCTGTATTAAGATGGAGATATCTACACCGCTATCTGAATAAACATGGAAATATCTACACCGCTATCTGTATAAACATGGAAATATCTACACCGCTATCTGTATAAACATGGAAATATCTACACCGCTACCTGTATAAACATGGAAATAACAGCACCGCTATCTGTATGAACCTGGAAATATCTACACCGCTATCTGTATGAACACGGAAATATCTACAACGCTATCTGTTTGAACATGGAAATATCTACACCGCTATCTGTATGAACACGGAAATATCTACACCGCTATCTGTTTGAACATGGAAATATCTACACCGCTATCTGCATGAAAATGGAAATATATACACAGCTATCTGCATATACATGGAAATATCTACACAGCTATCACTTTACACATGGAAAAAACTACACCGCTATCTGAATGAACATGGAAATATCTTCACCGCCATCTTTATGAACATGGATATATCTACACAGCCATCTGGATGAACATGGAAATATCTACACCGCTATCTGTATGAACATGGAAATATCTACACCGATATCTGTGTAAACATGAATACATCTTCACCGCTATCTGTATAAACATGGAAATATCTACACTGCTATCTGTATGAACATGGAAATATCTACACCGCTATCTGTTTGAACATGGAAATATCTACACCGCTATCTGCATGAAAATGGAAATATCTACACAGCGATCTGCATATACATGGAAATATCTACAAAGCTATCTCTTTACACATGGAAATAAGTACAGCGCTATTTCTATAAACATGGAAATAGCTACACCGCCATCTGTATGAACATGGAAATATCTACACCGCTATCTGTATGAACATGGGAATATCTACACCGCTATCTGTATGAACATGGATATATCTACACAGCCCTCTGGATGAACATGGAAATATCCACACCGCTATCTGTGTAAACATGCATACATCTTCACCGCTATCTGTATAAATATGGAAATATCTACACCGCTATCTGTATGAACATGGAAATATCTACACCGCTATCTGTTTCAAGATGGAAATATATACACCGCTATCTGCATGAAAATGGAAGTATCTACACAGCTATCTGCATATAGATGGAAATATCTACACAGCTATCTCTTTACACATGTAAATAACTACACCACTATCTGTATGAACATGGAAATATCTACACCGCCATCTGTATGAACATGGAAATATCTGCACCGCCATCTGTATGAACATATAAATATCTACACCGCCATCTGTATTAAGATGGAGATATCTACACCGCTATCTGAATAAACATGGAAATATCTACACCGCTATCTGTATAAACATGGAAATATCTACACCACTATCTGTATGAACATGGAAATATCTACACCGCTATCTGTATGAACATGGAAATATCTACAAAGCTATCTGAATGAACATGGAAAAATCTACACCGCTATCTGTTTGAACATGGAAATATCTACACCGCTATCTGCATGAAAATGGAAATATCTACACTGCTATCTGCATATACATGGAAATATCTACACAGCTATCTCTTTACACATGGAAATAACTACACCGCTATATCTATAAACATGGAAATATCTTCACCGCCATCTGTATGAACATGGAAATATCTGCACCGCCATCTGTATTAACATATAAATATCTACACCGCCATCTGTATTAAGAAGGAAATATCTAAACCGCTATCTGTATAAACCTTTAAATATCTACACCGCTGCCTGTATAAACATGGAAATATCAGCACCGCTATCTGTATGAACATGGAAATATCTACACTGCTATCTGTATGAACATGGAAATAACTACACCGTTATCTGTATGAACATGCAAATAGCTACACCACTATCTGTATGAACATGGAAATATCTACACCGCTATCTGTATGAACATGGATATATCTACACAGCCATCTGGATGAACATGGAAATATCTACACCGCTATCTGTACGAACATGGAAATATGTACACCGCTATCTGTATGAACATGGATATATCTACACAGTCATCTGGATGAACATGGAAATATCTACACTGCTCTCTGTGTAAACATGCATAGAACTTCACCGCTCTCTCTATAAACATGGAAATATCTACACCGCTATCTGTATTAACATGGAAATATCCACACCGCTATCTGTATGAACATGGAAATATCTACACCGCTATCTGTTTGAACATGGAAATATCTACACCGCTATCTGTATGAAAATGGAAATATCTACACTGCTATCTGCATATACATTTAAATATCTACACAGCTATCTCTTTACACATGGAAATAACTACACCGCTATCTGTATGAACATGGAAATATCTACACCACCATCTGTATGAACACGGAAATATCTGCACCTCCATCTGTAAGAACATATAAATATCTACACCACCATCTGTATTAAAATGGAGATATCTACACTGCTATCTGTATAAACATGGAAATATCTAAACCGCCATCTGTATGAACATATAAATATGTTCAACGCCATCTGTATTAAGAAGGAAATATCTAAACCGCTATCTGTATAAACATGGAAATATCTACACCGCTGCCTGTATAAACAAGGAAATATCAGCACCGCTATCTGTTTGAACATGGAAATATCTACACAGCTTTCTGTATGAACATGGAAATAGCTACACCGCTATCTGAATGAACATGGATATATCTACACAGCCATCTGGATGAACATGGAAATATATACACCGCTATCTGTGTAAACATGCATACATCTTCACCACTATCTTTATAAACATGGAAATATCTGCACCGCTATCGGTATGAACATGGAAATATCTACACCGCTATCTGTATGAACATGGAAATACCTACACCGCTATCTGTTTGGACATGGAAATATCTACACCGCTATCTGCATGAAATTGGAAATATCTACACTGCTATCTGCATATACATTTAAATATCTACACAGCTATCTCTTTACACATGGAAATAACTACACCACTATCTGTATGAACATGGAAATAACTACACTGCCATCTGTATGAACATGGAAATATCTGCACCGCCATCTGTATGAACATATAAATATCTACACCGCCATCTGTATTAAGATGGAGATATCTACACTGCTATCTGTATAAACATGGAAATATCTACACCGCCATCTGTATGAACATATAAATACGCCGCCATCTGTATTAAGAAGGAAATATCTAAACCGCTATCTGTATAAACATGGAAATATCTACACCGCTTCCTGTATAAACATGGAAATATCAGCACCGCTATCTGTATGAACATGGAAGTATCTACACCACTATCTGTATGAACATGGATATATCTACACAGCCATCTGGATGAACATGGAAATATCTACACCACTATCTGTATGAACATGGAAATATCTACACCGCTATCTGTGTAAACATGCATACATCTTCACCGCTATCAGTATAAACATGGAAATATCTACACCGCTATCTGTATGAACATGGAAATAGCTACACCGCTATCTGTATGAACATGGAAATATCTACACCGCCATCTGTATGAACATGGAAATATCTACACCGCTATCAGTATGAACAAGGAAATATCTACACCGCTATCTGTATGAACATGGATATATCTACACAGCCCTCTGGATGAACATGGAAATATCCACACGGCTATCTGTGTAAACATGCATACATCTTCACCGCTATCTGTATAAACATGGAAATATCTACACCGCTATATGTATGAACATGGAAATACCTACACCTCTATCTGTTTGAAGATGGAAATATATACACCGCTATCTGCATGAAAACGGAAATATCAACACAGCTATCTGCATATACATGGAAATACTACACAGCTATCTCTTTACACATGGAAATAACTACACCGCTATCTGTATGATCATGGAAATATCTACACCGCCATCTGAATGAACATATAAATATCTACACCGCCATCTGTATTAAGATGGAGATATCTACACTGCTATCTGAATAAACATGGAAATATCTACACCGCTATTAGTATAAACATGGAAATATCTACACCGCTATCTGTATAACCATGGAAATATCTACACAGCTACCTGTATAAACATCAAATATCAGCACCGCTATCTGTATGAACATGGAAATATCTACACCGCTGCATGTATAAACATGGAAATATCAGCACGGCTATCTGTATGAACATGGAAATAACTACACTGCTATCTGTATGAACATGGAAATAGCTACACCGTTATCTGTATGAACATGGAAATAGCTACACCGCTATCTGTATGAACATGGAAATATCTACACTTCTATCTGTATGAACATGGATATATCTACACAGCCATCTGGATGAACATGGAAATATCTATACCGCTATCTGTATGAACATGGAAATATCTACACCACTATCTGTATGAACATGGATATATCTACACAGCCATCTGGATGAACATGGAAATATCTACACCGCTATCTGTATGAACACGGAAATATCTATACCGCTATCTGTTTGAACATGGAAATATCTACACCGCTATCTGTATGAACACGGAAATATCTACACCGCTATCTGTTTGAACATGGAAATATCTACACCGCTATCTGTATGAACATGGATATATCTACAGAGCCATCTGGATGAACATGGAAATATCTACACCGCTATCTGTATGAACATGGAAATATCTACACCGATATCTGTGTAAACATGAATACATCTTCACCGCTATCTGTATAAACATAGAAATATCTACACTGCTATCTGTATGAACATGGAAATATCTACACCGCTATCTGTTTGAACATGGAAATATCTACACCGCTATCTGCATGAAAATGGAAATATCTACACAGCGATCTGCATATACATGGAAATATCTACAAAGCTATCTCTTTACACATGGAAATAAGTACAGCGCTATTTCTATAAACATGGAAATAGCTACACCGCCATCAGTATGAACATGGAAATATCTACACCGCTATCTGTATGAACATGGGAATATCTACACCGCTATCTGTATGAACATGGATATATCTACACAGCCCTCTGGATGAACATGGAAATATCCACACCGCTATCTGTGTAAACATGCATACATCTTCACCGCTATCTGTAGAAACATGGAAATATCTACACCGCTATCTGTATGAACATGGAAATATCTACACCGCTATCTGTTTGAAGATGGAAATATATACACCGCTATCTGCATGAAAATGGAAATATCTACACAGCTATCTGCATATAGATGGAAATATCTACACAGCTATATCTTTACACATGGAAATAACTACACCACTATCTGTATGAACATGGAAAAATCTACACCGCCATCTGTATGAACATGGAAATATCTGCACCGCCATCTGTATGAACATATAAATATCTACACCGCCATCTGTATTAAGATGGAGATATCTACACCGCTATCTGAATAAACATGGAAATATCTACACCGCTGTCTGTATAAACATGGAAATATCTACACTGCTATGTGTATAACCATGGAAATATCTACACCGCTACCTGTATAAACATGGAAATATCAGCACTGCTATCTGTATGAACATGGAAATATCTACACCGCTATCTGTATGAACATGGAAATATCTACACCGCTATCTGTATGAACATGGAAATATCTACAAAGCTTACTGAATGAACATGGAAAAATCTACACCGCTATCTGTTTGAACATGGAAATATCTACACCGCTATCTGCATGAAAATGGAAATATCTACACTGCTATCTGCATATACATGGAAATATCTACACAGCTATCTCTTTACACATGGAAATAACTACACCGCTATATCCATAAACATGGAAATATCTACACCGCCATCTGTATGAACATGGAAATATCTGCACCGCCATCTGTATGAACATATAAATATCTACACCGCCATCTGTATTAAGAAGGAAATATCTAAACCGCTATCTGTATAAACCTGGAAATATCTACACTGCTGCCTGTATAAACATGGAAATATCAGCACCGCTATCTGTATGAACATGGAAATATCTACACCGCTATCTGTATGAACATGGAAATATCTACACTGCTATCTGTATGAACATGGAAATAGCTACACCGTTATCTGTATGAACATGGAAATAGCTACACCACTATCTGTATGAAAATGGAAATATCTACACCGCTATCTGTATGAACATGGATATATCTACACAGCCATCTGGATGAACATGGAAATATCTACACCGCTATCTGTATGAACATGGAAATATGTACACCGCTATCTGTATGAACATGGATATATCTACACAGCTATCTGTATGAACATGGATATATCTACACAGCCATCTGGATGAACATGGAAATATCTACACCGCTATCTGTGTAAACATGCATACATCTTCACCACTATCTGTATAAACATGGAAATAACTACACCGCTATCTGTATGAACATGGAAATATCTGCACCGCTATCTGTATGAACATGGAAATATCTACACCGCTATCTGTATGAACATGGAAATATCTACACCGCTATCTGCATGAAAATGGAAATATCTACACTGCTATCTGCATACACATGGAAATATCTACACAGCCATCTCTTTACACATGGAAATAACTACACCGCTATCTGTATGAACATGGAAATATCTACACCGCCATCTGTATGAACATGGAAATATCTGCACCGTCATCTGTATGAACATATAAATATCTACACCGCCATCTGTATTAAGATGGACATATCTACACCGCTATCTGTATAAACATGGAAATATCAACACCGCTATCTGTATAAACATGGAAATATCTACACCGATATCTGTATAAACATGGAAATATCTACACCGCTACCTGTATGAACATGGATATATCTACACAGCCCTCTGGATGAACATGGAAATATCCACACCGCTATTTGTGTAAACATGCATACATCTTCACCGTTATCTGTATAAACATGGAAATATCTACACCGTTATCTGTATGAACATGGAAATATCTACACCGCTATCTGTTTGAAGATGGAAATATATACACCGCTATCTGCATGAAAATGGAAATATCTACACAGCTATCTGCATATAGATGGAAATATCTACACAGCTGTCTGTTTACACATGGAAATAACTACAACGCTATCTGTATGAACATGGACAAATCTACACCGCCATCTGTATGAACATGGAAATATCTGCACCGCCATCTGTATGAACATATAAATATCTACACCGCCATCTGTATTAAGATGGAGATATCTACACCGCTATCTGAATAAACATGGAAATATCTACACCGCTATCTGTATAAACATGGAAATATCTACACCACTATCTGTATAAACATGGAAATATCTACACCGCTACCTGTATAAACATGGAAATATAACCAGCGCTATCTGTATGAACCTGGAAATATCTACACCGCTATCTGTATGAACATGGAAATATCTACAAAGCTATCTGTATGAAAATGGAGATATCTACACCGCTATCTGTATGAACATGGAAATATCTACACTGCTATCTGTATGAACATGGAAATAGCTACACCGTTATCTGTATGAACATGGAAATAGCTACACCACTATCTGTATAAACATGGAAATATCTACACCGCTATCTGTATGAACATGGATATATCTACACAGCCATCTGGATGAACATGGAAATATCTACACCGCTATCTGTATGAACATAGAAATATCTACACCGCTATCTGTATGAAGATGGAAATATCTACACCGCTATCTGTTTGAAGATGGAAATATATACACCGCTATCTGCATGAAAATGGAAATATCTACACAGCTATCTGCATATAGATGGAAATATCTACACAGCTATCTGTTTACACATGGAAATAACTACACCACTATCTGTATGAACATGGAAAAATCTACACCGCCATCTGTATGAACATGGAAATATCTGCACCGCCATCTGTATGAACATATAAATATCTACACCGCCATCTGTATTAAGATGGAGATATCTACACCGCTATCTGAATAAACATGGAAATATCTACACCGCTATCTGTATAAACATGGAAATATCTACACCGCTATGTGTATAACCATGGAAATATCTACACCGCTACCTGTATAAACATGGAAATATCAGCACCGCTATCTGTATGAACATGGAAATATCTACACCGCTATCTGTATGAACATGGAAATATCTACACCGCTATCTGTATGAACATGGAAATATCTACAAAGCTAACTGAATGAACATGGAAAAATCTACACCGCTATCTGTTTGAACATGGAAATATCTACACCGCTATCTGCATGAAAATGGAAATATCTACACTGCTATCTGCATATACATGGAAATATCTACACAGCTATCTCTTTACACATGGAAATAACTACACCGCTATATCTATAAACATGGAAATATCTACACCGCCATCTGTATGAACATGGAAATATCTGCACCGCCATCTGTATGAACATATAAATATCTACACCGCCATCTGTATTAAGAAGGAAATATCTTAACCGCTATCTGTATAAACCTGGAAATATCTACACTGCTGCCTGTATAAACATGGAAATATCAGCACCGCTATCTGTATGAACATGGAAATATCTACACCGCTATCTGTATGAACATGGAAATATCTACACTGCTATCTGTATGAACATGGAAATAGCTACACCGTTATCTGTATGAACATGGAAATAGCTACACCACTATCTGTATGAAAATGGAAATATCTACACCGCTATCTGTATGAACATGGATATATCTACACAGCCATCTGGATGAACATGGAAATATCTACACCGCTATCTGTATGAACATGGAAATATGTACACCGCTATCTGTATGAACATGGATATATCTACACAGCTATCTGTATGAACATGGATATATCTACACAGCCATCTGGATGAACATGGAAATATCTACACCGCTATCTGTGTAAACATGCATACATCTTCACCACTATCTGTATAAACATGGAAATAACTACACCGCTATCTGTATGAACATGGAAATATCTGCACCGCTATCTGTATGAACATGGAAATATCTACACCGCTATCTGTTTGAACATGGAAATATCTACACCGCTATCTGCATGAAAATGGAAATATCTACACTGCTATCTGCATATACATGGAAATATCTACACAGCCATCTCTTTACACATGGAAATAACTACACCGCTATCTGTATGAACATGGAAATATCTACACCGCCATCTGTATGAACATGGAAATATCTGCACCGTCATCTGTATGAACATATAAATATCTACACCGCCATCTGTACTAAGATGGACATATCTACACCGCTATCTGTATAAACATGGAAATATCAACACCGCTATCTGTATAAACATGGAAATATCTACACCGGTATCTGTATGAACATGGAAATATCTACACCGCTATCTGTATGAACATGGATATATCTACACAGCCATCTGGATGAACATGGAAATATATACACCGCTATCTGTATGAACATAGAAATATCTACACCGCTATCTGTATGAACATGGATATATCTACACAGCCATCTGGATGAACATGGAAATATCTACACCGCTATCTGCATGAAAATGGAAATATCTACACTGCTATCTGCATATACATGGAAATATCTACACAGCTATCTCTTTACACATGGAAATAACTACACCGCTATCTGTATGAACATGGAAATATCTGCACTGCCATCTCTATGAACATATAAATATCTACACCGCCATCTGTATTAAGATGGAGATATCTACACCGCTATCTGTATAAACATGGAAATATCTACACCGCTATCTGTATAAACATGGAAATATCTACACCGCTATCTGTATAAACATGGAAATATCTACACCGCTACCTGTATAAACATGGAAATATCTGCACCGCTATCTGTATGAACATGGAAATATCTACACCGCTATCTGTATGAACATGGAAATATCTACAGCGCTATCTGTATGAACATGGATATATCTACACAGCCCTCTGGATGAACAAGGAAATATCCACACCGCTATCTGTGTAAACATGCATACATCTTCACCGCTATCTGTATAAACATGGAAATATCTACCCCGCTATCTCTATGAACATGGAAATATCTACACCGCTATCTGTTTGAAGATGGAAATATATACACCGCTATCTGCATGAAAATGGAAATATCTACACAGCTATCTGCATATAGATGGAAATATCTACACAGCTATCTCTTTACACATGGAAATATCTACTCCGCTATCTGTATGAACATGGAAATATCTGCACCGCTATCTATATGAACATGGAAATATCTACACAGCTATCTGTTTGAACATGGAAATATCTACACCGCTATCTGCATGAAAATGGAAATATCTACACTGCTATCTGCATATACATGGAAATATCTACACAGCTATCTCTTTACACATGGAAATAACTACACCGCTATCTGTATGAACATGGAAATATCTACAACGCCATCTGTATGAACATGGAAATATCTGCACAGCCATCTGTATGAACATATAAATATCTACACCGCCATCTGTATTAAGATGGAGTTATCTACACCGCTATCTGTATAAACATGGAAATATCTACAACGCTATCTGTATAAACATGGAAATATCTACACCGCTATCTGTATAAACATGGAAATATCTACACAGCTATCTGTATGAACATGGAAATATCTACACCGCTATCTGTATGAACATGGATATATCTACACCGCCATCTGGATGATCATGGAAATATCTACACCGCTATCTGTATGAACATGGAAATATCTACACCGCTATCTGTATGAACATGGATATGTCTACACAGCCCTCTGGATGAACATGGAAATATCCATACCGCTATCTGTGTAAACATGCATACATCTTCACCGCTATCTGTATAAACATGGAAATATCTACACCGCTATCTCTATGAACATGGAAATATCTACACCGCTATCTGTTTGAAGATGGAAATATATACACCGCTATCTGCATGAAAATGGAAATATCTACACAGCTATCTGCATATAGATGGAAATATCTACACAGCTATCTCTTTACACATGGAAATAACTACACCGCTATCTGTATGAACATGGAAATATCTACACCGCCATCTATAGGAACATGGAAATATCTGCACCGCCATCTGTGTGAACATATAAATATCTACACCGCCATCTGTATTAAGATGGAGATATCTACACTGCTATCTGAATAAACATGGAAATATCTACACCGCTATCTGTATAAACATGGAAACATCTACACCGCTATCTGTATAAACATGGAAATATCTACACCGCAACCTGTATAAACATGGAAATATCAGCACCGCTATCTGTATGAACCTGGAAATATCTACACCGCTATCTGTATGAACATGGAAATATCTACACCGCTATCTGTATGAACATGGAAATATCTACAAAGCTATCAGTATGAAAATGGAGATATCTACACCGCTATCTGTATGAACATGGAAATATCTACACTGCTATCTGTATGAACATGGAAATAGCTACACCGTTATCTGTATGAACATGGAAATAGCTACACCGCTATCTGTATGAACATGGAAATATCTACACCGCTATATCTATAAACATGGAAATATCTACACCACCATCTGTATGAACATGGAAATATCTGCACCGCCATCTGTATGAACATATAAATATCTACACCGCCATCTTTATTAAGAAGGAAATATCTAAACCGCTATCTGTATAAACATGGAAATATCTACACCGCTGACTGTATAAACATGGAAATATCAGCACCGCTCTCTGTATGAAAATGGAAATATCTACACCGCTATCTGTATGGACATGGAAATATCTACACTGCTATCTGTATGAACATGGAAATAGCTACACCGTTATCTGTATGAAAATGGAAATAGCTACACCGCTATCTGTATGAACATGGAAATAGCTACACCGCTATCTGTATGAACATGGATATATCTTCACAGCCATCTGTCTGAAAATGGAAATATCTACACCGCTATCTGTATGAACATGGAAATATCTACACCGCTATCTGTATGAACATGGATATATCTACACAGCCATCTGGATGAACATGGAAATATCTACACCACTATCTGTATGAACATGGAAATAACTACACCGCCATCACTATGAACATATAAATATCTACACCGCCATCTGTATTAAGATGGAGATATCTACACTGCTATCTGTATAAACATGGAAATACCTACACCGCCATCTGTATGAACATATAAATACACCGCCATCTGTATTTAGAAGGAAATATCTAAACCGCTTTCTGTATAATCATGGAAATATCTACACCGCTGCCTGTATAAACATGGAAATATCAGCACCGCTATCTGTATGAACATGGTAATATCTACACCGCTATCTGTAGGAACATGGAAATAGCTACACCGCTGCCTGTAGAAACATGGAAATATCAGCACCGCTATCTGTATGAACATGGAAATATCTACACCACTATCTGTATGAACATGGATATATCTACACAGCCATCTGGATGAACATGGAAATATCTACACCACTATCTGTATGAACATGGAAATATCTACACCGCTATCTGTGTAAACATGCATACATCTTCACCGCTATCAGTATAAACATGGAAATATCTACACCGCTATCTGTATGAACATGGAAATAGCTACACTGCTATCTGTATGAACATGGAAATATCTACACCGCTATCTGTATGAACATGGATATATCTACACAGCCATCTGGATGAACATGGAAATATCTACACCGCTATCTGAGTAAACATGCATACATCTTCACCGCTATCTGTATAAACATGGAAATATTTACCACGCTATCTGTATGAACATGGAAATATCTACACCGCTATCTGTATGAACATGGAAATATCTGCACCGCTATCTGTTTGAACATGGAAATATCTACACCGCTATCTGCATGAAAATGGAAATATTTACACTGCTATCTGCATATACATGGAAATATCTACACAGCTATCTCTTTACACATGGAAATAACTACAACGCTATCTGTATGAACATGGAAATATCCACACCGCCATCTGTATGAACATGGAAATATCTGCAGCGCCATCTGTATGAACATATAAATATCTACACCGCCATCTGTATTAAGATGGAGATATCTACGCCGCTATCTGTATAAACATGGAAATATCTACACCGCTATCTGTATAAACATGGAAATATCTACACCGCTATCTGTATAAACATGGAAATATCTACACCGCTACCTGTATAAACATGGAAATATCAGCACCGCTATCTGTATGAACATGGAATATCTACAGCGCTATCTGTATGAACATGGAAATATCTACACCGCTATCTGTATGAACATGGAAATATCTACACCGCTATCAGAATGAACATGGAAATATCTACACCGCTATGTGTATGAACATGGATATATCTACACAGCCCTCTGGATGAACTTGGAAATATCCACACCGCTATCTGTGTAAACATGCATACATCTTCACCGCTATCTGTATAAACATGGAAATATCTACACCGCTATCTGAATGAACATGGAAATATGTACACCGCTATCTGTTTGAAGATGGAAATATATACACCGCTATCTGCATGAAAACGGAAATATCTACACAGCTATCTGCATATACATGGAAATATCTACACAGCTATCTCTTTACACATGGAAATAACTACACCGCTATCTGTATGAACATGGGAATATCTACACCGCCATCTGTATGAACATGGAAATATCTGCACCGCCATCTGTATGAACATATAAATATCTACACCGCCATCTGTATTAAGATGGAGATATCTACACCGCTATCTGAATAAACATGGAAATATCTACACCGCTATCTGTATATACATGGAAATATCTACACCACTATCTGTATACCCATGGAAATATCTACACCGCTACCTGTATAAACATGGAAATATTAGCACCGCTATCTGTATGAACATGGAAATATCTACACCGCTATCTGTATGAACATGGAAATATCTACACCGCTATCTGTATGAACATGGAAATATCTACACAGCTATCTCTTTACACATGGAAATAACTACACCGCTATATCTATAAACGTGGAAATATCTACACCGCCATATGTATGAACATGGAAATATCTGCACCGCCATCTGTATGAACATATAAATATCTACACCGCCATCTGTATTAAGAAGGAAATATCTAAACAGCTATCTGTATAAACCTGGAAATATCTACACCGCTGCCTGTATAAACATGGAAATATCAGCACCGCTATCTGTATGAACATGGAAATATCTACACCGCTATCTGTATGAACATGGAAATACCTACAATGCTATCTGTATGAACATGGAAATAGCTACACCGTTATGTGAATGAACATGGATATGTCTACACAGCCATCTGGATGAACATGGAAATATCTACACCGCTATCTGTATGGACATGGAAATATCTACACCGCTATCTGTATTAACATGGATATATCTAAACAGCCATCTGGATGAACATGGAAATATCTACACCGCTATCTGTGTAAACTTGCATAGATCTTCACCGCTATCTCTATAAACATGGAAATATCTACACCGCTATCTGTATGAACATGGAAATATCCACACCGCTCTCTGTATGAACATGGAAATATCTACACCTCTATCTGTTTGAACATGGAAATATCTACACCGCTATCTGCATGAAAATGGAAATATCTAAACTGCTATCTGCATATACATTTAAATATCTACACAGCTATCTCTTTACACATGGAAATAACTACACCGCTATCTGTATGAACATGGAAATATCTACACCGCCATCTGTATGAACACGGAAATATCTGCACCGCCATCTGTAAGAACATATAAATATCTACACCGCCATCTGTATTAAGATGGAGATATCTACATTGCTATCTGTATAAACATGGAAATATCTAAACCACCATCTGTACGAACATATAAATATCTACACCGCCATCTGTATTAAGAAGGAAATATCTAAACCGCAATCTGTATAAACATGGAAATATCTACACCGCTGTCTGTATAAACAAGGAAATATCAGCACCGCTATCTGTATGAACATGGAAATATCTACACCGCTATCTGTATGAACATGGAAATATCTACACAGCTATCTGTATGAACATGGAAATAGCTACACCGCTATCTGAATGAACATGGATATATCTACACAGCCATCTGGATGAACATGGAAATATCTACACCGCTATCTGTGTAAACATGCATACATCTTCACCACTATCTGTATAAACATGGAAATATCTGCACCGCTATCTGCATGAAATTGGAAATATCTACACTGCTATCTGCATATACATTTAAATATCTACACAGCTATCTCTTTACACATGGAAATAACTACACCACTATCTGTATGAACATGGAAATAACTACACCGCCATCTGTATGAACATGGAAATATCTGCACCGCCATCTGTATGAATATATATTAATATCTACACCGCCATCTGTATTAAGATGGAGATATCTACACTGCTATCTGTATAAACATGGAAATATCTACACCGCCATCTGTATGAACATATAAATACGCCGCCATCTGTATTAAGAAGGAAATATCTAAACCGCTATCCGTATAAACATGGAAATATCTACACCGCTGCCTGTATAAACATGGAAATATCAGCACCGCTATCTGTATGAACATGGAAATATCTACACAGCTATCTGTAGGAACATGGAAATAGCTACACCGCTGCCTGTATAAACATGGAAATATCAGCACCGCTATCTGTTTGAACATGGAAATATCTACACCACTATCTGTATGAACATGGATATAACTACACAGCCATCTGGATGAACATGGAAATATCTACACCACTATCTGTATGAACATGGAAATATCTACACCGCTATCTGTGTAAACATGCATACATCTTCACCGCTATCAGTATAAACATGGAAATATCTACACCGCTATCTGTATGAACATGGAAATAGCTACACCGCTATCTGTATGAACATGGAAATAACTACACTGCTATCTGTATGAACATGGATATATCTACACAGCTATCTGGATGAACATGGAAATATCTATACCGCTATCTCTGTAAACATGCATACATCTTCACCACTATCTGTATAAACATGGAAATAACTACACCGCTATCTGTATAAACATGGAAATATCTACACCGCTATCTGTATGAACATGGAAATATCTACATCGCTATCTGTTTGAAGATGGAAATATATACAGCGCTATCTGCATGAAATCGGAAATATCTACACAGCTATCTGCATATACATGGAAATATCTACACAGCTATCTCTTTACACATGGAAATAACTACGCCGCTATCTGTATGAACATGGAAATATCTACACCGCCATCTGTATGAACATGGAAATATCTGCACCGCCATCTGTATGAACATATAAATATCTACACCGCCATCTGTATTAAGACGGAG
Organism: Gorilla gorilla gorilla; assembly: GCF_029281585.2. Taxonomy (NCBI): domain Eukaryota; kingdom Metazoa; phylum Chordata; class Mammalia; order Primates; family Hominidae; genus Gorilla; species Gorilla gorilla. The sequence goes on along the minus strand of NC_073234.2, from coordinate 151,058,104 downwards.
ATATCTACAATGCTATCTGAATAAACATGGAAATATCTACACCGCTATCTGTATAAACATGGAAATATCTACACCGCTATCTGTATAACCATGGAAATATCTACACCGCTACCTGTATAAACATGGAAATATCAGCACCGCTATCTGTATGAACATGGAAATATCTACACCGCTGCCTGTATAAACATGGAAATATCAGCACGGGTATCTGTATGAACATGGAAATATCTACACCGCTCTCTGTATGAACATGGAAATAACTACACTGCTATCTGTATGAACATGGAAATAGCTACACCGTTATCTGTATGAACATGGAAATAGCTACACCACTATCTGTATGAACATGGAAATATCTACACCGCTATCTGTATGAACATGGATATATCTACACAGCCCTCTGGATGAACATGGAAATATCCACACCGCTATCTGTGTAAACATGCATACATCTTCACCGCTATCTGTAGAAACATGGAAATATCTACACCGCTATCTGTATGAACATGGAAATATCTACACCGCTATCTGTTTGAAGATGGAAATATATACACCGCTATCTGCATGAAAATGGAAATATCTACCCAGCTATCTGCATATAGATGGAAATATCTACACAGCTGTCTGTTTACACATGGAAATAACTACAACGCTATCTGTATGAACATGGACAAATCTACACCGCCATCTGTATGAACATGGAAATATCTGCACCGCCATCTGTATGAACATATAAATATCTACACCGCCATCTGTATTAAGATGGAGATATCTACACCGCTATCTGAATAAACATGGAAATATCTACACCGCTATCTGTATAAACATGGAAATATCTACACCGCTACCTGTATAAACATGGAAATATCACCAGCGCTATCTGTATGAACCTGGAAATATCTACACCGCTATCTGTATGAACATGGAAATATCTACAAAGCTATCTGTATGAAAATGGAGATATCTACACCGCTATCTGTATGAACATGGAAATATCTACACTGCTATCTGTATGAACATGGAAATAGCTACACCGTTATCTGTATGAACATGGAAATAGCTACACCGCTATCTGTATAAACATGGAAATATCTACACCGCTATCTGTATGAACATGGATATATCTACACAGCCATCTGTATGAACATGGAAATATCTACACCGCTATCTGTATGAACATAGAAATATCTACACCGCTATCTGTATGAACATGGAAATATCTACACCGCTATCTGTTTGAAGATGGAAATATATACACCGCTATCTGCATGAAAATGGAAATATCTACACAGCTATCTGCATATAGATGGAAATATCTAGACAGCTATATCTTTACACATGGAAATAACTACACCACTATCTGTATGAACATGGAAAAATCTACACCGCCATCAGTATGAACATGGAAATATCTGCACCGCCATCTGTATGAACATATAAATATCTACACCGCCATCTGTATTAAGATGGAGATATCTACACCGCTATCTGAATAAACATGGAAATATCTACACCGCTATCTGTATAAACATGGAAATATCTACACCGCTATGTGTATAACCATGGAAATATCTACACCGCTACCTGTATAAACATGGAAATATCAGCACCGCTATCTGTATGAACATGGAAATATCTACACCGCTATCTGTATGAACATGGAAATATCTACACCGCTATCTGTATGAACATGGAAATATCTACAAAGCTAACTGAATGAACATGGAAAAATCTACACCGCTATCTGTTTGAACATGGAAATATCTACACCGCTATCTGCATGAAAATGGAAATATCTACACTGCTATCTGCATATACATGGAAATATCTACACAGCTATCTCTTTACACATGGAAATAACTACACCGCTATATCTATAAACATGGAAATATCTACACCGCCATCTGTATGAACATGGAAATATCTGCACCGCCATCTGTATGAACATATAAATATCTACACCGCCATCTGTATTAAGAAGGAAATATCTAAACCGCTATCTGTATAAACCTGGAAATATCTACACTGCTGCCTGTATAAACATGGAAATATCAGCACCGCTATCTGTATGAACATGGAAATATCTACACCGCTATCTGTATGAACATGGAAATATCTACACTGCTATCTGTATGAACATGGAAATAGCTACACCGTTATCTGTATGAACATGGAAATAGCTACACCGCTATCTGTATGAAAATGGAAATATCTACACCGCTATCTGTATGAACATGGATATATCTACACAGCCATCTGGATGAACATGGAAATATCTACACCGCTATCTGTATGAACATGGAAATATGTACACCGCTATCTGTATGAACATGGATATATCTACACAGCTATGTGTATGAACATGGATATATCTACACAGCCATCTGGATGAACATGGAAATATCTACACCGCTATCTGTGTAAACATGCATAAATCTTCACCACTATCTGTATAAACATGGAAATAACTACACCGCTATCTGTATGAACATGGAAATATCTGCACCGCTATCTGTATGAACATGGAAATATCTACACCGCTATCTGTTTGAACATGGAAATATCTACACCGCTATCTGCATGAAAATGGAAATATCTACACTGCTATCTGCATATACATGGAAATATCTACACAGCCATCTCTTTACACATGGAAATAACTACACCGCCATCTGTATGAACATACAAATACCTACACCGCCATCTGTATGAACATGGAAATATCTACAGAGCTAACTGTATTAACATGGAATTATCTACACCGCTAACTGTATGAACATGGAAATATCTACACCGCCATCTGTATGAACACGGAAATATCTACACCGCCATCTGTATGAACATGTAAATATCTACACCGCCATCTGTATGAACATGGAAATATCAACACCGCTAACTGTATGAACATGGAATTATCTACACCGCTATCTGTATGGGCATGGAAATATCTACACCGCTATCTGTATGAACATGGAAATATCTACACCGGTATCTGTATGAACATGGAAATATCTACACCGCTATCTGTATGAACATGGAAATATCTACACCGCTATCTCTATGAACATGCAAATATCTACACAGCTATCTGTATATCAATGGAAATATCAACACTGCTATCTCTATAAACATGGAAATAACTACACTGCTATCTCTATAAATATGGAAATATCTACACCACCATCTCTATGAACATGGAAATATCTACACCACCATTTGTATGAACATGGAAATATCTACACCACCATCTCTATGAACATGGAAATATCTACACTGCCATTTATATGAACATGGAAATATCTACACCACCATCTGTATGAACGTGGAAATATCTTCACCGCCATCTGTATGAAAATGGATATATGTACACCGGCATCTGGATGAACATGGAAATATCTACACCGCTATGTGCATGAACATGGAAATATCTACACAGCTATCTGAATACACATGGAAATATCTACACAGATTTCTCTATAATTATGGAAATAACTACAACGCTATCTCTATAAACTTCGAAATATCTACACCGCCATCTGTATGAACATGGAAATATCTACACCGCCATCTGTACAAACATGGACATATCTACACCGCCATCTGTATTAAGATGGAAATATCTACACCGCTATCTGTATAAACATGGAAATATCTGCCCAACTATCTCTATAAACATGGAAATATCCGCACCGCTATCTGAATAAACATGGAAATATCCGCACCGCTATCTGTATAAACATGGAAATATCTACACTGCTATCTGCATAAACATGGAAATATCCACACCGCTATCTGTGTAAACAAGGAAATGTCTACACCGCTATCCGTGTAAACATGGAAATATCTACACCGCCATCTGTGTAAACATGAAAATATCTTCACCGCCATCCCTATAAACATGGAAATATCTACACCGTCTTCTGTATGAACATGGAAATATCTACACCGCCATCTGTACGAACATGGAAATATCTATACCACCATCTGTATGAACATGTAAATATCTACACCGCCATCTGTATGAACATGGAAGTATCTACACCGCTGTCTGTATGAACATGGAAATATCTACACCGTTATCTGTATGAACATGGAAATATCTACACCGGTATCTGTATGAACATGGAAATATCTACACCGCTATCTGTACGAACATGGAAATATCTACACCGCTATCTGTATGAACATGCAAATATCTACACAGCTATCTGTATATCAATGGAAATATCCACACAGCTATCTCTATTAATATGGAAATAACTACAGTGCTATCTGTATAAACATGGAAATAACTACACCGCCACCTGTATGAACATGGAAATATCTACACTGCCATCCGTACAAACATGGAAATATCTACACCACCATCTGTATGAACATGGAAATATCTTCACCGCCATCTGTATGAACATGGAAATATCTACACCGCTAAATGTATGAACATGGAAATGTCTACACCGCTATTGGTATGAACTTGGAAATATCTACACCGCTATCTGTATCAACATGGAAATATCTACACTGCTATCTGTATGAACATGGAAATATCTACACCGCTATCTGTATGAACATGGAAATATCTACACCGCCATCTGTATGAACATGTAAATATCTACACCGCCATCTGTATGGACATGGAAATATCTACACAGCTAACTGTATGAACATGGAAATATCTACACCGCTATCTGTATGAACATGGAAATATCTACACCGCTATCTGTATGAACATGGAAATATCTACCACGCTAACTGTATGAACATGGAAATATCTACACCGCTATCTGTATGAACATGAAAATATCTACACCGCTATCTCTATGAACATGCAAATATCTACACAGCTATCTGTATATCAATGGAAATATCTGCACTGCTATCTCTATAAACATGGTAATAACTACACTGCTATCTCTATAAATATGGAAATATCTACACCGCCATCTCTATGAACATGGAAGTATCTACACCGCCATTTGTATGAACATGGAAATATCTACATCGCCATCTCTATGAACATGGAAATATCTACACCGCCATTTGTATGGACATGGAAATATCTACACAACCATCTGTATGAACATGGAAATGTCTTCACCGCCATCTGTATGAACATGGATATATGTACACAGGCATCTGGATGAACATGGAAATATCTACACCGCTCTCTGCATGAACATGGAAATATCTACACAGCTATCTGAAAATACATGGAAATATCTACACAGATTTCTCAATAAATATGGAAATAACTACAGCGCTATCTCTATAAACTTCGAAATATCTACACCACCATCTGTATGAACATGGAAATATCTACACCGCCATCTGTACAAATATGGACATATCTACACCGCCATCTGTATTAAGATGGAAATATCTACACCGCTATCTGTATAAACATGGAAATATCCGCACCGCTATCTGAATAAACATGGAAATATCCACACCGCTATATGTACAAACATGGAAATATCTACACTGCTATCTGCATAAACATGGAAATATCCACACCGCTATCTGTGTAAACATGGAAATGTCTACACCGCTATCTGTGTAAACATGGAAATGTCTACACCGCCATCGGTGTAAACATGAAAATATCTACACCGCCATCCCTATAAACATGGAAATATCTACACCGTCCTCTGTATGAACATGGAAATATCTACACCGCCATCTCTATAAACGTGGAAATATCTACACCGCTATCTGTATGAACTTGGAAATATCTACACTGCTCTCTGTACAAAATTGAAATTATCTACACCACTATCTCCATAGACATCGAAATATCTACACTGCTATCTGTATAAACATGGAAATATCTACACCGCTATCTGTATAAACATGGAAATATCTTCACCGCTATCTGTATAAACAAGGAAATATCCACAACGCTGTCTCTATAAACTTGGAAATAACTACACCACTATCTCTGTAAACATGGAAATATCTGGACTGCCATCTCTATAAACATGGAAATATTTACACCACCATCTGTATAAACATGGAAATATCTAAACCGCCATCTGCATAAACATGGAAATATCTACACCACCATCTCTATGAACATGGAAATACCTACAAAGCCATCTGTACGAACATGGAAATATCTATACCGCCATCTGTATGAACATGTAAATATCTACACCGCCATCTGTGTGAACATGGAAATATCTACACCGCTAACTGTATGAACATGGAAATATCTACACCGCTATCTGTACGAACATGGATATATCTATACCGCCGTCTGTATGGACCTGGAAATATCTACACCGTTATCTGTAAGAACATGGAAATATCTACACCGCTATCTGTATGAACATGGAAATATCTACACCGCTATCTGTACGAACATGGAAATATCTACACCGCTATCTGTGTGACCATGCAAATATCTACACAGCTATCTGTATATCAATGGAAATGTATGCACTGCTATCTCTATAAACATGGAAATAACTACACTGCTATCTGTATAAACATGGAAATATCTACACCGCCACCTGTATGAACATGGAAATATTTACACTGCCATCCGTACGAACATGGAAATATCTACACCGCCATCTGTATGAACATGTAAATATCTACACCGCCATCTGTATGAACATGGAAATATCTACACCGCTAACCATAGGAACATGGAAATGACTACACCGCTATTGGTATGAACATGGAAATATCTACACCGCTATCTGTGTGAACATTGAAATATCTACACCGCTATCTGTATGAACATGGAAATCTCTACACCGCCATCTGTATGAACCTGGAAATATCTACACCGCCATCTGTATGAACATGTAAATATCTACACCGCCATCTGTATGAACATGGAAATATCTACACCGCTATCTGTAAAAACATGGAAATATCTACACCGCTATCTGTATGAACATGGAAATATCTACACCGCTATCTGTATGAACATGGAAATATCAACACCGCTATCTGTATGAACATGGAAATATCTACACCGCTATCTGTACGAACATTCAAATATCTACACAGCTATCTGTATATCAATGGAAATATCCACACTGGTATCTCTATAAACATGGAAATAACTACACTGCTATCTGTATAAACAAGGAAATGTCTACACCGCCGTCTCTATGAACATGGAAATATCTACACCGCCATCTGTATGAACATGTAAATATCTACACCGCCATCTGTATGAACATGGAAATATCTACACCGCTAACTGTATGAACATGGAAATATCTACACCGCTATCTGTATGAACATGGAAACATCTACACCGTTATCTGTATGAACATGGAAATATCTACACAGCTATCTGTATGAACATGGAAATATTTACAGCGCTATCTGTGCGAACATGGAAATACCTACACCGCTATCTGTATGAACATGCAAATATCTACACAGCTATCTGTATATCCATGGGAATATCTACACTGCTATCTCTATAAACATGGAAATAACTACTCTGCTATCTGTATAATCATGGAAATATCTTCACCGCCACCTGTATAAACATGGAAATATCTACACTGCCATCCGTACGAACATGGAAATATCTACACCACCATCTGTATGAACATGTAAATATCTACACCGCCATCTGTATGAACATGGAAATATCTACACCGCTAACTGTATGGACATGGAAATATCTACACTGCTATTGGTATGAACATGGAAATATCTACACCGCTATCTGCATGAACATGGAAATATCTACACTGCTATCTGTATGAACATGGAAATATCTACACCGCTATCTGTATAAACATGGAAATATCTGCCCATCTGTATAAACATGGAAATATCCGCACAGCTATCTATATAAACATGGAAATATCTACACCGCTATCTGCATAAACATGGAAATATCCACACCGCTATCCGTGTAAACATGGAAATGTCAACACCGCTATCTGTGTAAACATGAAAATATCTACACCGCCATCTCTATAAACATGGAAATATCTACACCGCCATCTGTATGAACCTGGAAATATCTACACCGCCATCTCTATAAACGTAGAAATATCTACACCGCTCTCTGTATGAACTTGGAAATATCTACACTGCTATCTGTATAAAATTGAAATTATCTACACCACTATCTCTATAAACATGGAAATATCTACACTGTTATCTGTATAAACATGGAAATATCTACACCGCTATCTGTATAAACATGGAAATATCTTCACCGCTATCTGTATAAACATGGAAATATCTACAACGCTGTCTCTATAAACTTGGAAATAACTACACCTCTATCTCTATATACATGGAAATATCTGGACCGCCATCTCTATAAACAAGGAAATACCTACACCACCATCTCTATAAACATGAAAATATCTATACCGCTATCTGCATAAGCATGGATATATCTACAACGCCATCTCTATGAACATGGAATTATCTACATCGCCATCTGTACGAACATGGAAATATCTACACTGCCATCCGTACGAACATGGAAATATCTACACCGCCATCTGTATGAACATGTAAATATCTACACCACCATCTGTATGAACATGGAAATATCTACACCGCTAACTGTATGAACATGGAAATATCTACACCGCTATCTGTATGAACATGGATATATCTACACCGCTATCTGTATGAACATGGAAATATCTACACCGCTATCAGTATGAACATGGAAATATCTACACCGCTATCTGTATTAACATAGAAATATCCACACCGCTATCTGTATGAACATGCAAATATCTACACAGCTATCTGTATATCCATGGAAATATCTACACTGCTATCTCTATAAACATGGAAGTAACTACACTGCTATCTGTATAAACATGGAAATATCTACACCGCCATCTCTATGAGCATGGAAATATCTATACCGCAATTTGTATGAACATGGAAATATCTACACCGCCATCTCTAGGAACAGCGAAATATCTACACCTTCATTTGTATGAACATGGAAATATCTACAACGCCATCTGTATGAACTTGGAAATCTCTTCTTCGCCATCTGTATGAACATGGATATATGTACATCGGCATCTGGATGAACATGGAAATATCTACACCGCTATCTGCATGAACATGGAAATATCTACACAGCTATCTGAATATACATGGAAATATCTACACAGATCTCTCTATAAGTACGGAAATAACTACAGTGCTATCTCTATAAAGTTCGAAATAACTACACCGCCATCTGTATGAACATGGAAATATCTACTCCGCCATCTGTACGAACATGGACATATCTACACCGCCATCTGTATTAAGATGGATATATCTACACCGCTATCTGTATTAACATGGAAATATCTGCCTAACTATCTGTACAAACATGGAGATATCCGCACCGCTATGTGTATAAACATGGAAATATCTACACTGCTATCTACATAAACATGGAAATATCCACACCACCATCTGTGTAAACATGGAAATGTCTACACCGCTATCTGTGTAAACATGGAAATATCTACAGCGCCATCGGTGTAAACATGAAAATATCTACACTGCCATCCCTATAAACATGGAAATATCTACACCGCCATCTGTATGAACATGGAAATATCTACACCGCCATCTCTATAAACGTGGAAATATCTACATCGCTATCTGTATGAACTTGGAAATATCTACACTGCTCTCTGTATAAAATTGAAATTATCTACACCACTATCTCTATAAACATGGAAATATCTACACTGCTATCTGTATAAACATGGAAATATCTACACCGCTATCTGTATAAACGTGGAAATATCTTCACCGCTATCTGTATAAACATGGAAATATCTACAACGCTGTCTCTATAAACTTTGAAATAACTACACCGCTATCTCTGTAAACATGGAAATATCTAGATCGACATCTCTATAAACATGGAAATATCTACACCACCATCTGTATAAACATGGAAATATCTATACCGCCATCTGCACAAACATGGAAATATCTACACCGCCATCTCTATGAACATGGAAATATCTACACAGCTAACTGTATGAACATGGAAATATCTACACCGTTATCTGTATGAACATGGAAATATCTAAACCGTTTTCTGTATGATCATGGAAATATCTACACCGCTATCTGTATGAACATGGAAATATCTACACTGCTATCTGTACGAACATGGAAATATGTACACCGCTATCTGTATGAACATGCAAATATCTACACAGCTATCTGTATATCAATGGGAATATCTACACTGCTATCTCTATAAACATAGAAATAACTACACTGCTATCTGTATAAACATGGAAATATCTTCTCCGCCACCTGTATGAACATGGAAATATCAACACTGCCTTCCGCATGAACATGGAAATATCTACACCGACATCTGTATGAGCATGTAAATATCTACACCGCCATCTGTATGAATATGGAAATATCTACACCGCTAACTGTATGAACATGGAAATATCTTCACCGCTACCTGTATGAACATGGAAATATCTACACCGCTATCTGTATGAACATGGAAATATCTACACCGCTATCTGTATGAACATGGAAATATCTACACCGCCCTCTGCATGAACATGGAAATATCTACACCACCGTCTGTATAAACATGGAAATATCTATACCGCTATCTGCATAAACAATGAAATATCTACGCCGCCATCTCTATGAACATGGAAATATCTACACCGCCATCTGTATGAACATGGAAATATCTACACCGCTTACTGTATGAACATGGAAATAACTACACCGCTGTCTGTATGAACATGGAAATAACTACACCGCTACCTGTATGAACATGGAAATATCTACACCGCTATCTGTATGAACATGGAAATATCTACACCGCTATCTGTATGAACATGCAAATATCTACACAGCTATCTGTATAAAATTGAAATTATCTACACCACTATCTCTATAAACATGGAAATAACTACACTGCTATCTGTATAAACATGGAAATATCTACACCGCCATCTTTATGAACATGGAAATATCTACACCGCCATTTGTATGAAAATGGAAATACCTACACCGCCATCTCTATGAACATGGACATATCTACAGCGCCATTTGTATGAACATGGAAATATCTACACGGCCATCTGTATGTACTTGGATATATCTTCACCGACATCTGTATGAACATGGATATATCTACACCGGCATCTGGATGAACATGGAAATATCTACACGGCTATCTCCATGAACATGAAAATATCTACACAGCTATCTGCATATACATGGAAATATCTACAAAGATTTCTCTATAAATATGGAAATAACTACAGCGCTATCTCTATAAACTTCAAAATATCTACACCGCCATCTGTATGAACATGGAAATATCTACACCGCCATCTGTACGAACATGGACATATCTACACCGCCATCTTTAATAAGATGGAAATATCTACACCGCTATCTGTATAAACATGGAAATATCTGCCCATCTGTATAAACATGGAAATATCCGCACCGCTATATGTATAAACATGGAAATATCTACACTGCTATCTGCATAAACATGGAAATATCCACACCGCTATCTGTGTAAACATGGAAATGTCAACACCGCTATCTGTGTAAACATGGAAATATCAACACCTCCATCTGTGTCAACATGAAAATATCTACAGCGCCATCTCTATCAACATGGAAATATCTACACCGCCATCTGTATGAACATGGAAATATCTACACCGCCATCTCTATAAACGTGGAAATATCTACACCGCTATCTGTATGAACTTGTAAATATCTGCACTGCTATCTGTATAAAATTGGAATTATCTACACCACTATCTCTATAAACATGGAAATATCTACACCGCTATCTGTATAAACATGGAAATATCTACACCGCTATCTGTATAAACATGGAAATATCTTCATCGCTATCTGTATAAACATGGAAATATCTACAACGCTGTCTCTATAAACTTGGAAATAACTACACCACTATCTCTTTAAACATGGAAATATCTACACCGACATCTCTATAAACATGGAAATACCTACACCACCATCTGTATAAACATGGAAATATCTATACCGCTATCTGCATAAACATGGAAATATGTACAGGGCCATCTCCATGAACATGGAAATATCTACACCGCCATCTGTACGAACATGGAAATATCTACACCGCCATCTGTATGAACATGTAAATATCTACTCCGCCATCTGTATGAACATGGAAATATCTACTCCGCTAACTGTATGAACAGGGAAATATCTACACCGCTATCTGTATGAAAATGGAGATATCTACACCGTTATCTGTATGAACATGGAAATATCTACACCGCTATCTGTAGGAACATGGAAATATCTACACCGCTATCTGTATGAACATGCAAATATCTACAAAGCTATCTGTATATCAATGGAAATATCTACACTGCTATCTTTAAAAACAAGGAAATAACTACACTGCTATCTGTATAAACTTGGAAATATCTACACCGCCACCTGTATGAACATGGAAATATCTACACCGCCATCAGTATGAACATGGAAATATCTACACCGCCATCTCTATAAACGTGGAATTATCTACACCACTATCTCTATAAACATGGAAATATCTACACCGCCATTTGTATGAACATGGAAATATCTACACCGCCATCTCTATACACATGGAAATATCTACACCGCCATTTGTATGAACATGGAAATATCTACACCGCCAGCTGTATGAACATGGAAATATCTTCACCGCAATCTGTATGAACATGGATATATCTACACCTGCATCGGGATGAACATGGAAATATCTACCCCGCTATCTGTATGAACATGGAAATATCTACACAGTTATCTGCATATACATTGAAATATCTACATAGATTTCTCTATAAATATGGAAATAACTACAGCACTATCTCTATAAACTTCGAAATACATACACCACCATCTGTATGAACATGGAAATATGTACAACGCCATCTGAACGAACATGGACATATCTTCACCGCCATCTGTATTAAGATGGAAATATCTACACCGCTATCTGTATAAACATGGAAATATCTGCCCAACTATCTGTATAAACATGGAAATATCCGCAACACTATCTGTATGAACATGGAAATATCTACACCGCTAACTGTGTGGACATGAAAATATCTACACTGCTATTGGTATGAACATAAAAATATCTACAACGCTATCTGCATGAACATGGAAATATCTACACCGCTATCTGTATGAACATGGAAATATCTACACCGCTATCTGTATGAACATGGAAATATCTACACTGCTATCTGTATGAACATGGAAATATCTACACAGCTATCTGTATAAAATTGAAATTATCTAAACCACTATCTCTATAATCATGGAAATAACTACACTGCTATCTGTATAAACATGGGAATATCTACAGCGCCATCTCTATGAACATGGAAATATCTACACCGCCATTTGTATGAACATGGAAATATCTACACCGCCATCTCTATGAACATGGAAATATCTACACCGCCATTTGTATGAACATGGATATATCTACACCGGCATCTGGATGAACATGGAAATATCTACACCGCTATCTGCATGAACATGGAAATATCTACACAGCTATCTGAATATACATGGAAATATCTACACAGATTTCTCTATAAATATGGAAATAACTACAGCGCTATCTCTATAAACTTCGAAATATCTACACCGCCATCTGTATGAACATGGAAATACCTACACCTCCATCAGTACGAACATGGACATATTTACACCGCCATCTGTATGGAAATATCTACACCGCTATCTGTATAAACATGGAAATATCTGCCCATCTGTATAAACATGGAAATATCCGCACCGCTATCTGTATAAACATGGAAATATCTACACCGCTATCTGCATAGACATGGAAATATCCACACCGCTATCTGTGTAAACATGGAAATATCTACTCCGCCATCTGTGTAAACATGAAAATATCTACACCGAAATCTCTATAAACATGGAAATATCTACACCACCATATGTATGAACATGGAAATATCTACACCGCCATCTCTATAAACGTGGAAATATCTACACCGCTCTCTGTATGAACTTGGAAATATCTACACTGCTATCTGTATAAAATTGAAATTATCTACACCACTATCTCTATAAACATGGAAATATCTACACTGTTATCGGTATAAACATGGAAATATCTACACCGCTATCTTTATAAACATGGAAATATCTTCACCGCTATCTGTATAAACATGGAAATATCTACAATGCTGTCTCTATAAACTTGGAAATAACTACACCTCTATCTCTATAAACATGGAAATATCTAGACCGCCATCTCTATAAACAAGGAAATACCAACACCACCATCTCTGTAAACATGGAAATATCTATAGCGCTATCTGCATAAACATGGAAATATCTACTCCACCATCTCTATGAACAAGGAAATATCTACACCGCTAACTGTATGAACATGGAAATATCTACACCGCTATCTGTATGAACATGGAAATATCTACACCGCTATCTGTATGAACATGGAAATATCTACACCGCTATCTGTATGAACATGGAAATATCTACACCGCTATCTGTATGAACATGCAAATATCTACACCGCTATCTGTATGAACATGGAAATATCCACACTGCTATCTCTATAAACATGGAAATAACTACACTCCTATCTGCATAAACATGGAAATATCTACACCGCCATCTCTATGAACATGGAAATATCTACACCGCCATTTGTATGAACATGGAAATATCTACACCGCCATCTCTATGAACATGGAAATAGCTACACCGCCATTTGTATGAACGTGGAAATATCTACATCGCCATCTGTATGAACATGGAAATATCTACACCGCCATCTCTATAAACGCGGAAATATCTACAGCGTTCTCTGTATGAACTTGGAAATATCTACACTGCTGTCGGTATAAAATTGAAATTATCTATACCACTATCTCTATAAACATGGAAATATCTACACTGTTATCTGTATAAACATGGAAATATCTACACCGCTATCTGTATAAACATGGAAATATCTTCACCGCTATCTGTATAAACATGGAAATATCTACAACGCTGTCTCTATAAACTTGGAAATAACTACACCACTATCTCTGTAAACATGGAAATATCTAGACCGCCATCTCTATAAACATGGAAATATCTACACCACCATCTGTATAAACATGGAAATATCTATACCGCTATCTGCATAAACATCGAAATATCTACACCGCCATCTCTATGAACATGGAAATATCTACACCGCCATCTGTATGAACATAGAAATAACTACACCGCCATCTGTATGAACATGTAAATATCTGCACCGCCATCTGTATGAACATGGAAATATCTACACCGCTAACTGTATGAACATGGAAATATCTACACCGCTATTGGTATGAGCATGGAAATATCTACACCGCTATCTGTATGAACATGGAAATATCTACACCGCTATCTGTATGAACATGGAAATATCTACACCGCCATCTGTATGAACATGGAAATAACTACACCGCCATCTGTATGAACATGTAAATATCTACACTGCCATCTGTATGAACATGGAAATATCTACACCGCTAACTGTATGAACATGGAAATATCTACACCGCTATCTCTATGAACATGGAAATATCTACACCGCTATCTGTATGAACATGGAAATATCTACACCGCTATCTGTATGAACATGGAAATATCTACACCGCTATCTGTATGAACATGGAAATATCTACACAGCTATCTGAATGAACATGGAAATATCTACACCGCTATCTGTATGAACATGGAAATATCTACACGGCTATCTGTATGAACATGCAAATATCTACACAGCTATCTGTATATCAATGGAAATATCTACACTGCTATCTCTATAAACATGGAAATAATTACACTGCTATCTGTATAAACATGGAAATATCTACACCGCCACCTGTATGAACATGGAAATATCTACACTGCCGTCCGTACGAACATGGAAATATCTACACCACCATCTGTATGAACATGTAAATATCTACACTGCCATCTGTATGAACATGGAAATATCTACACCGCTAACTGTATGAACAGGGAAATTCCTACACCGCTATCTTTATGAACATGGAAATATATACACCGCTATCTGTATGAACATGGAAACATCTACACCGCTCTCTGTACGAACATGGAAATATGTACACCGTTATCTGTATGAACATGGAAATATCTACACCGCTATGTGTATGAACATGCAAATATCTACACAGCTATCTGTATATCATTGGAAATAACTACACCACTATCTCTGTAAACATGGAAATATCTAGACCGCTATCTCTAAAAACATGGAAATATCTACACCACCATCTGTATAAACATGGAAATATCTACACCGCTATCTGCATAAACATGGAAATATCTACACCGCCATCTCTGTGAACATGGAAATATGTACACCGCCATCTGTACGAACATGGAAATATCTACACCGCCATCTGCATGAACATGTAAATATCTACACCGCCATCTGTATGAACATGGAAATATCTACAACGCTAACTGTATGAACATGGAAATATCTACACCGCTATCTGTATGAACATGGAAATATCTACACCGTTATCTGTATGAACATCGAAATATCTACACCGCTATCTGTATGAACATGGAAATATCTACACCGCTATCTGTACAAACATGGAAATATCTACACCGCTATCTGTATGAACATGCAAATATCTACAGAGCTATCTGTATATCAATGGAAATATCTACACTGCTATCTCTATAAACATGGAAATAACTACACTGCTATCTGTAAACATGGAAATATCTACACCGCCACCTGTATGAACTTGGAAATATCTACAATGCCATCCGTACGAACATGGAAATATCTACACCGCAATCTGTATGAACAAGTAAATATATAAACCGCCATCTGTAAGAACATGGAAATATCTACACCGCTAACTGTATGGACATGGAAATATCTACACCGCTAACTGTATGAACATGCAAATATCTACCCAGCTATCTGTATAAAATTGAAATTATCTAAACCGATATCTCTATAAACATGGAAATAACTACACTGCTATCTCTATAAACATGGAAATATCTTCACCGCCATCTCTAAGAACTTTGAAATGTCTACACCGCCATCTGTATGAATTTGGAAATATCTTCACCGCCATCTCTATGAACATGGATATATCTACACCGGCATCTGGATGGACATGGAAATATCTACACCGCTATCTGCATGAACATGGAAATATCTACACAGCCGTCTGCATATGCATGGAAATATCTACAAAGATTTCTCTATAAATATGGAAATAACTACAACGCTATCTCTATAAACTTCGAAATATCTACACCGCCATCTGTATGAACATGGAAATATATACACCGCCATCTGTACGAACATGGACATATCTACACCCCCATCTGTATTAAGATGGAAAAATCTACACCGCTATCTGTATAAACATGGAAATATCTGCCCAACTATCTGTATAAACATGGAAATATCCGCACCACTATCTGTATAAACATGGAAATATCTACACCGCTATCTGCATAAACATGGAAATATCCACACCGCTATCTGTGCAACCATGGAAATGTCTACACCGCTATCTGTGTAAAGATGGAAATATCTACACCGCCATCTGTGTAAACATGAAAATATCTACACCGACATCTCTGTAAACATGGAAATATCTACATCGCCATCAGTATGAACATGGAAATATCTACACCGCCATCTCTATAAACGTGGAAATATCTACACCGCTATCTGTATGAACTTGGAAATATCTACACTGCTCTCGGTATAAAATTCAAATTACACCGCTATCTCTATAAACATGGAAACATCTACACTGTCATCTGTATAAACATGGAAATATCTACACCGCTATCTGTATAAACATGGAAATATCTTCACCGCTATCTGTATAAACATGGAAATATCTACAACGCTGTCTCTATAAACGTGGAAATAACTACACCACTATCTCTATAAACATGGAAATATCTAGACCGCCATCTCTATAAACATGGAAATATCTACACCACCATCTGTATAAACATGGAAATATCTATACCGCTATCTGCATAAACATGGAAATATCTACACCGCCATCTCTATGAACATGGAAATATCTACACCGCCATCTGTATGACCATGGAAATATCTACACCGCCATCTGCATGAACATTTAAATATCTACACCGCCATCTGTATGCACATGGAAATATCTACAACGCTAACTGTATGAACATGGAAATATTTACACCGCTATCTGTATGAACATGGAAATATCTACACCGTTATCTGTATGAACATGGAAATATCTACACCGCTATGTGTATGAACATGGAAATATCTACACCGCTATCTGTATGAACATGGAAATATCTACACCGCCCTCTGAACATGGAAATATCTACACCGCTATCTGTAAGAACATGCAAATATCTACACAGCTATCTGTATATCAATGGAAATATATACACTGCTATCTCTATAAACTTGGAAATATCTACACTGCTATCTGTATAAACATGGAAATATCTACACCGCCATCTCTATGAACATGGAAATATATACAACGCCATTTGTATGAACATGGAAACATCTACACCGCCATCTCTGAACATGGAAATATCTACACCGCCTTTTGAATGAACATGGAAATATCCACACCGCCATCTGTATGAACATGGAAATATCTTCACTGCCGTCTGTATGAGCATGGATATATCTACACCGGCATCTGGATGAACATGGAAATATCTACACCGCTATCTGCATGAACATCTAAATATCTACACGGCTATCAGCATATACATGGAAATATCTACACAGATTTCTCTATCAATATGGATATAACTACAGTGCTATCTCTATAAACTTTGAAATATCTACACCGCCATCTGTATGAACATGGAAATATCTACACCGCCATCTGTACTAACATGGACATATCTACACGGTCATCTGTATTAAGATGGAAATATCTACACCGATATCTGTATAAACATTGAAATATCTGCCCAACTATCTGTATAAACATGGAAATATCCGCACTGCTATCTCTATAAACATGGAAATATCTACACCGCTATCTGAATAAATATGGAAATATCCACACCGCTATCGGCGTAAACATGGAAATGTCTACACCGCGATCTGTGTAAACATGGAAATACCTACACCACCATCTGTGCAACATGGAAATATCTACACCGCCATCTCTATAAACATGGAAATATCTACACCGCCGTCTGTATGAACATGGAAATATCTACACCACTAACTGTATGAACAGCGAAATACCTACACTGCTATCTGTATGAACATGGAAATATCTACACCGCTATCTGTATGAGCATGGGAATATCTACAACGCTCTCTGTATGAACATGGAAATATCTACACCGCTATCTGTATGAACATGGAAATATCTACACCGCTATGTGTATGAACATGCAAATATCTAGACAGCTATCAGTATATCAATGGAAATATCTACACTGCTATCTCTATGAACATGGAAATATCTTCACCGCCATCTGTATGAAGATGGATATATCTACACCGCCATGTGGATGAACATGGAAATATCTACACCGCTATCTGCATGAACATGGAAATATCTACACAGCTATCTGCATATACATGGAAATATCTACACAGATTTCTCTATAAATATGGAAATATCTACAGCGCTATCTCTATAAACTTTGAAATACCTACACCGCCATCTGTATGAACATGGAAATATCTACACCGCCATCTGTACAAACATGGACATATCTACACCGTCATCTCTATTAAGATGGAAATATCTACAACAGTATCAGTATAAACATGGAAATATCTGCCCATCTGTATAAACATGGAAATATCCGCACCGCAATCTGTATAAACATGGAAATATCTATACCGCTATCTGCATAATCATGGAAATATCCACACCGCTATCTGTGTAAACATGGAAATGTCTACACTGCTATCTGTGTAAACATGGAAATATCTACACCGCCATCTGTGTAAACATGATAATATGTACACCGCCATCTCTGTAAACATGGAAATATCTACACCGCCATCTGTAAGAACATGGAAATATCTACACCGCCATCTCTATAAACGTGGAAATATCTACACCGCTATCTGTATGAACTTGGAAATATCTACACTGCTATCTGTATAAAATTGAAATTATCTACACCCCTATCTCTATAAACATGGAAATATCTACACTGTTATCTGTATAAACATGGAAATATCTTCACCGCTATCTGCATAAACATGGAAATATCTACAATGCTGTCTCTATAAACTTGGAAATAACTAAACCACTATCTCTATAAACATGGAAATATATAAACCGCCATCTCTATAAAGAAGGAATTACCTACACCACCATCTGTATAAACATGGAAATATCTATACCGCTATCTGCATTAACCTAGAAATACCTACATCGCCATCTCTATGAACATGGAAATATCTACACCGCCATCTGTACGAACAAGGAAATATCTACACCGCCATCTGTTTGAACATGTAAATATCTACACCGCCATCTGTATGAACATGGAAATATCTACACCGCTAACTGTATGAACATGGAAATATCTACACCGCTATCTGTATGAACATGGAAATATCTACACCGTTATCAGTATGAACATGGAAATATCTACACCGCTATCTGTAAGAACATGGAAATATCTAAACAACTATCTGTACGAACATGGAAATATCAACACCGATATCTGTATGAACATGCAAATATCTACACTGCTATCTGTATATCAATGGAAATATCTACACTGCTATCTCTATAAATGTGGAAATAACTACACTGCTATCGGTATAAACATGGAAATATCTACACCGCCACCTGTAAGAACATGGAAATATCTACACTGCCATCCATACGAACATGGAAATATCTACACCGCCGTCTGTATGAACATGTAAATATCTACACTGCCATCTGTATGAACATGGAAATATCTACACCGCTATCTGTATGAACATGGAAATATTTACACCGCTATCTGTATGAACATGGAAAAATCTACACCGCTATCTGTATGAACATGGAAATATCTACACCGCTATCTGTATGAACATGCAAATATCTACACAGCTATCTGTATATCAATGGAAATATCTACACTGTTATCTCAATAAACATGTAAATAACTACACTGCTATCTGTATAAACATGGAAATATCTACACTGCTATCTGCATAAACATGGAAATATCCACACCGCTGTCTGTGTACACATGGAAATGTCTACACCGCTATCTGTGCAAACATGGAAATATCTACACCGCCATCTGTGTAAACATGAAAATATCTACACCGCCATCTCTATGAACATGGAAATATCTACACCGCCATTTGTATGAACATGGAAATATCTACACGGCCATCCCTATGAACATGGAAATATCTACACTGCCATTTGTATGAACATGGAAATATCTACACCGCCATCTGTATGAACATGGAAATATTTGCACCGCCATCTCTATAAACGTGGAAATATCTACACCGCTATCTGTATGAACTTGGAAATATCTACACTGCTCTCTGTATAAAATTGAAGTTATCTACACCACTATCTCTATAAACATGGAAATATCTACACTGCTATCTGTATAAACATGGAAATAGCTACACCGCCATCTCTATGAACATGGAAATATCTACACCGCCATCTGTACGAACATGGAAATATCTACACCGCCATCTGTATGAACATGTAAATATCTACACTGTCATCTGTATGAACATGGAAAAATCTACACCGGTAACTGCATGTACATGGAAAAATCTGCACCGCTATCTGTATGAACATGGAAATGTCTACACCGCTATCTGTATGAACATGCAAATATCTACACAGCTATCTGTATATCAATGGAAATATCTACACTGCTATCTCTATAAACATGTAAATAACTACACTGCTATCTGTATAAACATGGAAATATCTACACTGCTATCTGCATAAACATGGAAATATTCACACCGCTATCTGTGTACACATGGAAATGTCTACACCGCTATCTGTGTAAACATGGAAATATCTACACCGCCATCTGTGTAAACATGAAAATATCTACACCGCCATCTCTATGAACATGGAAATATCTACACCGCCATTTGTATGAACATGGAAATATCTACACCGCCATCTGTATGAACATGGAAATATCTGCACCGCCATCTCTATAAACGTGGAAATATCTACACCGCTATCTGTATGAACATGCAAATATCTACAAAGCTATCTGTATGAACATGCAAATATCTACACCGCTATCTGTACGACCATGGAAATATCTACACCGCCATCTGTAGGAACATGGAAATATCTACACCGCCATCTGTATGAACATGGAAATATCTAGACAGCTATCAGAATATACATGGAAATATTTACACGGATTTCTCTGTAAATATGGAAGTAACTACAGCGCTATCTGTATAAACTTCAAAATATCTACACCGCCATCTGTATGAACATGGAAATATCTACACCGCCATCAGTACAAACATGGATATATCTACACCGCCATCTGTATTACGATGGAAATAACTACACCGCTATCTGTATAAACATGGAAATATCTGCCCAACTATCTGTATAAACATGGAAATATCCACACCGCTATCTGTGTAAACATGGAAATATCTACACTGCCATCTGTGTAAACATGAAAATATCTACACCGCCATCCCTATAAGCATGGAAATATCTAGACCGCCATCTCTATATACATGGAAACATCTACACCACCATCTCTATGAACATGGAAATATCTACACCGCCATCTGTACGAACATGGAAATATCTATACCGCCATCTGTATGAACATGTAAATATCTACACCGCCATCTGTATGAACATGGAAATATCTACACCGCTAACTGTATGAACATGGAAATATCTACACCGCTATCTGTATGAACATGGAAATATCTACACCGTTACCTGTATGAACATGGAAATATCTACACCGCTATCTGTATGAACATGGAAATATCTACACCGCTATCTGTACGAACATGGAAATATCTACACCGCTATCTGTATGAACATGCAAATATCTACACAGCTATCTGTATATCAATGGAAATATCTACACTGCTATCTCTATAAACATGGAAATAACTACACTACTATCAGTATAAACATGGAAATATCTACACCGACACAAGTATGAACATGGAAATATCTACACTGCCATCCGTACGAACATGGAAATATCTACACCACCATCTGTATGAACATGTAAATATCTGCAACACCATCTGTATGAACATGGAAATATCTACACCGCTAACTGAATGAACATGGAGATATCTACACCGCTATCTGTATGAACATGGAAATATCTACACCGCCATCGGTACGAACATGGAAATATCTATACCGCCATCTGTATGAACTTGTAAATATCTACACGGCCATCTGTATGAACATGGAAATATCTACACCGCTAACTGTATGAACATGGAAATATCTACACCGCTATTGGTATGAACATGGAAATATCTACACCGCTATCTGTATGAACAAGGAAATATCTACACTGCTATCTGTATGAACATGTAAATATCTACACCGCTATCTGTATGAACATGGAAATATCTACACCGCTATGTGTATGAACATGCAAACATCTACACAGCTATCTGTATATCAATGGAAATACCTACACTGCTCTCTCTATAAACATGGAAATAACTACACTGCTATCTGTATAAACAGGGAAATATCTACACCGCCACCTGTATGAACATGTAAATATCTACACCGCGATCCGTACGAACATGGAAATATCTACATCGCCATCTGTATGAACATGTAAATATCTACACCGCCATCTGTATTAACATGGAAATATCTACACCGCTAACTGTATGAACATGGAAATATCTACACCGCTATAGGTATGAACATGGAAAAATCTACAACGCTATATGTATGAACATGGAAATATCTACACCGCTATCTGTATGAACATGGAAATATCTACACCGCTATCTGTATGAACATGGAAATATCTACACCGCCATCTGTATGAACATGTAAATATCTACAATGCCATCTGTATGAACATGGAAATATCTACACCGCTAACTGTATGAACATGGAAATATCTACACCGCTATCTGTATGAACATAGAAATATCTACACCGCTATCTGTATGAACATGGAAATATCTACACCGCTATCTGTATGAACATGGAAATATCTACACCGCTATCTGTATGAACATGGAAATATCTACACCGCCATATGTATGAACATGGAAATATCTACAATGCCATCTGTATGAACATGGAAATATCTACACCGCTAACTGTATGAACATGGAAATATCTACACCGCTATCTGTATGAACATAGAAATATCTACACCGCTATCTGTATGAACATGGAAATATCTACACCGCTATCTGTATATCCTTGGAAATATCTACACTGCTATCTGTATAAAAATGGAAATAACTACACTGCTATCTGTATAAACATGGAAATATCTACAACGCTAAATGTATGGACATGAAAATATCTACACCGCTATTGGTATGAACATGGAAATATCTACACCGCCATCTCTATGAACATGGAAATATCTACACCACTATTTGTATGAACAAGGAAATATCTACACCGCTATCTGTATGAACATGGAAATATCTACACCGCTATCTGTACGAACATGGAAATATCTACACCGCTTTTTCTGTATGAACATGGAAATATCTACACAGCTATCTGTATATCAATGGAAATATCTACACTTCTATCTCTATAAACATGGAAAAAACTACACTACTATCTGTATAAACATGGAAATATCTACACCGCCACCTGTATGAACATGGAAATATCTACACTGCCATCCATACGAACATGGAAATATCTACACCACCATCTGTATGAACATGTAAATATCTGCAACGCCATCTGTATGAACATGGATATATCTACACCGCTAACTGAATGAACATGGAAATATCTACACCGCTATCTGTATGAACATGGAAATATCTACACCGCCATCTGTATGAACATTTAAATATCTACACCGCCATCTTTATGAACATGTAAATATCTACACGGCCGTCTGTATGAACATGGAAATATCTACACCGCTAACTGTATGAACATGGAAATATCTACACCGCTATCTGTATGAACATGGAAATATCTACACCGCTATGTGTATGAACATGCAAACGTCTACACAGCTATCTGTATATCAATGGAAATACCTACACTGCTCTCTCTATAAACATGGAAATAACTACACTGCTATCTGTATAAACAGGGAAATATCTACACCGCCACCTGTATGAACATGTAAATATCTACACCGCGATCCGTACGAACATGGAAATATCTACACCGCCATCTGTATGAACATGTAAATATCTACACCACCGTCTGTATAAACATGGAAATATCTATACCGCTATCTGCATAAGCAATGAAATATCTACGCCGCCATCTCTATGAACATGGAAATATCTACACCGCCATCTGTATGAACATGGAAATATCTACACCGCTTACTGTATGAACATGGAAATAACTACACCGCTGTCTGTATGAACATGGAAATAACTACACCGCTACCTGTATGAACATGGAAATATCTACACCGCTATCTGTATGAACATGGAAATATCTACACCGCTATCTGTATGAACATGCAAATATCTACACAGCTATCTGTATAAAATTGAAATTATCTACACCACTATCTCTATAAACATGGAAATAACTACACTGCTATCTGTATAAACATGGAAATATCTACACCGCCATCTTTATGAACATGGAAATATCTACACCGCCATTTGTATGAAAATGGAAATACCTACACCGCCATCTCTATGAACATGGATATATCTACAGCGCCATTTGTATGAACATGGAAATATCTACACGGCCATCTGTATGTACTTGGATATATCTTCACTGACATCTGTATGAACATGGATATATCTACACCGGCATCAGGATGAACATGGAAATATCTACACGGCTATCTCCATGAACATGAAAATATCTACACAGCTATCTGCATATACATGGAAATATCTACAAAGATTTCTCTATAAATATGGAAATAACTACAGCGCTATCTCTATAAACTTCAAAATATCTACACCGCCATCTGTATGAACATGGAAATATCTACACCGCCATCTGTACGAACATGGACATATCTACACCGCCATCTTTAATAAGATGGAAATATCTACACCGCTATCTGTATAAACATGGAAATATCTGCCCATCTGTATAAACATGGAAATATCCGCACCGCTATCTGTATAAACATGGAAATATCTACACTGCTATCTGCATAAACATGGAAATATCCACACCGCTATCTGTGTAAACATGGAAATGTCAACACCGCTATCTGTGTAAACATGGAAATATCAACACCTCCATCTGTGTCAACATGAAAATATCTACAGCGCCATCTCTATAAACATGGAAATATCTACACCGCCATCTGTATGAACATGGAAATATCTACACCGCCATCTCTATAAACGTGGAAATATCTACACCGCTATCTGTATGAACTTGTAAATATCTGCACTGCTATCTGTATAAAATTGGAATTATCTACACCACTATCTCTATAAACATGGAAATATCTACACCGCTATCTGTATAAACATGGAAATATCTACACCGCTATCTGTATAAACATGGAAATATCTTCATCGCTATCTGTATAAACATGGAAATATCTACAACGCTGTCTCTATAAACTTGGAAATAACTACACCACTATCTCTATAAACATGGAAATATCTACACCGCCATCTCTATAAACATGGAAATACCTACACCACCATCTGTATAAACATGGAAATATCTATACCGCTATCTGCATAAACATGGAAATATGTACAGGGCCATCTCCATGAACATGGAAATATCTACACCGCCATCTGTACGAACATGGAAATATCTACACCGCCATCTGTATGAACATGTAAATATCTACTCCGCCATCTGTATGAACATGGAAATATCTACTCCGCTAACTGTATGAACAGGGAAATATCTACACCGCTATCTGTATGAAAATGGAGATATCTACACCGTTATCTGTATGAACATGGAAATATCTACACCGCTATCTGTAGGAACATGGAAATATCTACACCGCTATCTGTATGAACATGCAAATATCTACAAAGCTATCTGTATATCAATGGAAATATCTACACTGCTATCTTTAAAAACAAGGAAATAACTACACTGCTATCTGTATAAACTTGGAAATATCTACACCGCCACCTGTATGAACATGGAAATATCTACACCGCCATCAGTATGAACATGGAAATATCTACACCGCCATCTCTATAAACGTGGAATTATCTACACCACTATCTCTATAAACATGGAAATATCTACACCGCCATTTGTATGAACATGGAAATATCTACACCGCCATCTCTATACACATGGAAATATCTACACCGCCATTTGTATGAACATGGAAATATCTACACCGCCAGCTGTATGAACATGGAAATATCTTCACCGCAATCTGTATGAACATGGATATATCTACACCTGCATCGGGATGAACATGGAAATATCTACCCCGCTATCTGTATGAACATGGAAATATCTACACAGTTATCTGCATATACATGGAAATATCTACATAGATTTCTCTATAAATATGGAAATAACTACAGCACTATCTCTATAAACTTCGAAATACATACACCACCATCTGTATGAACATGGAAATATGTACAACGCCATCTGAACGAACATCGACATATCTTCACCGCCATCTGTATTAAGATGGAAATATCTACACCGCTATCTGTATAAACATGGAAATATCTGCCCAACTATCTGTATAAACATGGAAATATCCGCAACACTATCTGTATGAACATGGAAATATCTACACCGCTAACTGTGTGGACATGAAAATATCTACACTGCTATTGGTATGAACATAAAAATATCTACAACG
This sequence comes from Gorilla gorilla gorilla, assembly GCF_029281585.2. Taxonomy (NCBI): domain Eukaryota; kingdom Metazoa; phylum Chordata; class Mammalia; order Primates; family Hominidae; genus Gorilla; species Gorilla gorilla. Next base: position 151,030,033 of record NC_073234.2, on the reverse strand, counting down.
CTATCTGCATGAACATGGAAATATCTACACCGCTATCTGTATGAACATGGAAATATCTACACCGCTATCTGTATGAACATGGAAATATCTACACTGCTATCTGTATGAACATGGAAATATCTACACAGCTATCTGTATAAAATTGAAATTATCTAAACCACTATCTCTATAATCATGGAAATAACTACACTGCTATCTGTATAAACATGGGAATATCTACACCGCCATCTCTATGAACATGGAAATATCTACACCGCCATTTGTATGAACATGGAAATATCTACACCGCCATCTCTATGAACATGGAAATATCTACACCGCCATTTGTATGAACATGGATATATCTACACCGGCATCTGGATGAACATGGAAATATCTACACCGCTATCTGCATGAACATGGAAATATCTACACAGCTATCTGAATATACATGGAAATATCTACACAGATTTCTCTATAAATATGGAAATAACTACAGCGCTATCTCTATAAACTTCGAAATATCTACACCGCCATCTGTATGAACATGGAAATACCTACACCTCCATCAGTACGAACATGGACATATTTACACCGCCATCTGTATGGAAATATCTACACCGCTATCTGTATAAACATGGAAATATCTGCCCATCTGTATAAACATGGAAATATCCGCACCGCTATCTGTATAAACATGGAAATATCTACACCGCTATCTGCATAGACATGGAAATATCCACACTGCTATCTGTGTAAACATGGAAATATCTACACCGCCATCTGTGTAAACATGAAAATATCTACACCGAAATCTCTATAAACATGGAAATATCTACACCACCATATGTATGAACATGGAAATATCTACACCGCCATCTGTATGAACATGGAAATATCTACACCGCCATCTCTATAAACGTGGAAATATCTACACCGCTATCTGTATGAACTTGGAAATATCTACACTGCTCTCGGTATAAAATTCAAATTATCTACACCGCTATCTGTATAAACATGGAAACATCTACACTGTCATCTGTATAAACATGGAAATATCTACACCGCTATCTGTATAAACATGGAAATATCTTCACCGCTATCTGTATAAACATGGAAATATCTACAATGCTGTCTCTATAAACGTGGAAATAACTACACCACTATCTCTATAAACATGGAAATATCTAGACCGCCATCTCTATAAACATGGAAATATCTACACCACCATCTGTATAAACATGGAAATATCTATACCGCTATCTGCATAAACATGGAAATATCTACACCGCCATCTCTATGAACATGGAAATATCTACACCGCCATCTGTATGACCATGGAAATATCTACACCGCCATCTGCATGAACATTTAAATATCTACACCGCCATCTGTATGCACATGGAAATATCTACAACGCTAACTGTATGAACATGGAAATATTTACACCGCTATCTGTATGAACATGGAAATATCTACACCGTTATCTGTATGAACATGGAAATATCTACACCGCTATGTGTATGAACATGGAAATATCTACACCGCTATCTGTATGAACATGGAAATATCTACACCGCCCTCTGAACATGGAAATATCTACACCGCTATCTGTAAGAACATGCAAATATCTACACAGCTATCTGTATATCAATGGAAATATATACACTGCTATCTCTATAAACTTGGAAATATCTACACTGCTATCTGTATAAACATGGAAATATCTACACCGCCATCTCTATGAACATGGAAATATATACAACGCCATTTGTATGAACATGGAAACATCTACACCGCCATCTCTGAACATGGAAATATCTACACCGCCTTTTGAATGAACATGGAAATATCCACACCGCCATCTGTATGAACATGGAAATATCTTCACTGCCGTCTGTATGAGCATGGATATATCTACACCGGCATCTGGATGAACATGGAAATATCTACACCGCTATCTGCATGAACATCTAAATATCTACACGGCTATCAGCATATACATGGAAATATCTACACAGATTTCTCTATCAATACGGATATAACTACAATGCTATCTCTATAAACTTCGAAATATCTACACCGCCATCTGTATGAACATGGAAATATCTACACCGCCATCTGTACTAACATGGACATATCTACACCGTCATCTGTATTAAGATGGAAATATCTACACCGATATCTGTATAAACATTGAAATATCTGCCCAACTATCTGTATAAACATGGAAATATCCGCACTGCTATCTCTATAAACATGGAAATATCTACACCGCTATCTGAATAAACATGGAAATATCCACACCGCTATCGGCGTAAACATGGAAATGTCTACACCGCGATCTGTGTAAACATGGAAATACCTACACCACCATCTGTGCAACATGGAAATATCTACACCGCCATCTCTATAAACATGGAAATATCTACACCGCCGTCTGTATGAACATGGAAATATCTACACCACTAACTGTATGAACAGCGAAATACCTACACTGCTATCTGTATGAACATGGAAATATCTACACCGCTATCTGTATGAGCATGGGAATATCTACAACGCTCTCTGTATGAACATGGAAATATCTACACCGCTATCTGTATGAACATGGAAATATTTACACCGCTATGTGTATGAACATGCAAATATCTAGACAGCTATCAGTATATCAATGGAAATATCTACACTGCTATCTCTATGAACATGGAAATATCTTCACCGCCATCTGTATGAACATGGATATATCTACACCGCCATGTGGATGAACATGGAAATATCTACACCGCTATCTGCATGAACATGGAAATATCTACACAGCTATCTGCATATACATGGAAATATCTACACAGATTTCTCTATAAATATGGAAATATCTACAGCGCTATCTCTATAAACTTTGAAATACCTACACCGCCATCTGTATGAACATGGAAATATCTACACCGCCATCTGTACAAACATGGACATATCTACACCGTCATCTCTATTAAGATGGAAATATCTACAACAGTATCAGTATAAACATGGAAATATCTGCCCATCTGTATAAACATGGAAATATCCGCACCGCAATCTGTATAAACATGGAAATATCTATACCGCTATCTGCATAATCATGGAAATATCCACACCGCTATCTGTGTAAACATGGAAATGTCTACACTGCTATCTGTGTAAACATGGAAATATCTACACCGCCATCTTTGTAAACATGATAATATGTACACCGCCATCTCTGTAAACATGGAAATATCTACACCGCCATCTGTAAGAACATGGAAATATCTACACCGCCATCTCTATAAACGTGGAAATATCTACACCGCTATCTGTATGAACTTGGAAATATCTACACTGCTATCTGTATAAAATTGAAATTATCTACACCCCTATCTCTATAAACATGGAAATATCTACACTGTTATCTGTATAAACATTGAAATATCTTCACCGCTATCTGCATAAACATGGAAATATCTACAATGCTGTCTCTATAAACTTGGAAATAACTAAACCACTATCTCTATAAACATGGAAATATATAAACCGCCATCTCTATAAAGAAGGAATTACCTACACCACCATCTGTATAAACATGGAAATATCTATACCGCTATCTGCATTAACCTAGAAATACCTACATCGCCATCTCTATGAACATGGAAATATCTACACCGCCATCTGTACGAACAAGGAAATATCTACACCGCCATCTGTTTGAACATGTAAATATCTACACCGCCATCTGTATGAACATGGAAATATCTACACCGCTAACTGTATGAACATGGAAATATCTACACCGCTATCTGTATGAACATGCAAATATCTACACAGCTATCTGTATATCAATGGTAATATCTACACTGCTATCTCTATAAACATGGAAATAACTACACTACTATCAGTATAAACATGGAAATATCTACACCGACACAAGTATGAACATGGAAATATCTACACTGCCATCCGTATGAACATGGAAATATCTACACCACCATCTGTATGAACATGTAAATATCTGCAACACCATCTGTATGAACATGGAAATATCTACACCGCTAACTGAATGAACATGGAGATATCTACACCGCTATCTGTATGAACATGGAAATATCTACACCGCCATCGGTATGAACATGGAAATATCTACACCGCCATCTGTATGAACTTGTAAATATCTACACGGCCATCTGTATGAACATGGAAATATCTACACCGCTAACTGTATGAACATGGAAATATCTACACCGCTATTGGTATGAACATGGAAATATCTACACCGCTATCTGTATGAACAAGGAAATATCTACACTGCTATCTGTATGAACATGTAAATATCTACACCGCTATCTGTATGAACATGGAAATATCTACACCGCTATCTGTATGAACATGCAAACATCTACACAGCTATCTGTATATCAATGGAAATACCTACACTGCTCTCTCTATAAACATGGAAATAACTACACTGCTATCTGTATAAACAGGGAAATATCTACACCGCCACCTGTATGAACATGTAAATATCTACACCGCGATCTGTACGAACATGGAAATACCTACATCGCCATCTGTATGAACATGTAAATATCTACACCGCCATCTGTATGAACATGGAAACATCTACACCGCTAACTGTATGAACATGGAAATATCTACACCGCTATTGGTATGAACATGGAAAAATCTACAACGCTATCTGTATGAACATGGAAATATCTACACCGCTATCTGTATGAACATGGAAATATCTACACCGATATCTGTATGAACATGGAAAAATCTGCACCGCTATCTGTATGAACATGGAAATATCTACACCGCTATCTGTATGAACATGCAAATATCTACACAGCTATCTGTATATCAATGGAAATATCTACACTGCTATCTCTATAAACATGTAAATAACTACACTGCTATCTGTATAAACATGGAAATATCTACACTGCTATCTGCATAAACATGGAAATATTCACACCGCTATCTGTGTACACATGGAAATGTCTACAACGCTATCTGTGTAAACATGGAAATATCTACACCGCCATCTGTGTAAACATGAAAATATCTACACCGCCATCTCTATGAACATGGACATATCTACACCGCCATTTGTATGAACATGGAAATATCTACACCGCCATCTCTATGAACATGAAATATCTACACCGCCATCTGTATGAACATGGAAATATCTACACCGCCATCTGTAAGAACATGGAAATATCTGCACCGCCATCTCTATAAACGTGGAAATATCTACACCGCTATCTGTATGAACTTGGAAATATCTACACTGCTCTCTTTATAAAATTGAAATTATCTACACCACTATCTCTATAAACATGGAAATATCTACACTGCTATCTGTATAAACATGGAAATATCTACACCGCTATCTGTATAAACATGGAAATATCTTCACCGCTATCTGTATAAACATGGAAATATCTACAACGCTGTCTCTATAAACTTGGAAATAACTACACCACTATCTCTGTAAACATGGAAATATCTAGACCGCCATCTCTATAAATATGGAAATATCTACACCACCATCTGTATTAACATGGAAATATCTATACCGCTCTCTGCATAAACATGGAAATATCTACACCGCCATCTCTATGATCATGGAAATATCTACACCGCCATCTGTACGACCATGGAAATATCTACACCGCCATCTGTAGGAACATGGAAATATCTACACCGCCATCTGTATGAACATGGAAATATCTAGACAGCTATCAGAATATACATGGAAATATTTACACGGATTTCTCTGTAAATATGGAAGTAACTACAGCGCTATCTGTATAAACTTCGAAATATCTACACCGCCATCTGTATGAACATGGAAATATCTACACCGCCATCAGTACAAACATGGATATATCTACACCGCCATCTGTATTACGATGGAAATAACTACACCGCTATCTGTATAAACATGGAAATATCTGCCCAACTATCTGTATAAACATGGAAATATCCACACCGCTATCTGTGTAAACATGGAAATATCTACACTGCCATCTGTGTAAACATGAAAATATCTACACCGCCATCCCTATAAGCATGGAAATATCTAGACCGCCATCTCTATATACATGGAAACATCTACACCACCATCTCTATGAACATGGAAATATCTACACCGCCATCTGTACGAACATGGAAATATCTATACCACCATCTGTATGAACATGTAAATATCTACACCGCCATCTGTATGAACATGGAAATATCTACACCGCTAACTGTATGAACATGGAAATATCTACACCGCTATCTGTATGAACATGGAAATATCTACACCGTTACCTGTATGAACATGGAAATATCTTCACCGCTATCTGTACGACCATGGAAATATCTACACCGCCATCTGTAGGAACATGGAAATATCTACACCGCCATCTGTATGAACATGGAAATATCTAGACAGCTATCAGAATATACATGGAAATATTTACACGGATTTCTCGGTAAATATGGAAGTAACTACAGCGCTATCTGTATAAACTTCAAAATATCTACACCGCCATCTGTATGAACATGGAAATATCTACACCGCCATCAGTACAAACATGGATATATCTACACCGCCATCTGTATTACGATGGAAATAACTACACCGCTATCTGTATAAACATGGAAATATCTGCCCAACTATCTGTATAAACATGGAAATATCCACACCGCTATCTGTGTAAACATGGAAATATCTACACTGCCATCTGTGTAAACATGAAAATATCTACACCGCCATCCCTATAAGCATGGAAATATCTAGACCGCCATCTCTATATACATGGAAACATCTACACCACCATCTCTATGAACATGGAAATATCTACACCGCCATCTGTACGAACATGGAAATATCTATACCGCCATCTGTATGAACATGTAAATATCTACACCGCCATCTGTATGAACATGGAAATATCTACACCGCTAACTGTATGAACATGGAAATATCTACACCGCTATCTGTATGAACATGGAAATATCTACACCGTTACCTGTATGAACATGGAAATATCTACACCGCTATCTGTATGAACATGGAAATATCTACACCGCTATCTGTACGAACATGGAAATATCTACACCGCTATCTGTATGAACATGCAAATATCTACACAGCTATCTGTATATCAATGGAAATATCTACACTGCTATCTCTATAAACATGGAAATAACTACACTACTATCAGTATAAACATGGAAATATCTACACCGACACAAGTATGAACATGGAAATATCTACACTGCCATCCGTACGAACATGGAAATATCTACACCACCATCTGTATGAACATGTAAATATCTGCAACACCATCTGTATGAACATGGAAATATCTACACCGCTAACTGAATGAACATGGAGATATCTACACCGCTATCTGTATGAACATGGAAATATCTACACCGCCATCGGTACGAACATGGAAATATCTATACCGCCATCTGTATGAACTTGTAAATATCTACACGGCCATCTGTATGAACATGGAAATATCTACACCGCTAACTGTATGAACATGGAAATATCTACACCGCTATTGGTATGAACATGGAAATATCTACACCGCTATCTGTATGAACAAGGAAATATCTACACTGCTATCTGTATGAACATGTAAATATCTACACCGCTATCTGTATGAACATGGAAATATCTACACCGCTATGTGTATGAACATGCAAACATCTACACAGCTATCTGTATATCAATGGAAATACCTACACTGCTCTCTCTATAAACATGGAAATAACTACACTGCTATCTGTATAAACAGGGAAATATCTACACCGCCACCTGTATGAACATGTAAATATCTACACCGCGATCCGTACGAACATGGAAATATCTACATCGCCATCTGTATGAACATGTAAATATCTACACCGCCATCTGTATTAACATGGAAACATCTACACCGCTAACTGTATGAACATGGAAATATCTACACCGCTATAGGTATGAACATGGAAAAATCTACAACGCTATATGTATGAACATGGAAATATCTACACCGCTATCTGTATGAACATGGAAATATCTACACCGCTATCTGTATGAACATGGAAATATCTACACCGCCATCTGTATGAACATGTAAATATCTACAATGCCATCTGTATGAACATGGAAATATCTACACCGCTAACTGTATGAACATGGAAATATCTACACCACTATCTGTATGAACATAGAAATATCTACACCGCTATCTGTATGAACATGGAAATATCTACACCGCTATCTGTATGAACATGGAAATATCTACACCGCTATCTGTATGAACATGGAAATATCTACACCGCCATATGTATGAACATGGAAATATCTACAATGCCATCTGTATGAACATGGAAATATCTACACCGCTAACTGTATGAACATGGAAATATCTACACCGCTATCTGTATGAACATAGAAATATCTACACCGCTATCTGTATGAACATGGAAATATCTACACCGCTATCTGTATATCCTTGGAAATATCTACACTGCTATCTGTATAAAAATGGAAATAACTACACTGCTATCTGTATAAACATGGAAATATCTACAACGCTAAATGTATGGACATGAAAATATCTACACCGCTATTGGTATGAACATGGAAATATCTACACCGCCATCTCTATGAACATGGAAATATCTACACCACTATTTGTATGAACAAGGAAATATCTACACCGCTATCTGTATGAACATGGAAATATCTACACCGCTATCTGTACGAACATGGAAATATCTACACCGCTTTTTCTGTATGAACATGGAAATATCTACACAGCTATCTGTATATCAATGGAAATATCTACACTTCTATCTCTATAAACATGGAAATAACTACACTACTATCTGTATAAACATGGAAATATCTACACCGCCACCTGTATGAACATGGAAATATCTACACTGCCATCCATACGAACATGGAAATATCTACACCACCATCTGTATGAACATGTAAATATCTGCAACGCCATCTGTATGAACATGGATATATCTACACCGCTAACTGAATGAACATGGAAATATCTACACCGCTATCTGTATGAACATGGAAATATCTACACCGCCATCTGTATGAACATTTAAATATCTACACCGCCATCTTTATGAACATGTAAATATCTACACGGCCGTCTGTATGAACATGGAAATATCTACACCGCTAACTGTATGAACATGGAAATATCTACACCGCTATTGGTATGAACATGGAAATATCTACACCGCTATCTGTATGAACATGGAAATATCTACACCGCTATCTGTATGAACATGGAAATATCTACACCGCTATGTGTATGAACATGCAAACGTCTACACAGCTATCTGTATATCAATGGAAATACCTACACTGCTCTCTCTATAAACATGGAAATAACTACACTGCTATCTGTATAAACAGGGAAATATCTACACCGCCACCTGTATGAACATGTAAATATCTACACCGCGATCCGTACGAACATGGAAATATCTACATCGCCATCTGTATGAACATGTAAATATCTACACCGCCATCTGTATGAACATGGAAACATCTACACCGCTAACTGTATGAACATGGAAATATCTACACCGCTATAGGTATGAACATGGAAATATCTACAATGCTATCTGTATGAACATGGAAATATCTACACCGCTATCTGTATGAACATGGAAATATCTACACCGCTATCTGTATGAACATGGAAATATCTACACCGCCATCTGTATGAACATGTAAATATCTACAATGCCATCTGTATGAACATGGAAATATCTACACCGCTAACTGTATGAACATGGAAATATCTACACCGCTATCTGTATGAACATAGAAATATCGACACCGCTATCTGTATGAACATGGAAATATCTACAACGCTATCTGTATGAACATGGACATATCTACACCGCTATCTGAATGAACATGCAAATATCTACAGAGCTTTCTGTATATCAATGGAAATATCTACACTGCTATCTCTATAAACATGGAAATAACTACACTGCTATCTGTATAAACATGGAAATATCTTCACCGCCATCTCTGTGAACATTGAAATATCTACACCGCCATTTGTATGAACATGGAAATATCTACACAGCCATCTTTATGAACATGGAAATATCTTCACCGCCATCTGTATGAACATGGATATATGTGCACCGGCATCTGGATGAACATGGAAATACCTACACCGCTATCTGCATGAACATGGAAATATCTACACAGCTATCTGAATATACATGGAAATATCTACACAGATTTCTCTATAAATATGGAAATAACTACAGCGCTATCTCTGTAAACTTTGAAATATCTACACTGCCATATGTATGAACATGGAAATATCTACAACGCCATCTGTACAAACATGGACATATCTACACCGTCATGTGTATTAAGATGGAAAATCTACACCGCTATCTGTATAAACATGGAAATATCTACAACGCTGCCTCTATAAACTTGGAAATAACTACACCACTATCTCTGTAAACATGGAAATATCTAGACCGCCATCTCTATAAACATGGAAATATCTACACCACCATATGTATAAACATGGAATTATCTATACCGCTATCTGCATAAACATGGAAATATCTACACCGCCATCTGTACGAACATGGAAATATCAATACCGCCATCTGTATGAACATGGAAATATCTACACCGCCATCTGTATGAACATGGAAATATCTACACTGCTAACTGTATGAACATGGAAATATCTACACCGCTATCTGTATGAACATGGAAATATCTACAACGTTATCTGTATGAACATGGAAATATCTACACCGCTATCTGTATGAACATGGAAATATCTACACCGCTATCTGTACGAACATGGAAATATCTACACCGCTATCTGTATGAACATGCAAATATCTACACAGCTATCTGTATATCAATGGAAATATGTACACAGCTATCTCTATAAACATGGAAATAACTACACTGCTATCTGTATAAACATGGAAATATCTACACTGCCACCTGTATGAACATGGAAATATCTACACTGCCATCCATACGAACATGGAAATATCTACACCGCCATCTCTATAAACATGGAAATATCTATACCGCCATCTGTATGAGCATGGAAATATCTACACCGCCATCTGTATGAACATGGAAATATCCACACCGCTAACTTTATGAACATGGAAATATCTACACCGCTATTGGTATGAACATGGAAATATCTACACCGCCATCTCTATGAACATGGAAATATCTACACCACTATTTGTATGAACATGGAAATATCTACACAGCTATCTGTATGAACATGGAAATATCTTCACCGCCATCTCTATGAACATGGATATATCTACACCAGCATCTGGATGAACATGGAAATATCTACAACGCTTCCTGCATGAACATGGAAATATCTACACCGCTATTTGTATATCTATGGAAAATCTACACTGCTATCTCTATAAACAAGGAAATAACTACACTGCTATCTGTATCAAAATGGAAATATCTACACCGCCATCTCTATGAACATGGAAATATCTACACAGCCATCTGTATGAACATGGAAATATCTACACCGCCATCTGTATGAACATGGAAATATCTATACCGCCATCTGTATGAACATGTAAATATCTACACCGCCATCTGTATGAACATGGAAATATCTACACCGCTAACTGTATGAACATGGAAATATCTACACCGCTATCTGTATGAACATGGAAATATCTACACCGTTACCTGTATGAACATGGAAATATCTACACCGCTATCTGTATGAACATGGAAATATCTACACCGCTATCTGTACGAACATGGAAATATCTACACCGCTATCTGTATGAACATGCAAATATCTACACAGCTATCTGTATATCAATGGAAATATCTACACTGCTATCTCTATAAACATGGAAATAACTACACTACTATCAGTATAAACATGGAAATATCTACACCGACACAAGTATGAACATGGAAATATCTACACTGCCATCCGTACGAACATGGAAATATCTACACCACCATCTGTATGAACATGTAAATATCTGCAACACCATCTGTATGAACATGGAAATATCTACACCGCTAACTGAATGAACATGGAGATATCTACACCGCTATCTGTATGAACATGGAAATATCTACACCGCCATCGGTACGAACATGGAAATATCTATACCGCCATCTGTATGAACTTGTAAATATCTACACGGCCATCTGTATGAACATGGAAATATCTACACCGCTAACTGTATGAACATGGAAATATCTACACCGCTATTGGTATGAACATGGAAATATCTACACCGCTATCTGTATGAACAAGGAAATATCTACACTGCTATCTGTATGAACATGTAAATATCTACACCGCTATCTGTATGAACATGGAAATATCTACACCGCTATGTGTATGAACATGCAAACATCTACACAGCTATCTGTATATCAATGGAAATACCTACACTGCTCTCTCTATAAACATGGAAATAACTACACTGCTATCTGTATAAACAGGGAAATATCTACACCGCCACCTGTATGAACATGTAAATATCTACACCGCGATCCGTACGAACATGGAAATATCTACATCGCCATCTGTATGAACATGTAAATATCTACACCGCCATCTGTATTAACATGGAAACATCTACACCGCTAACTGTATGAACATGGAAATATCTACACCGCTATAGGTATGAACATGGAAAAATCTACAACGCTATATGTATGAACATGGAAATATCTACACCGCTATCTGTATGAACATGGAAATATCTACACCGCTATCTGTATGAACATGGAAATATCTACACCGCCATCTGTATGAACATGTAAATATCTACAATGCCATCTGTATGAACATGGAAATATCTACACCGCTAACTGTATGAACATGGAAATATCTACACCGCTATCTGTATGAACATAGAAATATCTACACCGCTATCTGTATGAACATGGAAATATCTACACCGCTATCTGTATGAACATGGAAATATCTACACCGCTATCTGTATGAACATGGAAATATCTACACCGCCATATGTATGAACATGGAAATATCTACAATGCCATCTGTATGAACATGGAAATATCTACACCGCTAACTGTATGAACATGGAAATATCTACACCGCTATCTGTATGAACATAGAAATATCTACACCGCTATCTGTATGAACATGGAAATATCTACACCGCTATCTGTATATCCTTGGAAATATCTACACTGCTATCTGTATAAAAATGGAAATAACTACACTGCTATCTGTATAAACATGGAAATATCTACAACGCTAAATGTATGGACATGAAAATATCTACACCGCTATTGGTATGAACATGGAAATATCTACACCGCCATCTCTATGAACATGGAAATATCTACACCACTATTTGTATGAACAAGGAAATATCTACACCGCTATCTGTATGAACATGGAAATATCTACACCGCTATCTGTACGAACATGGAAATATCTACACCGCTTTTTCTGTATGAACATGGAAATATCTACACAGCTATCTGTATATCAATGGAAATATCTACACTTCTATCTCTATAAACATGGAAAAAACTACACTACTATCTGTATAAACATGGAAATATCTACACCGCCACCTGTATGAACATGGAAATATCTACACTGCCATCCATACGAACATGGAAATATCTACACCACCATCTGTATGAACATGTAAATATCTGCAACGCCATCTGTATGAACATGGATATATCTACACCGCTAACTGAATGAACATGGAAATATCTACACCGCTATCTGTATGAACATGGAAATATCTACACCGCCATCTGTATGAACATTTAAATATCTACACCGCCATCTTTATGAACATGTAAATATCTACACGGCCGTCTGTATGAACATGGAAATATCTACACCGCTAACTGTATGAACATGGAAATATCTACACCGCTATCTGTATGAACATGGAAATATCTACACCGCTATGTGTATGAACATGCAAACGTCTACACAGCTATCTGTATATCAATGGAAATACCTACACTGCTCTCTCTATAAACATGGAAATAACTACACTGCTATCTGTATAAACAGGGAAATATCTACACCGCCACCTGTATGAACATGTAAATATCTACACCGCGATCCGTACGAACATGGAAATATCTACACCGCCATCTGTATGAACATGTAAATATCTACACCACCGTCTGTATAAACATGGAAATATCTATACCGCTATCTGCATAAGCAATGAAATATCTACGCCGCCATCTCTATGAACATGGAAATATCTACACCGCCATCTGTATGAACATGGAAATATCTACACCGCTTACTGTATGAACATGGAAATAACTACACCGCTGTCTGTATGAACATGGAAATAACTACACCGCTACCTGTATGAACATGGAAATATCTACACCGCTATCTGTATGAACATGGAAATATCTACACCGCTATCTGTATGAACATGCAAATATCTACACAGCTATCTGTATAAAATTGAAATTATCTACACCACTATCTCTATAAACATGGAAATAACTACACTGCTATCTGTATAAACATGGAAATATCTACACCGCCATCTTTATGAACATGGAAATATCTACACCGCCATTTGTATGAAAATGGAAATACCTACACCGCCATCTCTATGAACATGGATATATCTACAGCGCCATTTGTATGAACATGGAAATATCTACACGGCCATCTGTATGTACTTGGATATATCTTCACTGACATCTGTATGAACATGGATATATCTACACCGGCATCAGGATGAACATGGAAATATCTACACGGCTATCTCCATGAACATGAAAATATCTACACAGCTATCTGCATATACATGGAAATATCTACAAAGATTTCTCTATAAATATGGAAATAACTACAGCGCTATCTCTATAAACTTCAAAATATCTACACCGCCATCTGTATGAACATGGAAATATCTACACCGCCATCTGTACGAACATGGACATATCTACACCGCCATCTTTAATAAGATGGAAATATCTACACCGCTATCTGTATAAACATGGAAATATCTGCCCATCTGTATAAACATGGAAATATCCGCACCGCTATCTGTATAAACATGGAAATATCTACACTGCTATCTGCATAAACATGGAAATATCCACACCGCTATCTGTGTAAACATGGAAATGTCAACACCGCTATCTGTGTAAACATGGAAATATCAACACCTCCATCTGTGTCAACATGAAAATATCTACAGCGCCATCTCTATAAACATGGAAATATCTACACCGCCATCTGTATGAACATGGAAATATCTACACCGCCATCTCTATAAACGTGGAAATATCTACACCGCTATCTGTATGAACTTGTAAATATCTGCACTGCTATCTGTATAAAATTGGAATTATCTACACCACTATCTCTATAAACATGGAAATATCTACACCGCTATCTGTATAAACATGGAAATATCTACACCGCTATCTGTATAAACATGGAAATATCTTCATCGCTATCTGTATAAACATGGAAATATCTACAACGCTGTCTCTATAAACTTGGAAATAACTACACCACTATCTCTATAAACATGGAAATATCTACACCGCCATCTCTATAAACATGGAAATACCTACACCACCATCTGTATAAACATGGAAATATCTATACCGCTATCTGCATAAACATGGAAATATGTACAGGGCCATCTCCATGAACATGGAAATATCTACACCGCCATCTGTACGAACATGGAAATATCTACACCGCCATCTGTATGAACATGTAAATATCTACTCCGCCATCTGTATGAACATGGAAATATCTACTCCGCTAACTGTATGAACAGGGAAATATCTACACCGCTATCTGTATGAAAATGGAGATATCTACACCGTTATCTGTATGAACATGGAAATATCTACACCGCTATCTGTAGGAACATGGAAATATCTACACCGCTATCTGTATGAACATGCAAATATCTACAAAGCTATCTGTATATCAATGGAAATATCTACACTGCTATCTTTAAAAACAAGGAAATAACTACACTGCTATCTGTATAAACTTGGAAATATCTACACCGCCACCTGTATGAACATGGAAATATCTACACCGCCATCAGTATGAACATGGAAATATCTACACCGCCATCTCTATAAACGTGGAATTATCTACACCACTATCTCTATAAACATGGAAATATCTACACCGCCATTTGTATGAACATGGAAATATCTACACCGCCATCTCTATACACATGGAAATATCTACACCGCCATTTGTATGAACATGGAAATATCTACACCGCCAGCTGTATGAACATGGAAATATCTTCACCGCAATCTGTATGAACATGGATATATCTACACCTGCATCGGGATGAACATGGAAATATCTACCCCGCTATCTGTATGAACATGGAAATATCTACACAGTTATCTGCATATACATGGAAATATCTACATAGATTTCTCTATAAATATGGAAATAACTACAGCACTATCTCTATAAACTTCGAAATACATACACCACCATCTGTATGAACATGGAAATATGTACAACGCCATCTGAACGAACATCGACATATCTTCACCGCCATCTGTATTAAGATGGAAATATCTACACCGCTATCTGTATAAACATGGAAATATCTGCCCAACTATCTGTATAAACATGGAAATATCCGCAACACTATCTGTATGAACATGGAAATATCTACACCGCTAACTGTGTGGACATGAAAATATCTACACTGCTATTGGTATGAACATAAAAATATCTACAACGCTATCTGCATGAACATGGAAATATCTACACCGCTATCTGTATGAACATGGAAATATCTACACCGCTATCTGTATGAACATGGAAATATCTACACTGCTATCTGTATGAACATGGAAATATCTACACAGCTATCTGTATAAAATTGAAATTATCTAAACCACTATCTCTATAATCATGGAAATAACTACACTGCTATCTGTATAAACATGGGAATATCTACACCGCCATCTCTATGAACATGGAAATATCTACACCGCCATTTGTATGAACATGGAAATATCTACACCGCCATCTCTATGAACATGGAAATATCTACACCGCCATTTGTATGAACATGGATATATCTACACCGGCATCTGGATGAACATGGAAATATCTACACCGCTATCTGCATGAACATGGAAATATCTACACAGCTATCTGAATATACATGGAAATATCTACACAGATTTCTCTATAAATATGGAAATAACTACAGCGCTATCTCTATAAACTTCGAAATATCTACACCGCCATCTGTATGAACATGGAAATACCTACACCTCCATCAGTACGAACATGGACATATTTACACCGCCATCTGTATGGAAATATCTACACCGCTATCTGTATAAACATGGAAATATCTGCCCATCTGTATAAACATGGAAATATCCGCACCGCTATCTGTATAAACATGGAAATATCTACACCGCTATCTGCATAGACATGGAAATATCCACACTGCTATCTGTGTAAACATGGAAATATCTACACCGCCATCTGTGTAAACATGAAAATATCTACACCGAAATCTCTATAAACATGGAAATATCTACACCACCATATGTATGAACATGGAAATATCTACACCGCCATCTGTATGAACATGGAAATATCTACACCGCCATCTCTATAAACGTGGAAATATCTACACCGCTATCTGTATGAACTTGGAAATATCTACACTGCTCTCGGTATAAAATTCAAATTATCTACACCGCTATCTGTATAAACATGGAAACATCTACACTGTCATCTGTATAAACATGGAAATATCTACACCGCTATCTGTATAAACATGGAAATATCTTCACCGCTATCTGTATAAACATGGAAATATCTACAATGCTGTCTCTATAAACGTGGAAATAACTACACCACTATCTCTATAAACATGGAAATATCTAGACCGCCATCTCTATAAACATGGAAATATCTACACCACCATCTGTATAAACATGGAAATATCTATACCGCTATCTGCATAAACATGGAAATATCTACACCGCCATCTCTATGAACATGGAAATATCTACACCGCCATCTGTATGACCATGGAAATATCTACACCGCCATCTGCATGAACATTTAAATATCTACACCGCCATCTGTATGCACATGGAAATATCTACAACGCTAACTGTATGAACATGGAAATATTTACACCGCTATCTGTATGAACATGGAAATATCTACACCGTTATCTGTATGAACATGGAAATATCTACACCGCTATGTGTATGAACATGGAAATATCTACACCGCTATCTGTATGAACATGGAAATATCTACACCGCCCTCTGAACATGGAAATATCTACACCGCTATCTGTAAGAACATGCAAATATCTACACAGCTATCTGTATATCAATGGAAATATATACACTGCTATCTCTATAAACTTGGAAATATCTACACTGCTATCTGTATAAACATGGAAATATCTACACCGCCATCTCTATGAACATGGAAATATATACAACGCCATTTGTATGAACATGGAAACATCTACACCGCCATCTCTGAACATGGAAATATCTACACCGCCTTTTGAATGAACATGGAAATATCCACACCGCCATCTGTATGAACATGGAAATATCTTCACTGCCGTCTGTATGAGCATGGATATATCTACACCGGCATCTGGATGAACATGGAAATATCTACACCGCTATCTGCATGAACATCTAAATATCTACACGGCTATCAGCATATACATGGAAATATCTACACAGATTTCTCTATCAATACGGATATAACTACAATGCTATCTCTATAAACTTCGAAATATCTACACCGCCATCTGTATGAACATGGAAATATCTACACCGCCATCTGTACTAACATGGACATATCTACACCGTCATCTGTATTAAGATGGAAATATCTACACCGATATCTGTATAAACATTGAAATATCTGCCCAACTATCTGTATAAACATGGAAATATCCGCACTGCTATCTCTATAAACATGGAAATATCTACACCGCTATCTGAATAAACATGGAAATATCCACACCGCTATCGGCGTAAACATGGAAATGTCTACACCGCGATCTGTGTAAACATGGAAATACCTACACCACCATCTGTGCAACATGGAAATATCTACACCGCCATCTCTATAAACATGGAAATATCTACACCGCCGTCTGTATGAACATGGAAATATCTACACCACTAACTGTATGAACAGCGAAATACCTACACTGCTATCTGTATGAACATGGAAATATCTACACCGCTATCTGTATGAGCATGGGAATATCTACAACGCTCTCTGTATGAACATGGAAATATCTACACCGCTATCTGTATGAACATGGAAATATTTACACCGCTATGTGTATGAACATGCAAATATCTAGACAGCTATCAGTATATCAATGGAAATATCTACACTGCTATCTCTATGAACATGGAAATATCTTCACCGCCATCTGTATGAACATGGATATATCTACACCGCCATGTGGATGAACATGGAAATATCTACACCGCTATCTGCATGAACATGGAAATATCTACACAGCTATCTGCATATACATGGAAATATCTACACAGATTTCTCTATAAATATGGAAATATCTACAGCGCTATCTCTATAAACTTTGAAATACCTACACCGCCATCTGTATGAACATGGAAATATCTACACCGCCATCTGTACAAACATGGACATATCTACACCGTCATCTCTATTAAGATGGAAATATCTACAACAGTATCAGTATAAACATGGAAATATCTGCCCATCTGTATAAACATGGAAATATCCGCACCGCAATCTGTATAAACATGGAAATATCTATACCGCTATCTGCATAATCATGGAAATATCCACACCGCTATCTGTGTAAACATGGAAATGTCTACACTGCTATCTGTGTAAACATGGAAATATCTACACCGCCATCTTTGTAAACATGATAATATGTACACCGCCATCTCTGTAAACATGGAAATATCTACACCGCCATCTGTAAGAACATGGAAATATCTACACCGCCATCTCTATAAACGTGGAAATATCTACACCGCTATCTGTATGAACTTGGAAATATCTACACTGCTATCTGTATAAAATTGAAATTATCTACACCCCTATCTCTATAAACATGGAAATATCTACACTGTTATCTGTATAAACATTGAAATATCTTCACCGCTATCTGCATAAACATGGAAATATCTACAATGCTGTCTCTATAAACTTGGAAATAACTAAACCACTATCTCTATAAACATGGAAATATATAAACCGCCATCTCCATAAAGAAGGAATTACCTACACCACCATCTGTATAAACATGGAAATATCTATACCGCTATCTGCATTAACCTAGAAATACCTACATCGCCATCTCTATGAACATGGAAATATCTACACCGCCATCTGTACGAACAAGGAAATATCTACACCGCCATCTGTTTGAACATGTAAATATCTACACCGCCATCTGTATGAACATGGAAATATGTACACCGCTAACTGTATGAACATGGAAATATCTACACCGCTATCTGTATGAACATGCAAATATCTACACAGCTATCTGTATATCAATGGTAATATCTACACTGCTATCTCTATAAACATGGAAATAACTACACTACTATAAGTATAAACATGGAAATATCTACACCGACACAAGTATGAACATGGAAATATCTACACTGCCATCCGTATGAACATGGAAATATCTACACCACCATCTGTATGAACATGTAAATATCTGCAACACCATCTGTATGAACATGGAAATATCTACACCGCTAACTGAATGAACATGGAGATATCTACACCGCTATCTGTATGAACATGGAAATATCTACACCGCCATCGGTATGAACATGGAAATATCTACACCGCCATCTGTATGAACTTGTAAATATCTACACGGCCATCTGTATGAACATGGAAATATCTACACCGCTAACTGTATGAACATGGAAATATCTACACCGCTATTGGTATGAACATGGAAATATCTACACCGCTATCTGTATGAACAAGGAAATATCTACACTGCTATCTGTATGAACATGTAAATATCTACACCGCTATCTGTATGAACATGGAAATATCTACACCGCTATCTGTATGAACATGCAAACATCTACACAGCTATCTGTATATCAATGGAAATACCTACACTGCTCTCTCTATAAACATGGAAATAACTACACTGCTATCTGTATAAACAGGGAAATATCTACACCGCCACCTGTATGAACATGTAAATATCTACACCGCGATCTGTACGAACATGGAAATACCTACATCGCCATCTGTATGAACATGTAAATATCTACACCGCCATCTGTATGAACATGGAAACATCTACACCGCTAACTGTATGAACATGGAAATATCTACACCGCTATTGGTATGAACATGGAAAAATCTACAACGCTATCTGTATGAACATGGAAATATCTACACCGCTATCTGTATGAACATGGAAATATCTACACCGATATCTGTATGAACATGGAAAAATCTGCACCGCTATCTGTATGAACATGGAAATATCTACACCGCTATCTGTATGAACATGCAAATATCTACACAGCTATCTGTATATCAATGGAAATATCTACACTGCTATCTCTATAAACATGTAAATAACTACACTGCTATCTGTATAAACATGGAAATATCTACACTGCTATCTGCATAAACATGGAAATATTCACACCGCTATCTGTGTACACATGGAAATGTCTACACCGCTATCTGTGTAAACATGGAAATATCTACACCGCCATCTGTGTAAACATGAAAATATCTACACCGCCATCTCTATGAACATGGACATATCTACACCGCCATTTGTATGAACATGGAAATATCTACACCGCCATCTCTATGAACATGAAATATCTACACCGCCATCTGTATGAACATGGAAATATCTACACCGCCATCTGTAAGAACATGGAAATATCTGCACCGCCATCTCTATAAACGTGGAAATATCTACACCGCTATCTGTATGAACTTGGAAATATCTACACTGCTCTCTTTATAAAATTGAAATTATCTACACCACTATCTCTATAAACATGGAAATATCTACACTGCTATCTGTATAAACATGGAAATATCTACACCGCTATCTGTATAAACATGGAAATATCTTCACCGCTATCTGTATAAACATGGAAATATCTACAACGCTGTCTCTATAAACTTGGAAATAACTACACCACTATCTCTGTAAACATGGAAATATCTAGACCGCCATCTCTATAAATATGGAAATATCTACACCACCATCTGTATTAACATGGAAATATCTATACCGCTCTCTGCATAAACATGGAAATATCTACACCGCCATCTCTATGATCATGGAAATATCTACACCGCCATCTGTACGACCATGGAAATATCTACACCGCCATCTGTAGGAACATGGAAATATCTACACCGCCATCTGTATGAACATGGAAATATCTAGACAGCTATCAGAATATACATGGAAATATTTACACGGATTTCTCTGTAAATATGGAAGTAACTACAGCGCTATCTGTATAAACTTCGAAATATCTACACCGCCATCTGTATGAACATGGAAATATCTACACCGCCATCAGTACAAACATGGATATATCTACACCGCCATCTGTATTACGATGGAAATAACTACACCGCTATCTGTATAAACATGGAAATATCTGCCCAACTATCTGTATAAACATGGAAATATCCACACCGCTATCTGTGTAAACATGGAAATATCTACACTGCCATCTGTGTAAACATGAAAATATCTACACCGCCATCCCTATAAGCATGGAAATATCTAGACCGCCATCTCTATATACATGGAAACATCTACACCACCATCTCTATGAACATGGAAATATCTACACCGCCATCTGTACGAACATGGAAATATCTATACCACCATCTGTATGAACATGTAAATATCTACACCGCCATCTGTATGAACATGGAAATATCTACACCGCTAACTGTATGAACATGGAAATATCTACACCGCTATCTGTATGAACATGGAAATATCTACACCGTTACCTGTATGAACATGGAAATATCTTCACCGCTATCTGTACGACCATGGAAATATCTACACCGCCATCTGTAGGAACATGGAAATATCTACACCGCCATCTGTATGAACATGGAAATATCTAGACAGCTATCAGAATATACATGGAAATATTTACACGGATTTCTCTGTAAATATGGAAGTAACTACAGCGCTATCTGTATAAACTTCAAAATATCTACACCGCCATCTGTATGAACATGGAAATATCTACACCGCCATCAGTACAAACATGGATATATCTACACCGCCATCTGTATTACGATGGAAATAACTACACCGCTATCTGTATAAACATGGAAATATCTGCCCAACTATCTGTATAAACATGGAAATATCCACACCGCTATCTGTGTAAACATGGAAATATCTACACTGCCATCTGTGTAAACATGAAAATATCTACACCGCCATCCCTATAAGCATGGAAATATCTAGACCGCCATCTCTATATACATGGAAACATCTACACCACCATCTCTATGAACATGGAAATATCTACACCGCCATCTGTACGAACATGGAAATATCTATACCGCCATCTGTATGAACATGTAAATATCTACACCGCCATCTGTATGAACATGGAAATATCTACACCGCTAACTGTATGAACATGGAAATATCTACACCACTATCTGTATGAACATGGAAATATCTACACCGTTACCTGTATGAACATGGAAATATCTACACCGCTATCTGTATGAACATGGAAATATCTACACCGCTATCTGTACGAACATGGAAATATCTACACCGCTATCTGTATGAACATGCAAATATCTACACAGCTATCTGTATATCAATGGAAATATCTACACTGCTATCTCTATAAACATGGAAATAACTACACTACTATCAGTATAAACATGGAAATATCTACACCGACACAAGTATGAACATGGAAATATCTACACTGCCATCCGTACGAACATGGAAATATCTACACCACCATCTGTATGAACATGTAAATATCTGCAACACCATCTGTATGAACATGGAAATATCTACACCGCTAACTGAATGAACATGGAGATATCTACACCGCTATCTGTATGAACATGGAAATATCTACACCGCCATCGGTACGAACATGGAAATATCTATACCGCCATCTGTATGAACTTGTAAATATCTACACGGCCATCTGTATGAACATGGAAATATCTACACCGCTAACTGTATGAACATGGAAATATCTACACCGCTATTGGTATGAACATGGAAATATCTACACCGCTATCTGTATGAACAAGGAAATATCTACACTGCTATCTGTATGAACATGTAAATATCTACACCGCTATCTGTATGAACATGGAAATATCTACACCGCTATGTGTATGAACATGCAAACATCTACACAGCTATCTGTATATCAATGGAAATACCTACACTGCTCTCTCTATAAACATGGAAATAACTACACTGCTATCTGTATAAACAGGGAAATATCTACACCGCCACCTGTATGAACATGTAAATATCTACACCGCGATCCGTACGAACATGGAAATATCTACATCGCCATCTGTATGAACATGTAAATATCTACACCGCCATCTGTATTAACATGGAAACATCTACACCGCTAACTGTATGAACATGGAAATATCTACACCGCTATAGGTATGAACATGGAAAAATCTACAACGCTATATGTATGAACATGGAAATATCTACACCGCTATCTGTATGAACATGGAAATATCTACACCGCTATCTGTATGAACATGGAAATATCTACACCGCCATCTGTATGAACATGTAAATATCTACAATGCCATCTGTATGAACATGGAAATATCTACACCGCTAACTGTATGAACATGGAAATATCTACACCGCTATCTGTATGAACATAGAAATATCTACACCGCTATCTGTATGAACATGGAAATATCTACACCGCTATCTGTATGAACATGGAAATATCTACACCGCTATCTGTATGAACATGGAAATATCTACACCGCCATATGTATGAACATGGAAATATCTACAATGCCATCTGTATGAACATGGAAATATCTACACCGCTAACTGTATGAACATGGAAATATCTACACCGCTATCTGTATGAACATAGAAATATCTACACCGCTATCTGTATGAACATGGAAATATCTACACCGCTATCTGTATATCCTTGGAAATATCTACACTGCTATCTGTATAAAAATGGAAATAACTACACTGCTATCTGTATAAACATGGAAATATCTACAACGCTAAATGTATGGACATGAAAATATCTACACCGCTATTGGTATGAACATGGAAATATCTACACCGCCATCTCTATGAACATGGAAATATCTACACCACTATTTGTATGAACAAGGAAATATCTACACCGCTATCTGTATGAACATGGAAATATCTACACCGCTATCTGTACGAACATGGAAATATCTACACCGCTTTTTCTGTATGAACATGGAAATATCTACACAGCTATCTGTATATCAATGGAAATATCTACACTTCTATCTCTATAAACATGGAAATAACTACACTACTATCTGTATAAACATGGAAATATCTACACCGCCACCTGTATGAACATGGAAATATCTACACTGCCATCCATACGAACATGGAAATATCTACACCACCATCTGTATGAACATGTAAATATCTGCAACGCCATCTGTATGAACATGGATATATCTACACCGCTAACTGAATGAACATGGAAATATCTACACCGCTATCTGTATGAACATGGAAATATCTACACCGCCATCTGTATGAACATTTAAATATCTACACCGCCATCTTTATGAACATGTAAATATCTACACGGCCGTCTGTATGAACATGGAAATATCTACACCGCTAACTGTATGAACATGGAAATATCTACACCGCTATTGGTATGAACATGGAAATATCTACACCGCTATCTGTATGAACATGGAAATATCTACACCGCTATCTGTATGAACATGGAAATATCTACACCGCTATGTGTATGAACATGCAAACGTCTACACAGCTATCTGTATATCAATGGAAATACCTACACTGCTCTCTCTATAAACATGGAAATAACTACACTGCTATCTGTATAAACAGGGAAATATCTACACCGCCACCTGTATGAACATGTAAATATCTACACCGCGATCCGTACGAACATGGAAATATCTACATCGCCATCTGTATGAACATGTAAATATCTACACCGCCATCTGTATGAACATGGAAACATCTACACCGCTAACTGTATGAACATGGAAATATCTACACCGCTATAGGTATGAACATGGAAATATCTACAATGCTATCTGTATGAACATGGAAATATCTACACCGCTATCTGTATGAACATGGAAATATCTACACCGCTATCTGTATGAACATGGAAATATCTACACCGCCATCTGTATGAACATGTAAATATCTACAATGCCATCTGTATGAACATGGAAATATCTACACCGCTAACTGTATGAACATGGAAATATCTACACCGCTATCTGTATGAACATAGAAATATCGACACCGCTATCTGTATGAACATGGAAATATCTACAACGCTATCTGTATGAACATGGACATATCTACACCGCTATCTGAATGAACATGCAAATATCTACAGAGCTTTCTGTATATCAATGGAAATATCTACACTGCTATCTCTATAAACATGGAAATAACTACACTGCTATCTGTATAAACATGGAAATATCTTCACCGCCATCTCTGTGAACATTGAAATATCTACACCGCCATTTGTATGAACATGGAAATATCTACACAGCCATCTTTATGAACATGGAAATATCTTCACCGCCATCTGTATGAACATGGATATATGTGCACCGGCATCTGGATGAACATGGAAATACCTACACCGCTATCTGCATGAACATGGAAATATCTACACAGCTATCTGAATATACATGGAAATATCTACACAGATTTCTCTATAAATATGGAAATAACTACAGCGCTATCTCTGTAAACTTTGAAATATCTACACTGCCATATGTATGAACATGGAAATATCTACAACGCCATCTGTACAAACATGGACATATCTACACCGTCATGTGTATTAAGATGGAAAATCTACACCGCTATCTGTATAAACATGGAAATATCTACAACGCTGCCTCTATAAACTTGGAAATAACTACACCACTATCTCTGTAAACATGGAAATATCTAGACCGCCATCTCTATAAACATGGAAATATCTACACCACCATATGTATAAACATGGAATTATCTATACCGCTATCTGCATAAACATGGAAATATCTACACCGCCATCTGTACGAACATGGAAATATCAATACCGCCATCTGTATGAACATGTAAATATCTACACCGCCATCTGTATGAACATGGAAATATCTACACTGCTAACTGTATGAACATGGAAATATCTACACCGCTATCTGTATGAACATGGAAATATCTACAACGTTATCTGTATGAACATGGAAATATCTACACCGCTATCTGTATGAACATGGAAATATCTACACCGCTATCTGTACGAACATGGAAATATCTACACCGCTATCTGTATGAACATGCAAATATCTACACAGCTATCTGTATATCAATGGAAATATGTACACAGCTATCTCTATAAACATGGAAATAACTACACTGCTATCTGTATAAACATGGAAATATCTACACTGCCACCTGTATGAACATGGAAATATCTACACTGCCATCCATACGAACATGGAAATATCTACACCGCCATCTCTATAAACATGGAAATATCTATACCGCCATCTGTATGAGCATGGAAATATCTACACCGCCATCTGTATGAACATGGAAATATCCACACCGCTAACTTTATGAACATGGAAATATCTACACCGCTATTGGTATGAACATGGAAATATCTACACCGCCATCTCTATGAACATGGAAATATCTACACCACTATTTGTATGAACATGGAAATATCTACACAGCTATCTGTATGAACATGGAAATATCTTCACCGCCATCTCTATGAACATGGATATATCTACACCAGCATCTGGATGAACATGGAAATATCTACAACGCTTCCTGCATGAACATGGAAATATCTACACCGCTATTTGTATATCTATGGAAAATCTACACTGCTATCTCTATAAACAAGGAAATAACTACACTGCTATCTGTATCAAAATGGAAATATCTACACCGCCATCTCTATGAACATGGAAATATCTACACAGCCATCTGTATGAACATGGAAATATCTACACCGCCATCTGTACGAACATGGAAATATCTATACCGCCATCTGTATGAACATGTAAATATCTACACCGCCATCTGTATGAACATGGAAATATCTACACCGCTAACTGTATGAACATGGAAATATCTACACCGCTATCTGTATGAACATCGAAATATCTACACCGTTACCTGTATGAACATGGAAATATCTACACCGCTATCTGTATGAACATGGAAATATCTACACCGCTATCTGTACGAACATGGAAATATCTACACCGCTATCTGTATGAACATGCAAATATCTACACAGCTATCTGTATATCAGTGGAAATATCTACACTGCTATCTCTATAAACATGGAAATAACTACACTACTATCAGTATAAACATGGAAATATCTACACCGACACAAGTATGAACATGGAAATATCTACACTGCCATCCGTACGAACATGGAAATATCTACACCACCATCTGTATGAACATGTAAATATCTGCAACACCATCTGTATGAACATGGAAATATCTACACCGCTAACTGAATAAACATGGAGATATCTACACCGCTATCTGTATGAACATGGAAATATCTACACCGCCATCGGTACGAACATGGAAATATCTATACCGCCATCTGTATGAACTTGTAAATATCTACACGGCCATCTGTATGAACATGGAAATATCTACACCGCTAACTGTATGAACATGGAAATATCTACACCGCTATTGGTATGAACATGGAAATATCTACACCGCTATCTGTATGAACAAGGAAATATCTACACTGCTATCTGTATGAACATGTAAATATCTACACCGCTATCTGTATGAACATGGAAATATCTACACCGCTATGTGTATGAACATGCAAACATCTACACAGCTATCTGTATATCAATGGAAATACCTACACTGCTCTCTCTATAAACATGGAAATAACTACACTGCTATCTGTATAAACAGGGAAATATCTACACCGCCACCTGTATGAACATGTAAATATCTACACCGCGATCCGTACGAACATGGAAATATCTACATCGCCATCTGTATGAACATGTAAATATCTACACCGCCATCTGTATTAACATGGAAACATCTACACCGCTAACTGTATGAACATGGAAATATCTACACCGCTATAGGTATGAACATGGAAAAATCTACAACGCTATATGTATGAACATGGAAATATCTACACCGCTATCTGTATGAACATGGAAATATCTACACCGCTATCTGTATGAACATGGAAATATCTACACCGCCATCTGTATGAACATGTAAATATCTACAATGCCATCTGTATGAACATGGAAATATCTACACCGCTAACTGTATGAACATGGAAATATCTACACCGCTATCTGTATGAACATAGAAATATCTACACCGCTATCTGTATGAACATGGAAATATCTACACCGCTATCTGTATGAACATGGAAATATCTACACCGCTATCTGTATGAACATGGAAATATCTACACCGCCATATGTATGAACATGGAAATATCTACAATGCCATCTGTATGAACATGGAAATATCTACACCGCTAACTGTATGAACATGGAAATATCTACACCGCTATCTGTATGAACATAGAAATATCTACACCGCTATCTGTATGAACATGGAAATATCTACACCGCTATCTGTATATCCTTGGAAATATCTACACTGCTATCTGTATAAAAATGGAAATAACTACACTGCTATCTGTATAAACATGGAAATATCTACAACGCTAAATGTATGGACATGAAAATATCTACACCGCTATTGGTATGAACATGGAAATATCTACACCGCCATCTCTATGAACATGGAAATATCTACACCACTATTTGTATGAACAAGGAAATATCTACACCGCTATCTGTATGAACATGGAAATATCTACACCGCTATCTGTACGAACATGGAAATATCTACACCGCTTTTTCTGTATGAACATGGAAATATCTACACAGCTATCTGTATATCAATGGAAATATCTACACTTCTATCTCTATAAACATGGAAATAACTACACTACTATCTGTATAAACATGGAAATATCTACACCGCCACCTGTATGAACATGGAAATATCTACACTGCCATCCATACGAACATGGAAATATCTACACCACCATCTGTATGAACATGTAAATATCTGCAACGCCATCTGTATGAACATGGATATATCTACACCGCTAACTGAATGAACATGGAAATATCTACACCGCTATCTGTATGAACATGGAAATATCTACACCGCCATCTGTATGAACATTTAAATATCTACACCGCCATCTTTATGAACATGTAAATATCTACACGGCCGTCTGTATGAACATGGAAATATCTACACCGCTAACTGTATGAACATGGAAATATCTACACCGCTATTGGTATGAACATGGAAATATCTACACCGCTATCTGTATGAACATGGAAATATCTACACCGCTATCTGTATGAACATGGAAATATCTACACCGCTATGTGTATGAACATGCAAACGTCTACACAGCTATCTGTATATCAATGGAAATACCTACACTGCTCTCTCTATAAACATGGAAATAACTACACTGCTATCTGTATAAACAGGGAAATATCTACACCGCCACCTGTATGAACATGTAAATATCTACACCGCGATCCGTACGAACATGGAAATATCTACATCGCCATCTGTATGAACATGTAAATATCTACACCGCCATCTGTATGAACATGGAAACATCTACACCGCTAACTGTATGAACATGGAAATATCTACACCGCTATAGGTATGAACATGGAAATATCTACAATGCTATCTGTATGAACATGGAAATATCTACACCGCTATCTGTATGAACATGGAAATATCTACACCGCTATCTGTATGAACATGGAAATATCTACACCGCCATCTGTATGAACATGTAAATATCTACAATGCCATCTGTATGAACATGGAAATATCTACACCGCTAACTGTATGAACATGGAAATATCTACACCGCTATCTGTATGAACATAGAAATATCGACACCGCTATCTGTATGAACATGGAAATATCTACAACGATATCTGTATGAACATGGACATATCTACACCGCTATCTGAATGAACATGCAAATATCTACAGAGCTTTCTGTATATCAATGGAAATATCTACACTGCTATCTCTATAAACATGGAAATAACTACACTGCTATCTGTATAAACATGGAAATATCTTCACCGCCATCTCTGTGAACATTGAAATATCTACACCGCCATTTGTATGAACATGGAAATATCTACACAGCCATCTTTATGAACATGGAAATATCTTCACCGCCATCTGTATGAACATGGATATATGTGCACCGGCATCTGGATGAACATGGAAATACCTACACCGCTATCTGCATGAACATGGAAATATCTACACAGCTATCTGAATATACATGGAAATATCTACACAGATTTCTCTATAAATATGGAAATAACTACAGCGCTATCTCTGTAAACTTTGAAATATCTACACTGCCATATGTATGAACATGGAAATATCTACAACGCCATCTGTACAAACATGGACATATCTACACCGTCATGTGTATTAAGATGGAAAATCTACACCGCTATCTGTATAAACATGGAAATATCTACAACGCTGCCTCTATAAACTTGGAAATAACTACACCACTATCTCTGTAAACATGGAAATATCTAGACCGCCATCTCTATAAACATGGAAATATCT
The DNA here is from genome assembly GCF_029281585.2 of Gorilla gorilla gorilla. Taxonomy (NCBI): domain Eukaryota; kingdom Metazoa; phylum Chordata; class Mammalia; order Primates; family Hominidae; genus Gorilla; species Gorilla gorilla. The sequence goes on along the minus strand of NC_073234.2, from coordinate 150,997,924 downwards.
ACACCACCATATGTATAAACATGGAATTATCTATACCGCTATCTGCATAAACATGGAAATATCTACACCGCCATCTGTACGAACATGGAAATATCAATACCGCCATCTGTATGAACATGGAAATATCTACACCGCCATCTGTATGAACATGGAAATATCTACACTGCTAACTGTATGAACATGGAAATATCTACACCGCTATCTGTATGAACATGGAAATATCTACAACGTTATCTGTATGAACATGGAAATATCTACACCGCTATCTGTATGAACATGGAAATATCTACACCGCTATCTGTACGAACATGGAAATATCTACACCGCTATCTGTATGAACATGCAAATATCTACACAGCTATCTGTATATCAATGGAAATATGTACACAGCTATCTCTATAAACATGGAAATAACTACACAGCTATCTGTATAAACATGGAAATATCTACACTGCCACCTGTATGAACATGGAAATATCTACACTGCCATCCATACGAACATGGAAATATCTACACCGCCATCTCTATAAACATGGAAATATCTATACCGCCATCTGTATGAGCATGGAAATATCTACACCGCCATCTGTATGAACATGGAAATATCCACACCGCTAACTTTATGAACATGGAAATATCTACACCGCTATTGGTATGAACATGGAAATATCTACACCGCCATCTCTATGAACATGGAAATATCTACACCACTATTTGTATGAACATGGAAATATCTACACAGCTATCTGTATGAACATGGAAATATCTTCACCGCCATCTCTATGAACATGGATATATCTACACCAGCATCTGGATGAACATGGAAATATCTACAACGCTTCCTGCATGAACATGGAAATATCTACACCGCTATTTGTATATCTATGGAAAATCTACACTGCTATCTCTATAAACAAGGAAATAACTACACTGCTATCTGTATCAAAATGGAAATATCTACACCGCCATCTCTATGAACATGGAAATATCTACACAGCCATCTGTATGAACATGGAAATATCTACACCGCCATCTGTATGAACATGGATGTATCTACACCGGCATCTGGTTGAACATGGAAATAACTACACCGCTATCTGCAGGAACATGGAACTATCTACACAGCTATCTGCATACACATGGAAATATCTACACAGATTTCTAAAGAAATATAGAAGTAACTACAGCGCTATCTCTATAAACTTCGAAATATCTACACCGCCATCTGTATGAAGATGGAAATATCTACACCACCATCTGTATAAACATGGAAATATCTATACCGCCATCTGCATAAACATGGAAATATCTACACCACCATCTGTATAAACATGGAAATATCTATACCGCTATCTGCATAAATATGGAAGGATATACACTGCCATCTGTATTAAGATGGAATATCTACACCGCTATCTGTATAAACATGGAAATATCCGCACCACTACCTGTATAAACACGGAAATATCCGCACCGCTATCTGTATAAACATGGAAATATCTACACCGCTATCTGCATAAACATGGAAATATACACACCGCTATCTGTGTAAACATGGAAATGTCTGCACCGCTATCTGTGTAAACATGGAAATATCTACACCGCCATCTGTGTAAACATGAAATTATCTACACTGCCATCTCTATAAACATGGAAATATCTACACCGCCATCTGTATGAGCATGGAAATATCTACACCGCCATCTCTATAAACCTGGAAATATCTACACCGCTATCTGTATGAACTTGGAAATATCTACACTGCTATCTGTATAAAATTGGAATTATCTACACCACTATCTCTATCAACATGGAAATATCTACACCGCTATCTGTATAAACATGGAAATATCTACACCACTATCTGTATAAACATGGAAATATCTTCACCGCTGTCTCTATAAACATGGAAATATCTACAACGCAGTCTCTATAAACATGGAAATATCAACAACACTGTCTCTATAAACTTGGAAATAACTCCACTACTATCTCTATAAACATGGAAATATCTACACCACCATCTGTATAAACATGGAAATATCTATACCGCTATCTGCATAAACATGGAAATATCTACACCGCCATCTCTATGAACATGGAAATACCTACACCACCATCTGTACGAACATGGAAATATCTACACCGCCATCTGTATGAACATGTAAATATCTACACCGCCATCTGTGAACATGGAAATATCTACAGCGCTATCTGTATGAACATGGAAATATCTACACCGGTATCTGTATGAACATGGAAATATCTACACCGCTATCTGTATGAACATGCAAATATCTACAAAGCTATCTGTATATCAATGGAAATATCTACACTGCTATCTATATAAACATGGAAATAACTACACTGCTATCTGTATAAACATGGAAATAGCTACACCGCCATTTCTATGAACAAGGAAATATCTACACCGCCATCTGTATGAACATGGAAATATCTACACCGCCATCTGTATGAACATGTAAATATCTACACTGTCATCTGTATGAACATGGAAAAATCTACACCGCTAACTGTATGTTCATGGAAATATCTACACCGCTATCTGTATGAAAATGGAAATATCTACACCGCTATCTGTATGAACATGGAAATATCTACACCGCTATCTGTATGAACATGCAAATATCTACACAGCTATCTGTATATCAATGGAAATATCTACACTGCTATCTCTATAAACATGTAAATAACTACAATGCTATCTGTATAAACATGGAAATATCTGCACTGCTATCTGCATAAACATGGAAATATCCACACCGCTATCTGTGTACACATGGAAATGTCTACACCGCTATCTGTGTAAACATGGAAATATCTACACCGCCATGTGTGTAAACATGAAAATCGCTACACCGCCATCTCTATCAACATGGAAATATCTACACCGCCATTTGTATGAACATGGAAATATCTACACCGCCATCTCAATGAACATGGAAATATCTACACCGCCATTTGTATGAACATGGAAATATCTACACCGCCATCTTTATGAACATGGAAATATCTGCACCTCCATCTCTATAAAAGTGGAAATATCTACACCGCTATCTGTATGAACTTGGAAATATCTACAATGCTCTCTTTATAAAATTGAAATTATCTACACCACTGTCTCTATAAACATGGAAATATCTACACTGCTATCTGTATAAACATGGAAATATCTACACCGCTATCTGTATAAACATGGAAATATCTTCACCGCCATCTGTATAAACATGGAAATATCTACAACGCTTTCTCTATAAACTTGGAAATAACACCACTATCTCTGTAAACATGGAAATATCTAGACCGCCATCTCTATAAATATGGAAATATCTACACCACCATCTGTATTAACATGGAAATATCTATACCGCTCTCTGCATAAACATGGAAATATCTACACCGCCATCTCTATGAACATGGAAATATCTACACCGCCATCTGTACGACCATGGAAATATATACACCGCCATCTGTATGAAAATGGAAATATCTACACCGCTATCTGTATGAACATGTAAATATCTACACCGCCATCTGTATGAACATGGAAATATCTACACCGCTATCTGTATGAAAATGGAAATATCTACACCGCTATCTGTATGAACATGTAAATATCTACACCGCCATCTGTATGAACATGGAAATATCTACACCGCTAACTGTATGAACATGGAAATATCTACACCGCTATCTGTATGAACATGGAAATATCTACACCACTATGTGTATGAACATGGAAATATCTACAGCGCCATCTGTATGAAGATGGAAATATCTACACCGCTCTCTGTATGAACATGGAAATATCTACACCGCTCTCTGTATGAACATGGAAATATCTACACCGCTATCTGAATGAACATGCAAATATCTATAAATCTGTCTGTATATCATTGGAAATATCTACACTGCTAAATCTATAAATATGGAAATAACTACACTGCTATCTGTATAAACGTGGAAATATCTACACCACCATCTCGATGAACATGGAATTATCTACACCGCCATTTGTATGAACATGGAAATATCTACACCGCCATCTCTATGAACATGGAAATATCTACACCGCCATCTGTATGAACATGGAAATATCTACACCGCCATCTGAATGAACATGGAAATACCTTCACCGCCATCTGTATGAACATGGATATATGTACGCCGGCATCTGGATGAACATGGAAATATCTACACCGCTATCTGCATGAACATGGAAATATCTACACAGCTATCTGAATATACATGGAAATATTTACACAGATTTTTCTGTAAATATGGAAATAACTACAGCGCACTCTCTATAAACTTCGAAATATCTACACCGCCATCTGTATGAACATGGAAATATCTACACCGCCATCAGTACAAACATGGATATAGCTACACCGCCATCTGTATTACGATGGAAATATGTACACCGCTATCTGTATAAACATGGAAATATCTGCCCGTCTATCTGTATAAACATGGAAATATCCACACCGCTATCTGTGTAAACATGGAAATATCTACACTGCCATCTGTGTAAACATGAAAATATCTACACCGCCATCCCTATAAACATGGAAATATCTAGACCGCCATCTCTATATACATGGAAACATCTACACCACCATCTCTATGAACATGGAAATATCTACACCGCCATCTGTACGAACATGGAAATATCTATACCGCCATCTGTATGAACATGTAAATATCTACACCGCCATCTGTATGAACATGGAAATATCTACACCGCTAACTGTATGAACATGGAAATATCTACACCGCTATCTGTACGAACATGGAAATATCTACACCGCTATCTGTATGAACATGCAAATATCTACACAGCTATCTGTATATCAATGGAAATATCTACACTGCTATCTCTATAAACATGGAAATAACTACACTACTATCTGTATAAACATGGAAATATCTACACCGCCACCTGTATGAACATGGAAATATCTACACTGCCATCCGTACGAACATGGAAATATCTACACCACAATCTGTATGAACATGTAGATATCTGCAACGCCATCTGAATGAACATGGAAATATCTACACCGCTAACTGAATGAACATGGAAATATCTACACCGCTATCTGTATGAACATGGAAATATCTACACCGCCATCTGTATGAACATGGAAATATCTACACCGCCATCTTTATGAACATGTAAATATCTACACGGCCATCTGTATGAACATGGAAATATCTACACCGCTAACTGTATGAACATGGAAATATCTACACCGCTATTGGTATGAACATGGAAATATCTACACCGCTATCTGTATGAACATGGAAATATCTACACCGCTATCTGTATGAACATGGAAATATCTACACCGCTATGTGTATGAACATGCAAACATCTACACAGCTATCTGTATATCAATGGATATACATACACTGCTCTCTCTATAAACATGGAAATAACTACACTGCTATCTGTATAAACAGGGAAATATCTACACCGCCACCTGTATGAACATGTAAATATCTACACCGCGATCCTTACGAACATGGAAATATCTACACCGCCATCTGTATGAACATGTAAATATCTACACCGCCATCTGTATGAACATGGAAACATCTACACCGCTAACTGTATGAACATGGAAATATCTACACCGCCATTTGTATGAACATGGAAATATCTACACCGCCATCTTTATGAACATGGAAATATCTGCACCGCCATCTCTATAAACGTGGAAATATCTACACCGCTATCTGTATGAACTTGGAAATATCTACACTGCTCTCTTTATAAAATTGAAATTATCTACACCACTGTCTCTATAAACATGGAAATATCTACACTGCTATCTGTATAAACATGGAAATATCTACACCGCTATCTGTATAAACATGGAAATATCTTCACCGCTATCTGTATAAACATGGAAATATCTACAACGCTGTCTCTATAAACTTGGAAATAACTACACCACTATCTCTGTAAACATGGAAATATCTAGACCGCCATCTCTATAAATATGGAAATATCTACACCACCATCTGTATTAACATGGAAATATCTATACCGCTCTCTGCATAAACATGGAAATATCTACACCGCCATCTCTATGAACATGGAAATATCTACACCGCCATCTGTACGACCATGGAAATATCTACACCGCCATCTGTATGAAAATGGAAATATCTACACCGCTATCTGTATGAACATGTAAATATCTACACCGCCATCTGTATGAACATGGAAATATCTACACCGCTATCTGTATGAAAATGGAAATATCTACACCGCTATCTGTATGAACATGTAAATATCTACACCGCCATCTGTATGAACATGGAAATATCTACACCGCTAACTGTATGAACATGGAAATATCTACACCGCTATCTGTATGAACATGGAAATATCTACACCGCTATCTGTATGAACATGGAAATATCTACAGCGCCATCTGTATGAACATGGAAATATCTACACCGCTATCTGTATGAACATGGAAATATCTACACCGCTATCTGTATGAACATGGAAATATCTACACCGCTCTCTGTATGAACATGGAAATATCTACACCGCTATCTGTATGAACATGCAAATATCTACAAATCTGTCTGTATATCATTGGAAATATCTACACTGCTATCTCTATAAATATGGAAATAACTACACTGCTATCTGTATAAACGTGGAAATATCTACACCACCATCTCGATGAACATGGAATTATCTACACCGCCATTTGTATGAACATGGAAATATCTACACCGCCATCTCTATGAACATGGAAATATCTACTCCGCCATCTGTATGAACATGGAAATATCTACACCGCCATCTGAATGAACATGGAAATATCTTCACCGCCATCTGTATGAACATGGATATATGTTCTCCGGCATCTGGATGAACATGGAAATATCTACACCGCTATCTGCATGAACATGGAAATATCTACACAGCTATCTGAATATACATGGAAATATTTACACAGATTTCTCTGTAAATATGGAAATAACTACAGCGCTATCTCTATAAACTTCGAAATATCTACACCGCCATCTGTATGAACATGGAAATATCTACACCGCCATCAGTACAAACATGGATATAGCTACACCGCCATCTGTATTACGATGGAAATATCTACACCGCTATCTGTATAAACATGGAAATATCTGCCCAACTATCTGTATAAACATGAAAATATCCACACCGCTATCTGTGTAAACATGGAAATATCTACACTGCCATCTGTGTAAACATGAAAATATCTACACCGCCATCCCTATAAACATGGAAATATCTAGACCGCCATCTCTATATACATGGAAACATCTACACCACCATCTCTATGAACATGGAAATATCTACACCGCCATCTGTACGAACATGGAAATATCTATACCGCCATCTGTATGAACATGTAAATATCTACACCGCCATCTGTATGAACATGAAAATATCTACACCGCTATCTGTATGAACATGCAAATATCTACACAGCTATCTGTATATCAATGGAAATATCTACACTGCTATCTCTATAAACATGGAAATATCTACACTACTATCTGTATAAACATGGAAATATCTACACCGCCACCTGTATGAACATGGAAATATCTACACTGCCATCCGTACGAACATGGAAATATCTACACCACAATCTGTATGAACATGTAGATATCTGCAACGCCATCTGAATGAACATGGAAATATCTACACCGCTAACTGAATGAACATGGAAATATCTACACCGCTATCTGTATGAACATGGAAATATCTACACCGCCATCTGTATGAACATGGAAATATCTACACCGCCATCTTTATGAACATGTAAATATCTACACGGCCATCTGTATGAACATGGAAATATCTACACCGCTAACTGTATGAACATGGAAATATCTACACCGCTATTGGTATGAACATGGAAATATCTACACCGCTATCTGTATGAACATGGAAATATCTACACCGCTATCTGTATGAACATGGAAATATCTACACCTCTATCTGTATAAACAAGTAAATATCTTGACCGCCATCTCTATAAACATGGAAATATCTACACCGCTATCTGTATAAACATGGAAATATCTACACCGCTATCTGAATAAACATGGAAATATCTACACTGCTATCTCTATAAACTTGGAAATAACTACACCACTATCTCTATAAACTTGGAAATATCTAGACCGCCATCTCTATAAACATGGAAATATCTACACCGCCATCTGTATCAGCATGGAAATATCTACACCGCTATCTGTATGAACATGGAAATACCTACACCGCTATCTGTATGAACATGCAAATGTCTACACAGCTATCTGTATATCAATGGAAATATATATACTGCTATCTCTATAAACATGGCAATAACTACACTTCTACCTGTATATACATGGAAATATCTACACTACCATCTCTATGAACATGGAAATCACTACACCGCCACTTGTATGAACATAGAAATATCTTCACCTCCATCTCTATGAACATGGAAATATCTACACCGTAATTTGTATGAACATGGAAGTAACTACACTGCAATCTGTATGAACATGGAAATATCTTTACTGCCATCTGTATGAACATGGATATATCTACACCGGCATCTGGATGAACATGGAAATATCTACACCGCTATCTGCATTAACATGGAAATATCTGCACAGCAATCTGCATATACATTTAAATATCTACACAGCTTTCTGTATAAACATGGAAATAACTACACCACTCTCTCTATAAACTTCGAAATATCTACACCACCATCTGTATGAACATGGAAATATCTACACCACCATCTGCAGGAACATGGAAATATCTACAGCGCCATCTGTATAAAGATGGAAATATCAGCACCGCTCTCTGTATAAATACGGAAATATCTACACCGCAATCTCTATAAACGTGGAAATATCTACACCGCTATCTGCATGAACATGGAAATATCTACATTGCTATCTGTATAAAATTGGAAATATCTACACTGCTATCTCTATAAACATGGAAATATCTACACCGCTATCTGAGTAAATGAGAAAATATATAGACCGCAATCTCTATAAACATGTAAATATCTACACCGCTATCTGTATAAACATGGAAATATCTACACCGCTATCTGTATAAACATGGAAATATCTACACAGCTATCTGTATAAACTTGGAAATATCTGCACCACTATCTGTATAAACATGGAAATATCTGCACCGCTATCAGTATAAATATGGAAATATCTACACTGCTATCTGTATAAACTGGTAAATATCCACACTGCTATCTCTGTCATCATGGAAATCTCTTCACCGCTATCTGTATAAACATGGAAATAACTACACCACTATCTCTATAAACATGCGAATAACTACAACACTATCTGTGTAAACATGGAAATGCCTATAGCGCTATCTGTGTAAACATGGAAATATCTACACTGCTATCTGTGAAAACATGGAAATATCTACACCGATATCTCTATGAACATGGAAATATCTACACCGCCATCAGTACGAAAATGGAAATATCTATACCGCCATCTGTATGAACATGTAAATATCTACACAGCTATCTGTATATGAATGGAAATATCTACACTGCTCTCTCTATAAACATGGAAAAAACTACACTGCTATCTGTATAAACAGGGAAATATCTACACCGCCACCTGTATGAACATGGAAATATCTACACTGCCATCCGTACGAAAATGGAAATATCTACACCGCCATCTGTATGAACATGTAAATACCTACACCGCAATCTGTATGAACATGGAAATACCTACACCGCTAACTGTATGAACATGGAAATATCTACACCGCTATTGGTATGAACATGGAAATATATACACCGCTATCTGTATGAACATGGAAATATCTACACCGCTATCTGTATGAACATGGAAATATCTACACCGCTATCTGCATGAACATGCAAATATCTACAGAGCTATCTGTATATCAATGGAAATATCTACACTGCTATCTCTATAAACATGGAAAAATCTACACTGCTATCTGTATAAACATGGAAATATCTACACCGCCATCTCTATGAACATGGAAATACCTACACCGCCATTTGTATGAACTTGCAAATATCTACACCGCCATCTCTGTGAACATGGAAATATCTACACCGCCATTTGTATGAACATGGAAATATCTACACCGCCATCTGTATGAACATGGAAATATCTTCACCGCCATCTGTATGAACATGGATATATGTGCACCGGCATCTGGATGAACATGGAAATACCTACACCGCTATTTGTATGAACATGGAAATATCTACACCGCCATCTGTATGAACATGGAAATATCTTCACCGCCATCTGTATGAACATGGATATATGTGCACCGGCATCTGGATGAACATGGAAATACCTACACCGCTATCTGCATGAACATGGAAATATCTACACAGCTATCTGAATATACATGGAAATATCTACACAGATTTCTCTATAAATATGGAAATAACTACAGCGCTATCTCTATAAACTTCGAAATATCTACACCGCCATCTGCATGAAGATGGAAATATCTACACTGCCGTCTGTACAAACATGGACATATCTACACCGCCAACTGTATTAAGATGGAAATATCTACACCGCTATCTGTATAAACATGGAAATATCTGCCCAACTATCTGTATAAACATGGAAATATCCGCACCGCTATCTGTATAAACATGGAAATATCTACACTGCTATCTGCATAAACATGGAAATATCCACACCGCTATCTGTGTAAACATGGAAATGCCTACACCGCTATCTGTGTAAACATGGAAATATCTACACCGCTTTCTGTATAAACATGGAAATATTCGCACCGCTATCTGTATAAACATGGAAATATCCGCACCGCTATCTGTATGAACATGGAAATTTCTACACCGCTATCTGCATGAACATAGAAATATCTACAACGCTATCTGTATGAACATGGAAATATCTACACCGGCATTTGTATGAACATGGAAATATCTACAATGCCATCTGTAGGAACATGGAAATATCTACACTGCCAACTGTAGGAAGATGGAAATATCTACAACGCCATCTGTATTAAGGTGGAAATATCTACACCGCTATCTGTATAAAAATGGAAATATCTACACTGCTATCTGTATAAACAAGGAAATATCTCCACCGCTATCTGTATAAACATGGAAATATCCACACCGCTATCTGAATAAACATGGAAATATCTGCAACACTATCTGTATAAACATGGAAATATCTACACCGCTATCTGTATAATCATGGAAATGTCCACACCGCTATTTGTGTAAACATGGAAATATCTTCACCGCTATCTGTATAAACTTGGAAATAACTACACCACTATCTCTATAAACATGTAAATATCTACAACGCTATCTGTGTAAACATGGAAAGGTCTACCCCGCTATCTGTGTAAACATGGAAATATCTACACAGCTTTCTGAATAAACATAGAAATATCTACACCGCCATCTCTATAAACATGGAAATATCTACAACGCCATCTGTATGAACATGGAAATATCTACACCGCCATCCGTATGAACATGGAAATATCTTCACTGCCATCTCAATGAAGATGGAAATATGTACACCGCCATCTGTATGAGCATGGAAATATCTACACCGCCATCTGTATGAACATGGAAATATCTACAATGCTAGCTGTATGAACATGGAAATATCTACACCGCTAACTGTATAAACATGGAAATATCTACACCGCTATCTTTATGAACATGGAAATATCTACATCACTATCTGTATGAACATGGAAATATCTGCACCGCTATCTGTATAAACATGGAAATATCTGCACCGCTATCTGTATAAACATGGAAATATCTGCACCGCTATCTGTATAAACATGGAAATATCCACACCGCTATCTGTGTCAACATGGAAATATCTTCACCGCTATCTGTATAAACATGGAAATAACTACACCGCTATCTCTACAAACATATAAATAACTACACCACTATCTCTATAAACTTGGAAATATCTAGACCGCCATCTCTATAAACATGGAAATATCTACACCGCCATCTGTATGAACATGGAAATATCTACACCGCTATCTGTATGAACATGGAACTATCTACACCACTATCTGTATGAACATGCAAATATCCACACAGCTATCTGTATATCAATGGAAATATATATACTGCTATCTCTATAAACATGGCAATAACTACACTGCTATCCGTATAAACATGGAAATATCTACACCGCCATCTCTATGAACATGGAAATCGCTACACCGCCATTTGTATGAACATGGAAATATCTACACTGCTATCTGTATAAACATGGAAATATCTACACCGCTATCTGTGTAAACATGGAAATATCTACACCACTATCTCTATAAACATGGAAATATCTAGAACGCCATTTCTAAAAACATGGAAATATCTAAACCACCATCTGTATACACATGGAAATATCTATACCGCTATCTGTAGAAACATGGAAATATCTACACCGCTATCTCTATAAACTTGGAAATATCTGCAACGTTATATGTATCAACATGGAAATATCTACACCAACATATGTATAAAGATGGAAATAAATATCTACACCACAATCAGTATGGACAATGAAATATCTACAGCACTATCTGTATAAACATTTAAATATCTACACCGCTATCTGCGAAATCATGGAAATATCTACACCGCTTCCTCTGTTAACATGGAAATATCTACACCGCTATCTGTATAAACAAGGAAATATCTACACTGCCATCTCTGTAAACATGGAAATAACTACACCGCTATCTGTATGAACATGAAAATATCTACAGCGCCATCTGTATAAACATGGAAGTATCTACACGGCTATCTCTATAAACATGAAAATATCTAAACCGCCATCTCTCTAAAAACGGAAATATCTACACCGCCATCTTTATAAACACGCAAATATCTATACGCCCCTCTGTATGAACATGGAAATATTTCCAACGCCATCTCTATAAAGATGGAAATATGCACACCGCCATCTGTATAAACATGGAAATATCTACACCGCTATCTCTATAAACATAGAAGTATCTACAACGCTATCTGTGTATACATGGAAATATCCACACTGCCATCTGTGTAAACATGGAAATAGCTACACCGACATCTGTATGAACATGGAAATATCTACATGGCCATCTGTATAAACATGGAAATATCTACACCGCTATCACTATAAACTTGGAAATATCTGCACCGCTATGTGTATCAAGATGAAAATATCTACACCGCTTTCTCAGTAAACATTTAAATATCTACACCGCCATCTGTATGACCATGGAAATATCTACACCGCCTTCTGGATGAACATGGAAATATCTACACCGCTATCTGTATGAACTTGGAAATATCTACACCGCTATCTGTATAAACATGCAAATATCTACACCGCTTTCTGTATAAACAAGGAAATAGCAACACCGCCATCTCTATAAACATGGAAATATCTACACTGCCATCTGTAAAAACATGGAAATATCCACACCGCTATCTGTATATGCATAGAAATACCTACACCCCTACTGTATGAACATGGAAAAATCTGCACCGCTGTATGTATAAACATCTAGATATCTACACCGATATCTCTATAAACATGGAAATATGTACACCGCCATCTGTAGAAACATGGAAATATCTACACTGCCATCTCTATAAACATTTAAATATCTCCACAGCCATCTGTGTGAATATGGAAATATCTACACCACCATCTGTATAAAGATGGAAATAAATATTTACCCCCCAATCAGTATGGACATGGTAATATCTACACCGCTATATGTATAAACATTTAAATATCTACACCGCTATCTGCATAAACATGGAAATATCTACACCGCTACCTCTGTAAACATGGAAATATCTTCACAGCTATCTGTATAAACATGGAAATATCAACACGGCTATCTCTATAAACATGGAAATATCTACAACGGTATCTGTGTAAACATGGAAATGTCTATACCACTATCTGTGTAAACATGGAAATTTCTACACCGCCATCTGTTTGAACATGGAAATATCCACAGCCCCATCACTATAAAGATGGAAATACCTACACCGCTATCTGTATAAACATGGAAATATCTTCACCGCTAAGTGTATAAGCATGGAAATATCTACAACGCTATGTGTATAAACATAGAAATATCTACACCGCTATCTGCATAAACATGGAAATATGTACACCGCTATCTGTATAAACATGGAAATATCTTCACCGCTATCTGTATAAACATGGAAATATCTACACCGCTCTCTGTATAAACATGGAAATATCTACACTGCTATCTGCAAAACGGGGAAGTGTCTACACCGCTATCTCTATAAACATGGAGATATCTACACCACCATCTGTACAAACATGGAAATGTCTACACCGCCATCTGTATGAACATGGAAATATCTACACCGCCGTCTCTATAAAGGTGGAAATAGCTACACCGCTCTCTGTATGTACATGGAAATATCTACACTGCTATCTGTATAAAAATGAAAATATCTACAACGCTATCTGTATAAACATGGAAATATCTACACCGCTATGTGTATGAACATGGAAATACCTACACCGCTATCTCTATAAACTTGGAAATACCTACACCACTATCTCTATAAACATGGAAATATCTAGACTGCCATTTCTACAAACATGGAAATATCTACACCGCCATCTGTATAAACATGGAAATATCCATACCGCTATCTGTAGAAACATGGAAATATCTACACCGCCATCTCTATAAACTTGGAAATATCTGCACCGCTATGTGTAACAACATGGAAATATCTACACCGCTATCTCTGTAAACATGGAAATATCTACACCGCCATCTGTATGACCATGGAAATATCTACACCGCCATCTGGATGAACATGGAAATATCTACACCGCTATCTGTATGAACATGGAAATATCTACACCGCTATCTCTATAAACATGCAAATATCTACACCGCTATCTGTATAAACAAGGAAATAGCTACACCGCCATCTCTATAAACATGGAAATATCTACACTGCCATCTGTAAAAGCATGGAAATATCCACATCGCTATCAGTATATACATAGAAATATCTACACCGCTACTATATGAACATGGAAATATCTACACCGCCATCTGTAGAAACATGGAAGTATCTACACTGCCATCTCTATAAACATGGAAATATCTACACAGCCATTTGTCAGAATATGGAAATATCTACACCACCATCTGTATAAAGATGGAAATATATATCTACACCGCAATCAGTATGGACATGGAATTATCAACACCGCCATCTGTATAAATATTTAAATATCTACACCGCTATCTGCATAATCATAGAAATATCTACAACGCTTCCTCTGTTAACATGGAAATATCTACACCGCTATCTGTATAAACAAGGAAATATCTACACTGCCATCTCTATAAACATGGAAATATCTACACCGTTATCTGTATGAACATGAAAATATCTACAGCGCCATCTGTATAAACATGGAAGTATCTACACGGCTATCTCTATAAAGATGAAAATATCTAAACCGCCATCCCTCTAAAAACGGAAATATCTACACCGCCATCTTTATAAGCACGGAAATACCTATACCGCCCTCTCTATGAACATGGAAATATCTACAACTCCATCTCTATAAAGATGGAAATATGTACACCGCCTTCTGTATAAACATGGAAAAATCTACACCGCTATCTCTATAAACATAGAAATATCTACAACGCTATCTGTGTATACATGGAAATATCAACACTGCCATCTGTGAAAACATGGAAATATCTACACCGCCATCTGTAAGAACATGGAAATATCTACATGGCCATTCGTATAAACATGGAAATATCTACAATGCCATCTCTATAAACATGGAAATATCTACACCGCCATCTGTATAAACATGGAAATATCTACACCGCCATCTGTATAAACATGGAAACATGAACACCGCCATCTCTATAATCATGGAAATATCTACACCGCCATCTGTATGAACATTTAAATATCTACGCCGCCACCTGCATAAAGATGCAAATATCCACACCGCTATCTGTATGAACATGGAAATACCTACACTGCTATCTGTATAAACATGGAAATATCTACACAGATTTCTCTATAAATATGGAAATAACTACAGCGCTATCTCTATAAACTTCGAAATATCTACACCGCCATCTGCATGAAGATGGAAATATCTACACTGCCGTCTGTACAAACATGGACATATCTACACCGCCAACTGTATTAAGATGGAAATATCTACACCGCTATCTGTATAAACATGGAAATATCTGTCCAACTATCTGTATAAACATGGAAATATCCGCACCGCTATCTGTATAAACATGGAAATATCTACACTGCTATCTGCATAAACATGGAAATATCCACACCGCTATCTGTGTAAACATGGAAATGCCTACACCGCTATCTGTGTAAACATGGAAATATCTACACCGCTTTCTGTATAAACATGGAAATATTCGCACCGCTATCTGTATAAACATGGAAATATCCGCACCGCTATCTGTATGAACATGGAAATTTCTACACCGCTATCTGCATGAACATGGAAATATCTACAACGCTATCTGTATGAACATGGAAATATCTACACCGGCATTTGTATGAACATGGAAATATCTACAATGCCATCTGTAGGAACATGGAAATATCTACACTGCCAACTGTAGGAAGATGGAAATATCTACAACGCCATCTGTATTAAGGTGGAAATATCTACACCGCTATCTGTATAAAAATGGAAATATCTACACTGCTATCTGTATAAACAAGGAAATATCTCCACCGCTATCTGTATAAACATGGAAATATCCACACCGCTATCTGAATAAACATGGAAATATCTGCACCGCTATCTGTATAAACATGGAAATATCTACACCGCTATCTGTATAATCATGGAAATGTCCACACCGCTATTTGTGTAAACATGGAAATATCTTCACCGCTATCTGTATAAACTTGGAAATAACTACACCACTATCTCTATAAACATGTAAATATCTACAACGCTATCTGTGTAAACATGGAAAGGTCTACACCGCTATCTGTGTAAACATGGAAATATCTACACCGCTTTCTGAATAAACATAGAAATATCTACACCGCCATCTCTATAAACATGGAAATATCTACAACGCCATCTGTATGAACATGGAAATATCTACACCGCCATCCGTATGAACATGGAAATATCTTCACCGCCATCTCAATGAAGATGGAAATATGTACACCGCCATCTGTATGAGCATGGAAATATCTACACCGCCATCTGTATGAACATGGAAATATCTACAATGCTAGCTGCATGAACATGGAAATATCTACACCGCTAACTGTATGAACATGGAAATATCTACACCGCTATCTTTATGAACATGGAAATATCTACATCGCTATCTGTATGAACATGGAAATATCTGCACCGCTATCTGTATAAACATGGAAATATCCACACCGCTATCTGTGTCAACATGGAAATATCTTCACCGCTATCTGTATAAACATGGAAATAACTACACCGCTATCTCTACAAACATGTAAATAACTACACCACTATCTCTATAAACTTGGAAATATCTAGACCGCCATCTCTATAAACATGGAAATATCTACACCGCCATCTGTATGAACATGGAAATATCTACACCGCTATCTGTATGAACATGGAACTATCTACACCACTATCTGTATGAACATGCAAATATCCACACAGCTATCTGTATATCAATGGAAATATATATACTGCTATCTCTATAAACATGGCAATAACTACACTGCTATCCGTATAAACATGGAAATATCTACACCGCCATCTCTATGAACATGGAAATCGCTACACCGCCATTTGTATGAACATGGAAATATCTACACTGCTATCTGTATAAACATGGAAATATCTTCACCGCTATCTGTGTAAACATGGAAATATCTACACCACTATCTCTATAAACATGGAAATATCTAGAACGCCATTTCTAAAAACATGGAAATATCTAAACCACCATCTGTATACACATGGAAATATCTATACCGCTATCTGTAGAAACATGGAAATATCTACACCGCTATCTCTATAAACTTGGAAATATCTGCAACGTTATATGTATCAACATGGAAATATCTACACCAACATCTGTATAAAGATGGAAATAAATATCTACACCACAATCAGTATGGACAATGAAATATCTACAGCACTATCTGTATAAACATTTAAATATCTACACCGCTATCTGCGAAATCATGGAAATATCTACACCGCTTCCTCTGTTAACATGGAAATATCTACACCGCTATCTGTATAAACAAGGAAATATCTACACTGCCATCTCTGTAAACATGGAAATAACTACACCGCTATCTGTATGAACATGAAAATATCTACAGCGCCATCTGTATAAACATGGAAGTATCTACACGGCTATCTCTATAAACATGAAAATATCTAAACCGCCATCTCTCTAAAAATGGAAATATCTACACCGCCATCTTTATAAACACGCAAATATCTATACCCCCCTCTGTATGAACATGGAAATATTTCCAACGCCATCTCTATAAAGATGGAAATATGCACACCGCCATCTGTATAAACATGGAAATATCTACACCGCTATCTCTATAAACATAGAAGTATCTACAACGCTATCTGTGTATACATGGAAATATCCACACTGCCATCTGTGTAAACATGGAAATAGCTACACCGACATCTGTATGAACATGGAAATATCTACATGGCCATCTGTATAAACATGGAAATATCTACACCGCTATCACTATAAACTTGGAAATATCTGCACCGCTATGTGTATCAAGATGAAAATATCTACACCGCTTTCTCAGTAAACATTTAAATATCTACACCGCCATCTGTATGACCATGGAAATATCTACACCGCCTTCTGGATGAACATGGAAATATCTACACCGCTATCTGTATGAACTTGGAAATATCTACACCGCTATCTGTATAAACATGCAAATATCTACACCGCTTTCTGTATAAACAAGGAAATAGCTACACCGCCATCTCTATAAACATGGAAATATCTACACTGCCATCTGTAAAAACATGGAAATATCCACACCGCTATCTGTATATGCATAGAAATACCTACACCCCTACTGTATGAACATGGAAAAATCTGCACCGCTGTATGTATAAACATCTAGATATCTACACCGATATCTCTATAAACATGGAAATATGTACACCGCCATCTGTAGAAACATGGAAATATCTACACTGCCATCTCTATAAACATTTAAATATCTCCACAGCCATCTGTGTGAATATGGAAATATCTACACCACCATCTGTATAAAGATGGAAATAAATATTTACCCCCCAATCAGTATGGACATGGTAATATCTACACCGCTATATGTATAAACATTTAAATATCTACACCGCTATCTGCATAAACATGGAAATATCTACACCGCTACCTCTGTAAACATGGAAATATCTTCACAGCTATCTGTATAAACATGGAAATATCAACACGGCTATCTCTATAAACATGGAAATATCTACAACGGTATCTGTGTAAACATGGAAATGTCTATACCACTATCTGTGTAAACATGGAAATTTCTACACCGCCATCTGTTTGAACATGGAAATATCCACAGCCCCATCACTATAAAGATGGAAATACCTACACCGCTATCTGTATAAACATGGAAATATCTTCACCGCTAAGTGTATAAGCATGGAAATATCTACAACGCTATGTGTATAAACATAGAAATATCTACACCGCTATCTGCATAAACATGGAAATATGTACACCGCTATCTGTATAAACATGGAAATATCTTCACCGCTATCTGTATAAACATGGAAATATCTACACCGCTCTCTGTATAAACATGGAAATATCTACACTGCTATCTGCAAAATGGGGAAGTGTCTACACCGCTATCTCTATAAACATGGAGATATCTACACCACCATCTGTACAAACATGGAAATATCTACACTGCCATCTGTATGAACATGGAAATATCTACACCGCCGTCTCTATAAAGGTGGAAATAGCTACACCGCTCTCTGTATGTACATGGAAATATCTACACTGCTATCTGTATAAAAATGAAAATATCTACAACGCTATCTGTATAAACATGGAAATATCTACACCGCTATGTGTATGAACATGGAAATACCTACACCGCTATCTCTATAAACTTGGAAATACCTACACCACTATCTCTATAAACATGGAAATATCTAGACTGCCATTTCTACAAACATGGAAATATCTACACCGCCATCTGTATAAACATGGAAATATCCATACCGCTATCTGTAGAAACATGGAAATATCTACACCGCCATCTCTATAAACTTGGAAATATCTGCACCGCTATGTGTAACAACATGGAAATATCTACACCGCTATCTCTGTAAACATGGAAATATCTACACCGCCATCTGTATGACCATGGAAATATCTACACCGCCATCTGGATGAACATGGAAATATCTACACCGCTATCTGTATGAACATGGAAATATCTACACCGCTATCTCTATAAACATGCAAATATCTACACCGCTATCTGTATAAACAAGGAAATAGCTACACCGCCATCTCTATAAACATGGAAATATCTACACTGCCATCTGTAAAAGCATGGAAATATCCACATCGCTATCAGTATATACATAGAAATATCTACACCGCTACTATATGAACATGGAAATATCTACACCGCCATCTGTAGAAACATGGAAGTATCTACACTGCCATCTCTATAAACATGGAAATATCTACACAGCCATTTGTCAGAATATGGAAATATCTACACCACCATCTGTATGAAGATGGAAATATATATCTACACCGCAATCAGTATGGACATGGAATTATCAACACCGCCATCTGTATAAATATTTAAATATCTACACCGCTATCTGCATAATCATAGAAATATCTACAACGCTTCCTCTGTTAACATGGAAATATCTACACCGCTATCTGTATAAACAAGGAAATATCTACACTGCCATCTCTATAAACATGGAAATATCTACACCGTTATCAGTATGAACATGAAAATATCTACAGCGCCATCTGTATAAACATGGAAGTATCTACACGGCTATCTCTATAAAGATGAAAATATCTAAACCGCCATCTCTCTAAAAACGGAAATATCTACACCGCCATCTTTATAAGCACGGAAATACCTATACCGCCCTCTCTATGAACATGGAAATATCTACAACTCCATCTCTATAAAGATGGAAATATGTACACCGCCTTCTGTATAAACATGGAAAAATCTACACCGCTATCTCTATAAACATAGAAATATCTACAACGCTATCTGTGTATACATGGAAATATCAACACTGCCATCTGTGAAAACATGGAAATATCTACACCGCCATCTGTATGAACATGGAAATATCTACATGGCCATTCGTATAAACATGGAAATATCTACAATGCCATCTCTATAAACATGGAAATATCTACACCGCCATCTGTATAAACATGGAAATATCTACACCGCCATCTGTATAAACATGGAAACATGAACACCGCCATCTCTATAATCATGGAAATATCTACACCGCCATCTGTATGAACATTTAAATATCTACGCCGCCACCTGCATAAAGATGCAAATATCTACACCGCTATCTGTATGAACATGGAAATACCTACACTGCTATCTGTATAAACATGGAAATATCTACACCGCTATCTCTATGAACATGAAAATATCTTCACCGCTATCTGTATAAACAAGGAAACATCTACACCGCCATCTCTATAAACATGGAAATACCTACACGGCTATCTGTATGAACATGAATATATCTACAGCGCCATCTGTATAAACATAGAGGCATCTACAACGCTTTCTCTATAAACATGGAAATAACTACTCCGCCATCTGAATGAACATGGAAGTATCTACAACGCTATCTGTATGAACATGGAAATATCTACACCGCTATCTGTATGAACATGGAAATATCTACACCGCTATCTGAATGAACATGGAAATATCAACTCCGCTATCTCTCTAAACATGGAAATAACTACACCGCTATCTCCTTAAACATGAAAGAATCTAGACCGCCCTCTCCATAAACATGGAAATACCTACAACGCCATCTGTATAAACATGGAAATATCTACACCACCATCAGTTTAAACATGGAAATATCTATAAGGCTATCTGTAAAAACATGGAAATATCTACACCGCTATCTGTATAAACATGAATATACCTAAACCGCTATCTGTATGAACATGGAAATATCTACACCGCTATCTTTATAAACATGGAAATATTTTCACAGCTATCTGTATAAACATGGAAATATCTACACCGCTATCTCTATAAACATTGAAATATCTACAACGGTATCTGTGTAAACATGGAAATGTCTACACCACTATCTGTGTAAACATGGAAATTTCTGCAGCGCCATCTGTTTGAACATGGAAATATCCACAGCGCCATCACTATAAAGATGGAAATACCTACACCGCTATCTGTATAAACATGGAAATATCTACACTGCTAAGTGTATAAGGATGGAAATATCTACACCGCTAAGTGTATAAGCATGGAAATATCTACAAAGCTATCTGTATAAACATGGAAATATCTACACCGCTATCTGTATAAACTTGGTAATATCTACACTGCTATCTGCAAAACAGGGAAGTGTCTACACCGCTATCTCTATAAACATGGAGATATCTACACTACTATCTGTATAAACATTGAAATATCTACACCACCATCTGTATGAACATGGAAATATCTACACGGCTATCTGTATGAACATGGAAATATCTACACCGCCATCTGTATAAACATGGAAATATCTACACCGCCATCTGTATAAACATGAAAACATCAACACCGCCCTGTCTATAACCATGGAAATATCTACACCGCCATCTGTATGAACATTTAAATATCTACGCCGCCAAATGCATAAAGATGCAAATATCTACACCGCTATCTGTATGAACATGGAAATATCTACACCACCATCTCTATAAACGTGGAAATATCTACACCGCCATCCGTATGAACATGGAAATATCTACACCGCCGTCTGTATGAACATGGAAATATCTACACTACTATCTGTATGAACAGGGAAATATCTTCACCGCTATCTGTATAAACATGGAAATATCTACACCGCTATCACTATAAACATGGAAATATCTACACCGCTATCTGTATCAACACGGAAATATCTACACCACCATCTCTATAAACATGGAAATATCTACACTGCAATCTGCATAAACATGGAAGTATCTACACCGCTATCTGTATATACATGGAAATATCTACACCGCTATCGATATAAACATGGAAATATCTACACCGTTATCTGTATAAATGTGGAAATAACTATACCGCTCTGTCTACAAACACGGAAATATCTACACCGCTATCTGCATAAACATGGAAATATCTACACCGCCATCTCTATGAACATGGAAATATCTACACAGCCATCTGTACGAACATGGAAATATCTACACAGCAATCTGTATGAACGTGTAAATATCTACACCGCCATCTGTATGAACACGGAAATATCTACCCCGCTATCTGTATGAACATGGAAATATCTATACCGCTATCTGTATGAACATGCAAATATCTACACAGCTATCTGTTTATCAATGGAAATATCTGCACTGTTATCTCTATAAACATGGAAATAACTACACTGCTATCTGTATAAACATGGAAATATCTACACCGCCACCTGTATGAACATGGAAATATCTACACTGCCACCCGTACGAACATGGAAATATCTACACCGCCATCTGTATGAATATGTAAATATCTACAATGCCATCTGTATGAACATGGAAATACCTACACCGCTGACTGTATGAACATGGAAATATATACAACGCTATCTGTATGAACATGGAAATATCTACACCGCTATCTGTATGAACATGGAAATATCTACACCGCTATCTGTATGAACATGGAAATATCTACACCGCTATCTGTATGAACATTGAAATATCTACACCGCTATCTGTATGAACATGCAAATATCTACACAGCTATCTGTATATCAATGGAAATGTCTACACTGAATCTCTATAAACATGGAAATAACTACACTGCTATCTGTATAAACATGGAAATATATACACCGCCACCTGTAGGAACATGGAAATATCTACACTGCCATCCATATGAACATGGAAATACCTACACCGCCATCTGTAAGAACACGTAAATATCTACACCGCCCTCTGTATGAACATGGAAATATCTACACCGCTAACTGTATGAACATGGAAATATCTGTACCGCCATCTGTACGAATATGGACATATCTACACCGCCGTCTGTATTAAGATGGAAATATCTACACCGCTATCTGTATAAACCTGGAAATATCTGCAACACTATCTGTATAAACATGGAAATATCCGCACCGCTATCTGCATGAACATGGAAATATCTACACCGCTATCTGCATAAACATGGAAATATCCACACCGCTATCTGTGTAAACATGGAAATGTCTACACCGCTACCTGTGTAAACATGGAAATATCTACACCACCATCTGTATAAACATGGAAATATCTATACCTCTATCTGCATAAACATGGAAATATCTGCACCGCCATCTCTATGAACGTGGAAATATCTACACCGCCATCTCTATGAACATGGAAATATCTACACCGCCACTTGTATGATCATGGAAATATCTACACTGCCATCCGTACGAACATGGAAATATCTACACCGCCATCTGTATGAACATGTAAATATCTACACCGCCATCTGTATGAACATGGAAATATCTACACCGCTAACTCTATGAACATGGAAATATCTACACCGCTATCGGTATGAACATGGAAATATCTACACCGCTATCTGTATGAACATGGAAATATCTACACCGCCATCTGTATGAACATGGAAATACCTACACCGCCACCTGTATGAACTTGGAAATATCTACACCGCCATCTGTATGAACATGTAAATATCTACAACGACGTCTGTATGAACATGGAAATATCTACACCGCTAACTGTATGAACATGGAAATATCTACACCGCTATCTGTATGAACATGGAAATATCTACACCGCTATCTGTATGAACATGGAAATATCTACACCGCTATCTGTATGAACATGGAAATATCTACACCGCTATCTGTATGTACATGGAAATATCTACACCGCTATCTGTATGTACATGCAAATATCTACACAGCTATCTGAATATCAATGGAAATATCTACACTGCTATCTCTATAAACATGGAAATAACTACACTGCTATCTGTATAAACACGGAAATATCTACACCGCCATCTCTATGAACATGGAAATATCTACACCGCCATTTGTATGAACATGGAAATATCTACACCGCCATCTCTATGAACATGGAAATATCTCCACCGCCATTTGTATGAACATGGAAACATCTACACCGCCATCTGTATGATCATGGAAATATCTTCACCGCCATCTGTATGAACATGGATATATGTACACCGGCATCTGGATGAACATGGAAATATCTACACCGCTATCTCCATGAAAATGGAAATATCTACACAGCTATCTGAATATACATGGAAATATCTACACAGATTTCCCTATAAGTACGGAAGTAACTACAGTGCTATCTCTATAAACTTCGAAATATCTACACCGCCATCTGTATGAACATGGAAATACCTACACCGCCATCTGTACGAACATGGACATATCTACACCGCCATCTGTACTAAGATGGAAATATCTACACCGCTATCTGTATAAACATGGAAATATCTGCCCAACTATCTGTATAAACATGGAAATATCCGCACCGCTATCTGTATAAACATGGAAATATCTACACTGCTATCTGCATAAACATGGAAATATCCACACCGCAATCTGTGTAAAGATGGAAATGTCTACACCGCTATCTGTGTAAACATGGAAATACCTACACCGCCATCTGTGTAAACATGAAAATATCTACAGCGCCATCCCTATAAACATGGAAATATCTACACCGCCGTCCGTATGAACATGGAAATATCTACACAGCTATCTGAATATACATGGAAAAATCTACACAGATTTCTCTATAAATATGGAAATAACTACAGCGCTATGTCTATGAACTTCGAAATATCTACACCGCCATCTGTATGAACATGGAAATATCTACACCGCCATCTGTACAAACATGGACATATCTACATCGCCATCTGTATTAAGATGGAAATATCTACACCGCTATCTGTATAAACATGGAAATATCTGCCAAACTATCTGTATAAACATGGAAATATCCGCACCGCTATCTGTATAAACATGGAAATGTCTACACTGGTATCTGCATAAACATGGAAATATACACACAGCTATCTGTGTAAACATGGAAATGTCTACACCGCTATCTGTGTAAACATGGAAATATCTACACCGCCATCCGTGTAAACATGAAAATATCTACACCACCATCCCTATAAACATGGAAATATCTACACCGCCATCTGTATGAACATGGAAATACCTACACCGCCATCTCTTTAAACGTGGAAATATCTACACCGCTATCTGTATGAACTTGCAAATATCTACACTGCTCTCTGTATAAAATTGAAATTATCTACACCACTATCTCTATAAACATGGTAATATCTACACTGCTATCTGTAGAAATATGGAAATATCTACAGCGCTATCTGTATAAACATGGAAATATCTTCACCGCTATCTGTATAAACATGGAAATATCAACAACGCTGTCTCTATAAACTTGGAAATAACTACACCACTATCTCTGTAAACATGGAAATATCTAGACCGCCATCTCTATAAACATGGAAATATCTACACCACCATCTCTACAAACATGGAAATATCTGTACCGCTATCTGCATAAACATGGAAATATCTACACCGCCATCTCTATGAAGATGGAAATATCTACACCGCCATCTGTATGAACATGGAATTATCTATACCGCCCTCTCTATGAACATGTAAATATCTACACTGTCATCTGTATGAACATGGAAATATCTACACCGCTAACTGTATGAACATGGAAATATCTACACTGCTGTCTGTATGAACATGGAAATATCTACACCGTTATCTGTATGAACATGCAAATATCTACACAGCTATCTGTATATCAATGGAAATATCTACACAGCTATCTCTATTAACATGGAAATGACTACACTGTTATCTCTATAAACATGGAAATATCTACACCGCCACCTGTATGAACATGGAAATATCTACACTGCCATCCGTACAAACATGGAAATATCTACACCGCCATTTGTATGAACATGGAAATATCTAAACCGCCATCTCTATGAACCTGGAAATGTCTACACCGCCATTTGTATGAACATGGAAATATCTACACCGCCATCTGTATGAACATGGAAATATCTTCACCACCATCTGTATGAACATGGACATATGTACACCGGCATCTGTATGAACATGGAAATATCTACACCGCTATCTGCATGAACATGGAAATATCTACACCGCTATCTGTACCAACATGGAAATATCTACACCGCTAACTGTATGAACATGGAAATATCTACACCGCTATCTGTATAAACATGGAAATATCTGCCCAACTATCTGTATAAACATGGAAATATCCGCACAGCTATCTGGATAAACATGGAAATATCTACACCGCTATCTGCATAAACATGGAAATATCCACACCGCTATCTGTGTAAACATGGAAATATCTACACCGCCATCTGTGTAAACATGAAAATATCTACACCGCCATCTGTGTAAACATGAAAATATCTAGACGGCCATCTCTATAAACATGGAAATAACTACACCACCATCTGTATAAACATGGAAATATCTATACCGCTATCTGCATAAATATGGAAATATCTAGACCGCCATCTCTATGAACATGGAAATATCTACACCGCCATCTATATGAACATGGAAATATCTATATCGCCATCTGTATGAACATGTAAATATGTACACCGCCATCTGTATGAACATGGAAATATCGACAACGCTAACTGTATGAACATGGAAATATCTACACCGTTATCTGTATGAACATGGAAATATCTACACCGCTATCTGTATGAACATGGAAATATCTACACCGCTATCTGTATGAACATGGAAATATCTACACCGCTATCTGTATGAACATGCAAATATCTACACAGCTATCTGTATATCAATGGAAATATCAACACTGCTATCTCAATAATCATGGAAATAACTACACTGCTATCTGTATAAACATGGAAATATCTACACCACCACCTGTATGAACATGGAAATATCTACACTGCCATCCGTACGAACATGGAAATATCTACACCGCCATCTGTATGAACATGTAAATATCTGCAACGCCATCTGTATGAACATGGAAATATCTACACCGCTAACTGAATGAATATGGAAATACATACACCGCTATCTGTATGAACATGGAAATATCTACACCGCCATCTGTATGAACATGGAAATATCTACACCGTCATCTGTATGAACATGTAAATATCTACACCGCCATCTTTATGAACCTGGAAATATCTCCACCGCTAACTGTATGAACATGGAAATATCTACACCGCTATTGGTATGAACATGGAAATATCTACACCGCTATCTGTATGAACATGGAAATATCTACGCTGCTATCTGTATGAACATGGAAATATCTACACCGCTATCTGTATGAACATGCAAATATCTACACAGCTATCTGTATATCAGTGCAAAGGTCTAAACTGCTATCTCTATAAACATGGAAATAACTACACTGGTATCTGTATAAACATGGAAATATCTACACCGCCATCTCGATGAACATGGAAATATCTACACCGTTATCTGTATGAACATGGAAATATCTACACCGCTATCTGTATGAACATGGAAATATCTACACCGCTATCTGTACGAACATGGAAATATCTACACTGCTATCTGTATGAACATGCAGATATCTTTACAGCTATCTGTATATAAATGGAAATATCCACACTGCTATCTCTATAAACATGGAAATAACTACACTGCTATCTGTATAAACATGGAAATATCTACACCGCCACCTGTATGAACATGGAAATATCTACACTGCCATCCGTACAAACATGGAAATGTCTACACCGCTATCTGTGTAAACATGGAAATATCTACAGCGCCATCGGTGTAAACATGAAAATATCTACACTGCCATCCCTATAAACATGGAAATATCTACACCGCCATCTGTATGAACATGGAAATATCTACACCGCCATCTCTATAAACGTGGAAATATCTACATCGCTATCTGTATGAACTTGGAAATATCTACACTGCTCTCTGTATAAAATTGAAATTATCTACAACACTATCTCTATAAACATGGAAATACCTACACTGCTATCTGTATAAACATGGAAATATCTACACCGCTATCTGTATAAACGTGGAAATATCTTCACCGCTATCTGTATAAACATGGAAATATCTACAACCCTGTCTCTATAAACTTTGAAATAACTACACCGCTATCTCTGTAAACATGGAAATATCTAGATCGACATCTCTATAAACATGGAAATATCTACACCACCATCTGTATAAACATGGAAATATCTATACCGCCATCTGCACAAACATGGAAATATCTACACCGCCATCTCTATGAACATGGAAATATCTACACAGCTAACTGTATGAACATGGAAATATCTACACCGTTATCTGTATGAACATGGAAATATCTACACCGTTTTCTGTATGAACATGGAAATATCTACACCGCTATCTGTATGAACATGGAAATATCTACACTGCTATCTGTACGAACATGGAAATATGTACACCGCTATCTGTATGAACATGCAAATATCTACACAGCTATCTGTATATCAATGGGAATATCTACACTGCTATCTCTATAAACATGGAAATAACTACACTGCTATCTGTATTAACATGGAAATATCTTCACCGCCACCTGTATGAACATGGAAATATCAACACTGCCTTCCGCATGAACATGGAAATATCTACACCGACATCTGTATGAGCATGTAAATATCTACACCGCTAACTGTATGAACATGGAAATATCTTCACCGCTACCTGTATGAACATGGAAATATCTACACCGCTATCTGTATGAACATGGAAATATCTACACCGCTATCTGTATGAACATGGAAATATCTACACCGCCCTCTGCATGAACATGGAAATATCTACACCACCGTCTGTATAAACATGGAAATATCTATACCGCTATCTGCATAAACAATGAAATATCTACGCCGCCATCTCTATGAACATGGAAATATCTACACCGCCATCTGTATGAACATGGAAATATCTACACCGCTTACAGTATGAACATGGAAATAACTACACCGCTGTCTGTATGAACATGGAAATAACTACACCGCTACCTGTATGAACATGGAAATATCTACACCGCTATCTGTATGAACATGGAAATATCTACACCGCTATCTGTATGAACATGCAAATATCTACACAGCTATCTGTATAAAATTGAAATTATCTACACCACTGTCTCTATAAACATGGAAATAACTACACTGCTATCTGTATTAACATGGAAATATCTACACCGCCATCTTTATGAACATGGAAATATCTACACCGCCATTTGTATGAAAATGGAAATACCTACACCGCCATCTCTATGAACATGGACATATCTACAGCCCCATTTGTATGAACATGGAAATATCTACACGGCCATCTGTATGTACTTGGATATATCTTCACCGACATCTGTATGAACATGGATATATCTACACCGGCATCTGGATGAACATGGAAATATCTACACGGCTATCTGCATGAACATGAAAATATCTACACAGCTATCTGCATATACATGGAAATATCTACACAGATTTCTCTATAAATATGGAAATAACTACAGCGCTCTCTCTATAAACTTCAAAATATCTACACCGCCGTCTGTATGAACATGGAAATATCTACACCGCCATCTGTACGAACATGGACATATCTACACCGCCATCTGTACTAAGATGGAAATATCTACACCGCTATCTGTATGAACATGGAAATATCTGCCCAACTATCTGTATAAACATGGAAATATCCGCACCGCTATCTCTATAAACATGGAAATATCTACACTGCTATCTGCATAAACATGGAAATATCCACACCGCAATCTGTGTAAAGATGGAAATGTCTACACCGCTATCTGTGTAAACATGGAAATACCTACACCGCCATCTGTGTAAACATGAAAATATCTACAGCGCCATCCCTATAAACATGGAAATATCTACACCGCCGTCCGTATGAACATGGAAATATCTACACAGCTATCTGAATATACATGGAAAAATCTACACAGATTTCTCTATAAATATGGAAATAACTACAGAGCTATGTCTATGAACTTCGAAATATCTACACCGCCATCTGTATGAACATGGAAATATCTACACCGCCATCTGTACAAACATGGACATATCTACATCGCCATCTGTATTAAGATGGAAATATCTACACCGCTATCTGTATAAACATGGAAATATCTGCCCAACTATCTGAATAAACATGGAAATATCCGCACCGCTATCTGTATAAACATGGAAATGTCTACACTGGTATCTGCATAAACATGGAAATATACACACAGCTATCTGTGTAAACATGGAAATGTCTACACCGCTATCTGTGTAAACATGGAAATATCTACACCGCCATCCGTGTAAACATGAAAATATCTACACCACCATCCCTATAAACATGGAAATATCTACACCGCCATCTGTATGAACATGGAAATACCTACACCGCCATCTCTTTAAACGTGGAAATATCTACACCGCTATCTGTATGAACTTGCAAATATCTACACTGCTCTCTGTATAAAATTGAAATTATCTACACCACTATCTCTATAAACATGGTAATATCTACACTGCTATCTGTAGAAATATGGAAATATCTACAGCGCTATCTGTATAAACATGGAAATATCTTCACCGCTATCTGTATAAACATGGAAATATCAACAACGCTGTCTCTATAAACTTGGAAATAACTACACCACTATCTCTGTAAACATGGAAATATCTAGACCGCCATCTCTATAAACATGGAAATATCTACACCACCATCTCTACAAACATGGAAATATCTGTACCGCTATCTGCATAAACATGGAAATATCTACACCGCCATCTCTATGAAGATGGAAATATCTACACCGCCATCTGTACGAACATGGAATTATCTATACCGCCCTCTCTATGAACATGTAAATATCTACACTGTCATCTGTATGAACATGGAAATATCTACACCGCTAACTGTATGAACATGGAAATATCTACACTGCTGTCTGTATGAACATGGAAATATCTACACCGTTATCTGTATGAACATGCAAATATCTACACAGCTATCTGTATATCAATGGAAATATCTACACAGCTATCTCTATTAACATGGAAATGACTACACTGTTATCTCTATAAACATGGAAATATCTACACCGCCACCTGTATGAACATGGAAATATCTACACTGCCATCCGTACAAACATGGAAATATCTACACCGCCATCTCTATGAACCTGGAAATGTCTACACCGCCATTTGTATGAACATGGAAATATCTACACCGCCATCTGTATGAACATGGAAATATCTTCACCACCATCTGTATGAACATGGACATATGTACACCGGCATCTGTATGAACATGGAAATATCTACACCGCTATCTGCATGAACATGGGAATATCTACACCGCTATCTGTACCAACATGGAAATATCTACACCGCTATCTGTATAAACATGGAAATATCTGCCCAAATATCTGTATAAACATGGAAATATCCGCACCGCTATCTGTATAAACATGGAAATATCTACACCGCTATCTGCATAAACATGGAAATATCCACACCGCTATCTGTGTAAACATGGAAATATCTACACCGCCATCTGTGTAAACATGAAAATATCTACACCGCCATCTGTGTAAACATGAAAATATCTAGACGGCCATCTCTATAAACATGGAAATAACTACACCACCATCTGTATAAACATGGAAATATCTATACCGCTATCTGCATAAATATGGAAATATCTAGACCGCCATCTCTATGAACATGGAAATATCTACACCGCCATCTATATGAACATGGAAATATCTATATCGCCATCTGTATGAACATGTAAATATCTACACCGCCATCTGTATGAACATGGAAATATCGACAACGCTAACTGTATGAACATGGAAATATCTACACCGTTATCTGTATGAACATGGAAATATCTACACCGCTATCTGTATGAACATGGAAATATCTACACCGCTATCTGTATGAACATGGAAATATCTACACCGCTATCTGTATGAACATGCAAATATCTACACAGCTGTCTGTATATCAATGGAAATATCAACACTGCTATCTCAATAATCATGGAAATAACTACACTGCTATCTGTATAAACATGGAAATATCTACACCACCACCTGTATGAACATGGAAATATCTACACTGCCATCCGTACGAACATGGAAATATCTACACCGCCATCTGTATGAACATGTAAATATCTGCAACGCCATCTGTATGAACATTGAAATATCTACACCGCTAACTGAATGAACATGGAAATACATACACCGCTATCTGTATGAACATGGAAATATCTACACCGCCATCTGTATGAACATGGAAATATCTACACCGTCATCTGTATGAACATGTAAATATCTACACCGCCATCTTTATGAACCTGGAAATATCTCCACCGCTAACTGTATGAACATGGAAATATCTACACCGCTATTGGTATGAACATGGAAATATCTACACCGCCATCTGTATGAACATGGAAATATCTACGCTGCTATCTGTATGAACATGGAAATATCTACACCGCTATCTGTATGAACATGCAAATATCTACACAGCTATCTGTATATCAGTGCAAATGTCTAAACTGCTATCTCTATAAACATGGAAATAACTACACTGGTATCTGTATAAACATGGAAATATCTACACCGCCATCTCGATGAACATGGAAATATCTACACCGCCATTTGTATGAACATGGAAATGTCTACAACGCTATCTGTGTAAACATGGAACTATCTACACCGCCACCTCTATGAACATGGAAATATCTACACCGCTATCTGTATGAACATGGAAATATCTACACCGTTATCTGTATGAACATGGAAATATCTACACCGCTATCTGTATGAACATGGAAATATCTACACCGCTATCTGTACGAACATGGAAATATCTACACCGCTATCTGTATGAACATGCAGATATCTTCACAGCTATCTGTATATAAATGGAAATATCCACACTGCTATCTCTATAAACATGGAAATAACTACACTGCTATCTGTATAAACATGGAAATATCTACACCGCCACCTGTATGAACATGGAAATATCTACACTGCCATCCGTACAAACATGGAAATGTCTACACCGCTATCTGTGTAAACACGGAAATATCTACAGCGCCATCGGTGTAAACATGAAAATATCTACACTGCCATCCCTATAAACATGGAAATATCTACACCGCCAACTGTATGAACATGGAAATATCTACACCGCCATCTCTATAAACGTGGAAATATCTACATCGCTATCTGTATGAACTTGGAAATATCTACACTGCTCTCTGTATAAAATTGAAATTATCTACAACACTATCTCTATAAACATGGAAATATCTACACTGCTATCTGTATAAACATGGAAATATCTACACCGCTATCTGTATAAACGTGGAAATATCTTCACCGCTATCTGTATAAACATGGAAATATCTACAACGCTGTCTCTATAAACTTTGAAATAACTACACCGCTATCTCTGTAAACATGGAAATATCTAGATCGACATCTCTATAAACATGGAAATATCTACACCACCATCTGTATAAACATGGAAATATCTATACCGCCATCTGCACAAACATGGAAATATCTACACCGCCATCTCTATGAACATGGAAATATCTACACAGCTAACTGTATGAACATGGAAATATCTACACCGTTATCTGTATGAACATGGAAATATCTACACCGTTTTCTGTATGAACATGGAAATATCTACACCGCTATCTGTATGAACATGGAAATATCTACGCTGCTATCTGTACGAACATGGAAATATGTACACCGCTATCTGTATGAACATGCAAATATCTACACAGCTATCTGTATATCAATGGGAATATCTACACTGCTATCTCTATAAACATGGAAATAACTACACTGCTATCTGTATTAACATGGAAATATCTTCACCGCCACCTGTATGAACATGGAAATATCAACACTGCCTT
Organism: Gorilla gorilla gorilla; assembly: GCF_029281585.2. NCBI lineage: Eukaryota > Metazoa > Chordata > Mammalia > Primates > Hominidae > Gorilla > Gorilla gorilla. Next base: position 150,962,353 of record NC_073234.2, on the reverse strand, counting down.
CCGCATGAACATGGAAATATCTACACCGACATCTGTATGAGCATGTAAATATCTACACCGCCATCTGTATGAATATGGAAATATCTACACCGCTAACTGTATGAACATGGAAATATCTTCACCGCTACCTGTATGAACATGGAAATATCTACACCGCTATCTGTATGAACATGGAAATATCTACACCGCTATCTGTATGAACATGGAAATATCTACACCGCCCTCTGCATGAACATGGAAATATCTACAACACCGTCTGTATAAACATGGAAATATCTATACCGCTATCTGCATAAACAATGAAATATCTACGCCGCCATCTCTATGAACATGGAAATATCTACACCGCCATCTGTATGAACATGGAAATATCTACACCGCTTACTGTATGAACATGGAAATAACTACACCGCTGTCTGTATGAACATGGAAATAACTACACCGCTACCTGTATGAACATGGAAATATCTACACCGCTATCTGTATGAACATGGAAATATCTACACCGCTATCTGTATGAACATGCAAATATCTACACAGCTATCTGTATAAAATTGAAATTATCTACACCACTATCTCTATAAACATGGAAATAACTACAGTGCTATCTGTATAAACATGGAAATATCTACACCGCCATCTTTATGAACATGGAAATATCTACACCGCCATTTGTATGAAAATGGAAATACCTACACCGCCATCTCTATGAACATGGACATATCTACAGCGCCATTTGTATGAACATGGAAATATCTACACGGCCATCTGTATGTACTTGGATATATCTTCACCGACATCTGTATGAACATGGATATATCTACACCGGCATCTGGATGAACATGGAAATATCTACAGGGCTATCTGCATGAACATGAAAATATCTACAAAGCTATCTGTATATCAATGGAAATATCTACACTGCTATCTCTAAAAACAAGGAAATAACTACACTGCTATCTGTATAAACTTGGAAATATCTACACCGCCACCTGTATGAACATGGAAATATCTACACCGCCATCAGTATGAACATGGAAATATCAACACCGCCATCTCTATAAACGTGGAATTATCTACACCACTATCTCTATAAACATGGAAATATCTACACCGCCATTTGTATGAACATGGAAATATCTACACCGCCATCTCTATACACATGGAAATATTTACACCGCCATTTGTATGAACATGGAAATATCTACACCGCCAGCTGTATGAACATGGAAATATCTTCACCGCAATCTGTATGAACATGGATATATCTACACCTGCATCGGGATGAACATGGAAATATCTACACCGCTATCTGTATGAACATGGAAATATCTACACAGTTATCTGCATATACATGGAAATATCTACATAGATTTCTCTATAAATATGGAAATAACTACAGCACTATCTCTATAAACTTCGAAATACATACACCACCATCTGTATGAACATGGAAATACGTACAACGCCATCTGAACGAACATGGACATATCTTCACCGCCATCTGTATTAAGATGGAAATATCTACACCGCTATCTGTATAAACATGGAAATATCTGCCCAACTATCTGTATAAACATGGAAATATCCGCAACACTATCTGTATGAACATGGAAATATCTACACCGCTAACTGTGTGGACATGAAAATATCTACACTGCTATTGGTATGAACATAAAAATATCTACAACGCTATCTGCATGAACATGGAAATATCTACACCGCTATCTGTATGAACATGGAAATATCTACACCGCTATCTGTATGAACATGGAAATATCTACACTGCTATCTGTATGAACATGGAAATATCTACACAGCTATCTGTATAAAATTGAAATTATCTAAACCACTATCTCTATAATCATGGAAATAACTACACTGCTATCTGTATAAACATGGAAATATCTACACCGCCATCTCTATGAACATGGAAATATCTACACCGCCATTTGTATGAACATGGAAATATCTACACCGCCATCTCTATGAACATGGAAATACCTACACCGCCATTTGTATGAACATGGATATATCTACACCGGCATCTGGATGAACATGGAAACATCTACACCGCTATCTGCATGAACATGGAAATATCTACACAGCTATCTGAATATACATGGAAATATCTACACAGATTTCTCTATAAATATGGAAATAACTACAGCGCTATCTCTATAAACTTCGAAATATCTACACCGCCATCTGTATGAACATGGAAATACCTACACCTCCATCAGTACGAACATGGACATATTTACACCGCCATCTGTATGGAAATATCTACACCGCTATCTGTATAAACATGGAAATATCTGCCCATCTGTATAAACATGGAAATATCCGCACCGCTATCTGTATAAACATGGAAATATCTACACCGCTATCTGCATAAACATGGAAATATCCACACCGCTATCTGTGTAAACATGGAAATATCTACACCGCCATCTGTGAAACATGAAAATATCCACACCGAAATCTCTATAAACATGGAAATATCTACACCACCATCTGTATGAACATGGAAATATCTACACCGCCATCTCTATAAACGTGGAAATATCTACACCGCTCTCTGTATGAACTTGGAAATATCTACACTGCTATCTGTATAAAATTGAAATTATCTACACCACTATCTCTATAAACATGGAAATATCTACACTGTTATCTGTATAAACATGGAAATATCTACACCGCTATCTTTATAAACATGGAAATATCTTCACCGCTATCTGTATAAACATGGAAATATCTACAATGCTGTCTCTATAAACTTGGAAATAACTACACCTCTATCTCTATAAACATGGAAATATCTAGACCGCCATCTCTATAAACAAGGAAATACCTACACCACCATCTCTGTAAACATGGAAATATCTATAGCGCTATCTGCATAAACATGGAAATATCTACTCCACCATCTCTATGAACAAGGAAATATCTACACCGCTAACTGTATGAACATGGAAATATCTACACCGCTATCTGTATGAACATGGAAATATCTACACCGCTATCTGTATGAACATGGAAATATCTACACCGCTATCTGTATGAACATGGAAATATCTACACCGCTATCTGTATGAACATGCAAATATCTACACCGCTATCTGTATGAACATGGATATATCTACACTGCTATCTCTATAAACATGGAAGTAACTACACTCCTATCTGCATAAACATGGAAATATCTACACCGCCATCTCTATGAACATGGAAATATCTACACCGCCATTTGTATGAACATGGAAATATCTACACCGCCATCTCTATGAACATGGAAATAGCTACACCGCCATTTGTATGAACGTGGAAATATCTACATCGCCATCTGTATGAACATGGAAATATCTACACCGCCATCTCTATAAACGTGGAAATATCTACAGCGTTCTCTGTATGAACTTGGAAATATCTACACTGCTGTCGGTATAAAATTGAAATTATCTATACCACTATCTCTATAAACATGGAAATACCTACACTGTTATCTGTATAAACATGGAAATATCTACACCGCTATCTGTATAAACATGGAAATATCTTCACCGCTATCTGTATAAACATGGAAATATCTACAACGCTGTCTCTATAAACTTGGAAATAACTACACCACTATCTCTGTAAACATGGAAATATCTAGACCGCCATCTCTATAAACATGGAAATATCTACACCACCATCTGTATAAACATGGAAATATCTATACCGCTATCTGCATAAACATCGAAATATCTACACCGCCATCTCTATGAACATGGAAATATCTACACCGCCATCTGTACGAACATAGAAATAACTACACCGCCATCTGTATGAACATGTAAATATCTGTACCGCCATCTGTATGAACATGGAAATATCTACACCGCTAACTGTATGAACATGGAAATATCTACACCGCTATTGGTGTGAGCATGGAAATATCTACACCGCTATCTGTATGAACATGGAAATATCTACACCGCTATCTGTATGAACATGGAAATATCTACACCGCCATCTGTATGAACATGGAAATAACTACACCGCCATCTGTATGAACATGTAAATATCTACACTGCCATCTGTATGAACATGGAAATATCTACACCGCTAACTGTATGAACATGGAAATATCTACACCGCTATCTGTATGAACATGGAAATATCTACACCGCTATCTGTATGAACATGGAAATATCTACACCGCTATCTGTATGAACATGGAAATATCTACACCGCTATCTGTATGAACATGGAAATATCTACACAGCTATCTGAATGAACATGGAAATATCTACACCGCTATCTGTATGAACATGGAAATATCTACACGGCTATCTGTATGAACATGCAAATATCTACACAGCTATCTGTATATCAATGGAAATATCTACACTGCTATCTCTATAAACATGGAAATAATTACACTGCTATCTGTATAAACATGGAAATATCTACACCGCCACCTGTATGAACATGGAAATATCTACACTGCCATCCGTACGAACATGGAAATATCTACACCACCATCTGTATGAACATGTAAATATCTACACTGCCATCTGTATGAACATGGAAATATCTACACCGCTAACTGTATGAACAGGGAAATTCCTACACCGCTATCTTTATGAACATGGAAATATATACACCGCTATCTGTATGAACATGGAAACATCTACACCGCTCTCTGTACGAACATGGAAATATCTACACCGCTATCTGTATGAACATGGAAATATCTACACCGCTATGTGTATGAACATGCAAATATCTACACAGCTATCTGTAAATCAATGGAAATATCTACACTGCTATCTCTATAAACATGGAAATATCTACACTGCTATCTGTATAAACATGGAAATATCTACACCACCATCTCTATGAACATGGAAATACCTACACCGCTATCTGTATGAACATGGAAATATCTACACCGCTATCTGTATGAACATGGAAATATCTACAACGTTATCTGTATGAACATGGAAATATCTACACCGCTATCTGTATGAACATGGAAATATCTACACCGCTATCTGTATGAACATGGAAATATCTACACCGCTATCTGTATGAACATGCAAATATCTACACAGCTATCTGTATATCAATGGAAATATCTACACTGCTATCTCTATAAACATGGAAATAACTACACAGCTATCTGTAAAAACTTGGAAATATCTTCACCGCCACCGGTATGAACATGGAAATATATACACTGCCATCCGTACGAACATGGAAATATCTACACCGCCATCTGTATGAACATGGAAATATCTACACCGCCATCTGTATGAACATGGAAATATCTACACCGCCATCTGTATGAACATGGAAATATCTACACCGCCATCTGTATGAACATGGAAATATCTACACCGCTAACTGTATGAACATGGAAATATCTACACCGATATCAGCATGAACATGGAAATATCTACACCGCTATCTGTATGAACATGCAAATATCTACACAGCTATCTGTAAATCAATGGAAATATCTACACTGCTATCTCTATAAACTTGGAAATAACTACATTGCTATCTGTATAAACATGGAAATATCTACACCTTCATCTCTATGAACATGGAAATATCTACACCGCCACTTGTATGAACATGGAAATATCTACACCGCCATCTTTATGAACATGGAAATATTTACACCGCCATGTGTATGAAAATGGAAATATCTACACCGCCATCTGTATGAACATGGAAATATCTTCACCGCCATCAGTATGAACATGGATATATCTTCACCGGCATCTGGATGGACATTGAAATATCTACACCGCTATCTGCGTGAACATGGAAATATCAACAAACAGCTATCTGCATATACATGGAAATATATTCAGAGATTTCTCTATAAATATGGAAATAACTACAGCGCTATCTCTATAAAGTTTGAAATATCTACAGCGCTGTCTGTATGAACATGGAAATATCTACACCGCCATCTGTACAAACATGGACATAACTACAAAGCCTTCTATATTAAGATGGAAATATCTATACCGCTATCTGTATAAACATGGAAATATCTGCCCAACTATCTGTATAAACATGGAAATATCCGCACCGCTATCTGTATAAACATGGAAATATCTACAACGCTATCTGCATAAACATGGAAATATCCACAACGCTATCTCTGTAAAAATGGAAATGTCTACACCGCTATCTGTGTAAACATGGAAATATCTACACCGCCATCTGTGTAAACATGAAAATATCTACACCGACATCTCTATATACATGGAAATATCTACACCGCCATCTGTATGAACATGGAAATATCTACACCACCATCTGTATGAACATGGAAATATCTACACCGCTAACTGTATGAACATGGAAATATCTACACCTCCATCTGTATGAACATGGAAATATCTACAGCGCCATCTCTATAAACTTGGAAATATCTACACCGCTATCTGTATGAACTTGGAAATATCTACACAGCTCTCGGTATAAAATTGAAATTATCTACACCACTATCTCTATAAACATGGAAATATCTACACCGCTATCTGTATAAACATGGAAATATCTACACCGTTATCTGTATAAACATGGAAATATCTTCGCCGCTATCTGTATAAACATGGAAATATCTACAGCGCTCTCTCTATATAAATTTGGAAATAACTACACCACTATCTCTGTAAACATGGAAATATCTAGACCGCTATCTCTAAAAACATGGAAATATCTACACCACCATCTGTATAAACATGGAAATATCTACACCGCTATCTGCATAAAGATGGAAATACCTACAACGTCATCTGTATGAACATGGAAATATCTACAATGCTAACTGTATGAACATGGAAATATCTACACCGCTATCTGTATGAACATGGAAATATCTACACCGCTATCTGTACAAACATGGAAATATCTACACCGCTATCTGTATGTACATGCAAATATCTACAGAGCTATCTGTATATGAATGGAAATATCTACACTGCTATCTCTATAAACATGGAAATAACTACACTGCTATCTGCAAACATGGAAATATCTACACCGCCACCTGTATGAACTTGGAAATATCTACAATTCCATCCGTACGAACATGGAAATATCTACACCGCAATCTCTATAAACGTGGAAATATCTACACCGCTATCTGTATGAACTTGGAAATATCTACACTGCTCTAGGTATAAAATTCAAATTATCTACACCGCTATCTCTATAAACATGGAAATATCTACACTGCCATCTGTATAAACATGGAAATATCTACACCGCTATCTGTATAAACATGGAAATATCTTCACCGCTATCTGTATAAGCATGGAAATATCTACAACGCTGTCTCTATAAACGTGGAAATAACTACACCACTATCTCTATAAACATGGAAATATCTAGACCGCCATCTCTATAAACATGGAAATATCTACACCACCATCTGTATAAACATGGAAATATCTATACCGCTATCTGCATAAAAATGGAAATATCTACACCGCCATCTCTATGAACATGGAAATATCTACACCGCCATCTGTATGACCATGGAAATATCTACACCGCCATCTGCATGAACATTTAATTATCTACACCGCCATCTGTATGAACATGGAAATATCTACACCGCTAACTGTATGAACATGGAAATATCTACACCGCTATCTGTATGAACTTGGAAATATCTACACGGCTATCTGTATAAAATTGAAATTATCTACACCACTATCTCTATAATCATGGAAATATCTACACTGTTATCTGTATAAATATGGAAATATCTACACCGCTATCTGTATAAACATGGAAATATCTGCAACGCTGTCTCTATAAACTTGGCAATAACTACATCACTATCTCTTTAAACATGCAAATATCTAGACCGCCATCTCTATAAACATGGATATACCTACACCACCATCTGTATAAACATGGAAATATCTGTACCGCTATCTGAATAAACATGGAAATATCTACACCGCCATCTCTATGAACATGGAAATATCTACACCGCCATCTGTACGAACATGGCAATATCTACACCGCCATCTGTATGAACTTGGAAATATCTACACCGCCATCTGTATGAACATGGAAATATCTACACCGCTAACTGTATGCACATGGAAATATCTATACCGCGATGTGTATGAACATGGAAATATCTACACCGTGATCTGTATCAACATGGAAATATCTACACTGCTATCTGTATGAACATGGAAATATCTACAGCACTATCTGTATGAACATGGAAATATCTACACCGCCATCTGTATGAACATGGAAATATCTACACCGCTGACTGTATGGACATGGAAATATCTACACCGCTCTCTGTATGAACATGAAAATATCTACACCACTATATGTATTAACATGCAAATATCTACCCAGCTATCAGTATAAAATTGAAATTATATACACCGCTCTCTCTATAAACATGGAAACAACTACACTACTATCTGTATAAACATGGAAATATCTACACCGCCATCTCTATGAACATGGAAATATCTACACCGCCATTTGTATGAACATGGAAATATCTACACCGCCATCTCTATGAACATGGAAATAACTACACCGCCATTTGCAGGAACATGGAAATATCTACACCGTCATCTGTATGAACATGGAAATATCTTCACCGCCATCTGTATGAACATGGATATATCTACACCGGCATCTGGATGAACATGCAAATATCTACACCGCTATCTGCATGAACATGGAAATATCTACACAGCTGTCTGCATACGCATGGAAATATCTACACAGGTTTCTCTATAAATACGGAAATAACTACAGCGCTATCTCTATAAACTTCGAAATATCTACACCACCATCTGGATGAACATGGAAATATCTACACCGCCATCTGTACGAACATGGACATATCTGCACCGCCATCTGTATTAAGATGGAAATATCTACACCGCTATCTGTATAAACATTGAAATATCTGCCCAAATATCTGTATAAACATGGAAATATCCCCACTGCTATCTGTATAAACATGGAAATATCTACACCGCTATCTGCATAAACTTGGAAATATCCACACCGCTATCTGTGTAAACATGGAAATGTCTACACCGCTATCTCTGTAAACATGGAAATACCTACACCGCCATCTGTGTAAACATGAAAATATCTACACCGCCATCTCTATAAAGATGGAAATATCTACAACGCCATCAGTATGAACATGGAAATATCTACGCCGCCATCTCTAAAAACGTGGAAATATCTACACCGCTATCTGTATGAACTTGGAATTATCTACACTGCTCTCAGTATAAAATTGAAATTATCTACACCACTATGTCTATAAACATGGAAATATCTACACTGCTATCGGTATAAACATGGAAATATCTACACCGCTATCTGTATAAACATGGAAATATCTTCACCGCTATCTGTATAAACATGGAAATATCTAGAGCGCCATCTCTATGAACATGGAAATATCTACACCGCCATCTGTACAAACATGGAAATATCTACACAGCCATCCGTACGAACATGGAAATATCTACACCGCCATCTGTATGAACATGGAAATATCTACACCGCCATCTCTATGAACATGGAAATATCTACACCGCCATCCGTACAAACATGGAAATATCTACACAGCCATCCGTACGAACATGGAAATATCTACACCGCCATCTGTATGAACATGGAAATATCTACACTGCCATCTGTATGAACATGGAAATATCTACACCGCTAACTGTATGGACATGGAAATATCTACACCGCTATTGGTATGAACATGGAAATACCTACACCGCTATCTGCATGAACATGGAAATATCTACACCACCATCTCTATAAACGTGGATATATCTACACCGCTCTCTGTATGAACTTGGAAATATCTACACTGCTATCTGTATAAAATTGAAATTACCTACACCACTATCTCTATAAACATGGAAATATCTACACTGTTATCTGTATAAACATGGAAATATCTACACCGCTATCTGTATAAAAATGGAGATATCTTCACCGCTATCTGTATAAACATGGAAATATCTACAACGCTGTCTCTATAAACTTGGAAATAACTACACCTCTATCTCTATAAACATAGAAATATCTGGACCGCCATCTCTATAAGCAAGGAAATACCTACACCACCATCTCTATAAACATGGAAATATCTATACCGCTATCTGCATAAGCATGGAAATATCTACACCGCCATCTCTATGAACATGGAAATATCTACACCGCCATCTGTACGAACATGGAAATATCTACACTGCCATCCGTACAAACATGGAAATATCTACACCGCCATCTGCATGAACATGTAAATATCTACACCACCATCTGTATGAATATGGAAATATCTACACCGCTATCTGTATGAACATGGAAATATCAACACCGCTATCTGTATGAACATGGAAATACCCACACCGCTATCTGTATGAACATGCAAATATCTACACAGCTATCTGTATATCAATGGAAATATCTACACTGCTATCTCTATAAACATGGAAATAACTACACTGCTATCTGTATAAACATGGAAATATCTACACTGCCATCTCTATGAACATGGAAATATCTATACCGCTGTTTGTATGAACATGGAAATATCTACACCGCCATGTCTATGAACAGCGAAATATCTACACCGGCATTTGTATGAACATGGAAATATCTACAACACCATCTGTATGAACTTGGAAATATCTTCATCGCCATCTGTATGAACATGGATATATGTACACCGGCATTTGGATGAACATGGAAATATCTACACCGCTATCTGCATGAACATGGAAATATCTACACAGCTATCTAAACATACATGGAAATATCTACACAGATTTCCCTATAAGTACGGAAGTAACTACAGTGTTATCTCTACAAACTTCGAAATATCTACACCGCCATCTGTATGAACATGGAAATATCTACACCGCCATCTGTACGAACATGGACATATCTACTCCGCCATCTGTATTAAAATGGATATATCTACACGGCTATCTGTATAAATATGGAAATATCTGCCCAACTATCTGTATAAAGATGGAAATATCCGCACCGATATGTGTATAAACATGGAAATATATACACTGCTATCTACATAAACATGGAAATATCCACACCGCCATCTGTGTAAACATGGAAATGTCTACAACGCTATTTGTGTAAACATGGAAATATCTACACCGCCATCTGTGTAAACATGAAAATATCTACACTGCCATCCCAATAAACATGGAAATATCTACGCCGCCATCTGTACGAACATTGAATTATCTATACCGCCATCTGTATGAACATGTAAATATCTACACCGCCATCTGTATGAACATGTAAATATCTACACCGCTAACTGTATGAACATGGAAATATCTACACCACAAACTGTATGAACTTGGAAATATCTACACCGCTATCTGTATGAACATGGAAATATCTACACCGTTATCTGTATGAACATGGAAATATCTACACCGCTATCTGTATGAACATGGAAATATCTACACAGCTATCTGTATGAACATGGAAATATCTACACCGCTATCTGTACAAACATGGAAATATCTACACAGCCAACCGTACGAACATGGAAATATCTACACCGCCATCTGTATGAACATGGAAATATCTACACTGCCATGTGTATGAACTTGGTAATATCTACACCGTTATCTGTATGAACATGGAAATATCTACACCGCTATCTGTATGAACATGGAAATATCTACACAGCTATCTGTATATCAATGGAAATATCTACACTGCTATCTCTATAAACATGGAAATAACTACACTGCTATCTGTATAAACATGGAAATATATACACCGCCACAGGTATGAACATGGAAATATCTACAATTCCATCCGTACGAACATGGAAATATCTACACCGCCATCTGTACAAACATGGAAATATCTACACAGCCATCCGTACGAACATGGAAATATCTACACCGCCATCTGTATGAACATGGAAATATCTACACTGCCATCTGTATGAACATGGAAATATCTACACCGCTAACTGTATGGACATGGAAATATCTACACCGCTATTGGTATGAACATGGAAATACCTACACCGCTATCTGCATGAACATGGAAATATCTACACTGCTATCCGTATGAACATGGAAATATCTACACCGCTATCTGTGTGAACATGGAAATATCTACACCGCCATCTCTATAAACATGGAAATATCTACACCGCCATCTGTATGAACATGGAAATATCTACACCACCATCTCTATAAACGTGGATATATCTACACCGCTCTCTGTATGAACTTGGAAATATCTACACTGCTATCTGTATAAAATTGAAATTACCTACACCACTATCTCTATAAACATGGAAATATCTACACTGTTATCTGTATAAACATGGAAATATCTACACCTCTATCTGTATAAAAATGGAGATATCTTCACCGCTATCTGTATAAACATGGAAATATCTACAACGCTGTCTCTATAAACTTGGAAATAACTACACCTCTATCTCTATAAACATAGAAATATCTGGACCGCCATCTCTATAAGCAAGGAAATACCTACACCACCATCTCTATAAACATGGAAATATCTATACCGCTATCTGCATAAGCATGGAAATATCTACACCGCCATCTCTATGAACATGGAAATATCTACACCGCCATCTGTACGAACATGGAAATATCTACACTGCCATCCGTACAAACATGGAAATATCTACACCGCCATCTGCATGAACATGTAAATATCTACACCACCATCTGTATGAATATGGAAATATCTACACCGCTATCTGTATGAACACGGAAATATCTACACCGCTATCTGTATGAACATGGAAATACCCACACCGCTATCTGTATGAACATGCAAATATCTACACAGCTATCTGTATATCAATGGAAATATCTACACTGCTATCTCTATAAACATGGAAATAACTACACTGCTATCTGTATAAACATGGAAATATCTACACTGCCATCTCTATGAACATGGAAATATCTATACCGTTATTTGTATGAACATGGAAATATCTACACCGCCATGTCTATGAACAGCGAAATATCTACACCGGCATTTGTATGAACATGGAAATATCTACAACACCATCTGTATGAACTTGGAAATATCTTCATCGCCATCTGTATGAACATGGATATATGTACACCGGCATTTGGATGAACATGGAAATATCTACACCGCTATCTGCATGAACATGGAAATATCTACACAGCTATCTGAACATACATGGAAATATCTACACAGATTTCCCTATAAGTACGGAAGTAACTACAGTGCTATCTCTATAAACTTCGAAATATCTACACCGCCATCTGTATGAACATGGAAATATCTACACCGCCATCTGTACGAACATGGACATATCTACACCGCCATCTGTATTAAGATGGATATATCTACACGGCTATCTGTATAAACATGGAAATATCTGCCCAACTATCTGTATAAAGATGGAAATATCCGCACCGATATGTGTATGAACATGGAAATATATACACTGCTATCTACATAAACATGGAAATATCCACACCGCCATCTGTGTAAACATGGAAATGTCTACACCGCTATTTGTGTAAACATGGAAATATCTACACCGCCATCTGTGTAAACATGAAAATATCTACACTGCCATCCCAATAAACATGGAAATATCTACGCCGCCATCTGTACGAACATTGAATTATCTATACCGCCATCTGTATGAACATGTAAATATCTACACCGCCATCTGTATGAACATGTAAATATCTACACCGCTAACTGTATGAACATGGAAATATCTACACCGCAAACTGTATGAACTTGGAAATATCTACACCGCTATCTGTATGAACATGGAGATATCTACACCGCTATCTGTATGAACATGGAAATATCTACACCGCTCTCTGTATGAACATGGAAATATCTACACCGCTATCTGTGTGAAAATGCAAATATCTACACAGCTATCTGTATATCAATGAAAATATCTACAGTGCTATCTCTATAAACATGGAAATAACTACACTGCTATCTGTATAAACATGGAAATATCTACAGCGCCATCTCTATGAACATGGAAATATCTACACCGCCTTTTGTATGAACATGGAAATATCTACACTGCCATCTCTATGAACATGGAAATATCTACACCGCCATCTGTATGAACATGTAAATATCTACACCGCCATCTGTATGAACATGGAAATATCTACAACGTTATGTGTATGAACTTGGAAATATCTACACCGTTATCTGCATGAACATGGAAATATCTACACCGCTATCTGTAGGAACATGGAATCATCTACACCACTATGTGTATGAACCTGGAAACATCTACACCGTTATCTGCATGAACATGGAAATATCTACACCGCTATCTGTAGGAACATGGAAATATCTACACCGCTATCTGTACGAACATGGAAATATCTACGCCGCTATCTGTATGAACATGCAAGTATCTGCACAGCTATCTGTATATCAATGGAAATATCCAGACTGCTATCTCTATAAACATGGAAATAACTACACTGCTTTCTGTATAAACATGGAAATATCTACACCGCCACCTGTATGAACATGGAAATATCTACACTGCCATCCGTACGAACATGGAAATATCTACACCGTCATCTGTATGAACATGTAAATATCTACACCGCCATCTGTATGAACATGGAAATATCTACACCACTAACTGTATGAACATGGAAATATCTACACCGCTATTGGTATGAACATGGAAATATCTACACCGCTATCTGTATGAACATGGAAATATCTACACCGCTACCTGTATGAACATGGAAATATCCAAACCGCCATCTGTATGAACATGGAAATATCTACACCGCTATCTGTATGAACATGTAAATATCTACACCGCCATCTGTATGAACATGGAAATATCTACACCGCTAACTGTATGAACATGGAATTATCTACACAGCTTTCTGTATGAATATGGAAATACCTACACCGCTATATGTATGAACTTGGAAATATCTACACCGCTATCTGTATGAACATGGAAATATCTACGCCGCTATCTGTATGAACATACACATATCTACACAGGTATCTGTATATCAATGGAAATATATACACTGCTATCTGCACAAACATGGAAATAACTACACTGCTATCTGTATAAACATGGAAATATCTACACCGCCATCTCTATGAACATGGAAATATCTACACCGCCATTTGTATGAACATGGAAATATCTACACCGCCATCTCTATGAACATGGAAATATCTACACCGCCATTAGTATGAACATGGAAATATCTACACCGCCATCTGTATGAACATGGAAATATCTGCACCGCCATCTCTATAAACGTGGATATATCTACACTGATATCTCTATGAACTTGGAAATATCTACACTGCTCTCGGTATAAAATTGAAATTATCTACACCACTCTCTCTGTAAACATGGAAATATCTACACTGCTATCTGTATAAACATGGAAATATCTACACTGCTATCTGTATAAACATGGAAATATCTTCACCGCTATCTGTATAAACATGGAAATATCTACAACGCTGTCTCTATAAACTTGGAAATAACTACACCACTATCTCTGTAAACATGGAAATATGTAGACCGCCATCTCTATAAATATGGAAATATCTACACCACCATCTGTATTAACATGGAAATATCTACACCACTAACTCTATGAACATGAAAATATCTACACCGCTATTGGTATGAACATGGAAATATCTACAACGCTATCTGTATGAAGATGGAAATATCTACACCGCTATCTGTATGAACATGGAAATATCTACACCGCCGTCTGTATGAACATGGAAATATCTACACCGCCATCTGTATGAACATGGAAATATCTACACCGCCATCTGTATGAACATGGAAATATCTATACCGCTAACTGTATGAACATGGAAATATCTACACCGCTATCTGTATGAACATGGAAATATCTACACCGCTATCTGCATGAACATGGAAATATCTACACCGCTATCTGTATGAACATGGAAATATCTACACCGCTATCTGTATGAACATACAAATATCTACACAGGTATCTGTATATCAATGGAAATATCTACAATGCTATCTGTATAAACATGGAAATAACTACACTGCTATCTGTATAAACATGGAAATATCTACACCGCCATCTCTATGAACGTGGAAATATCTACACCGCCATTTGTATGAGCATGGAAATATCTACACCGCCATCTCTATGAACATGGAAATATCTACAACGCCGTTAGTATGAACATGGAAATATCTACACCGCCATCTGTATGAACATGGAAATATCTGCACCGCCACCTCTATAAACGTGGAAATGTCTACACTGCTATCTGTATGAACTTGGAAATATCTACACTGCTCTCGGTATAAAATTGAAATTATCTACACCACTCTCTCTGTAAACATGTAAATATCTACACTGCTATCTGTATAAACATGGAAATATCTACACCGTTACCTGTATAAACATGGAAATATCTTCACCGCTATCTGTATAAACATGGAAATATCTACAACGCTGTCTCTATAAACTTGGAAATAACTACACCACTATCTCTGTAAACATGGAAATATGTAGACCGCCATCTCTATAAATATGGAAATATCTACACCACCATCTGTATTAACATGGAAATATCTATACCGCTATCTGCATAAACATGGAAATATCTACACCGCCATCTCTATGAACATGGAAATATCTACACCGCTATCTGTATGGACATGGAAATATCTACACCGCTATGTGTATGAACATGCAAATATCTACACAGCTATCTGTATATCAATGGAAATATCTACACTGCTATCTCTGTAAACATGGAAATATCTACAATGCTATCTGTATGAACATGGAAATATCTACACCGCTATCTGTATGAACATGGACATATCTACACCGCCATCTGTATTAAGATGGAAATATCTACACCGCTATCTGTATAAACATGGAAATATCTGCCAAACTATATGTATAAAAATGGAAATATCCCCACTGCTATCCTTATAAACATGGAAATATCTACACTGCTATCTGCACAAACATGGAAATATCCACACCGCTATCTGTGTAAACATGGAAATGTCTAAAACGCTATCTGTGTAAACATGGAAATATCTACACCGCCATCTGTGTAAACATGAAAATATCTACACCGCCTTCCCTATAAACATGGAAATATCTACACCGCCATCTGTATGAACATGGAAATATCTACACTGCTCTCTGTATAAAATTGAAATTATCTACACCACTATCTCTATAAACATGGAAATATCTACACTGCTATCTGTATAAACATGGAAATATCTACACAGATACCTGTATAAACATGGAAATATCTTCACCGCTATCTGTATAAACATGGAAATATCTACAACGCTGTCTCTATAAACTTCGAAATAACTACACCACTATCTCTGTAAACATGGAAATATTTAGACCGCCGTCTCTATAAACATGGAAATATCTACACCACCATCTGTATAAACATGGAAATATCTATACCGCTATCTGCATAAACATGGAAATATCTACACCGCCATCTATATGAACATGGAAATATGTACGCCGCCATCTGTACGAACATGGAATTATCTATACCGCCATCTGTATGAACATGTAAATATCTACACCGCCATCTGTATGAACATGGAAATATCTACACCGCTAACAGTATGAACATGGAAATATCTTCACCACCACCTGTATGAACATGGAAATATCTACACCGCTATCTATATGAACATGGAAATATCTACACCGTTATCTGTATGAACATGGAAATATCTACACCGCTATCTGTATGAACATGGAAATATCTACACAGCTATCTGTATATCAATGGAAATATCTACACTGCTATCTCTATAAACATGGAAAAAACTACACTGCTATCTGTATAAACATGGAAATATATACACCGCCACCTGTATGAACATGGAAATATCTACACTGCCATCCGTACGAACATGGAAATATCTACACCGCCATCTGTATGAACATGTAAATAGCTTCACCGCCATCTGTATGAACATGGAAATATCTACACCGCTAACTGTATGAACATGGAAATATCTACACTGCTATCTCTGTGAACAAATAAATATCTACACCGCTCTCTGTATGAACATGGAAATATCTACACCTCTATCTGTGTGAACATGCAAATATCTACACAGCTATCTGTATATCAATGAAAATATCTACACTGCTATCTCTATAAACATGGAAATAACTACACTGCTATCTGTATAAACATGGAAATATCTACAGCGCCATCTCTATGAACATGGAAATATCTACACCGACTTTTGTATGAACATGGAAATATCTACACTGCCATCTCTATGAACAAGGAAATATCTACACCGCCATCTGTATGAACATGTAAATATCTACACCGCCATCTGTATGAACATGGAAATATCTACACCGCTATGTGTATGAACTTGGAAATATCTACACCGTTATCTCTATGAACATGGAAATATCTACACCGCTATCTGTAGGAACATGGAAATATCTACACCGCTATCTGTACGAACATGGAAATATCTACACCGCTATCTGTATGAACATGCAAGTATCTGCACAGCTATCTGTATATCAATGGAAATATCCAGACTGCTATCTCTATAAACATGGAAATAACTACACTGCTATCTGTATAAACATGGAAATATCTACACCGCCACCTGTATGAACATGGAAATATCTACACTGCCATCCGTACGAACATGGAAATATCTACACCGCCATCTCTAGGAACATGTAAATATCTACACCGCCATCTGTATGAACATGGAAATATCTACACCACTAACTGAACATGGAAATATCTACACCGCTATCGGTATGAACATGGAAATATCTACACCGCTACCTGAATGAACATGGAAATATCTACACCGCTATCTATATGAACATGGAAATATCTACACCGCTATCTGTATGAACATGGAAATATCTACACCGCTATCTGTATGAACATGGAAATATCTACACCGCTGTCTGTATGAACATACAAATATCTACACAGGTATCTATATATCAATGGAAATATATACACTGCTATCTGTATAAACATGGAAATAACTACACTGCTATCTGTATGAACATGGAAATATCTACACCGCCATCTCTATGAACATGGAAATATCTACACCGCCATTTGTATGAACATGGAAATATCTACACCGCCATCTCTATGAACATGGAAATATCTACACCGCCATTAGTATGAACATGGAAATATCTACACCGCCATCTGTATGAACATGGAAATATCTGCACCGCCATCTCTATAAACGTGGAAATATCTACACCGCTATCTGTATGAACTTGGAAATATCTACACTGCTCTCGGTATAAAATTGAAATTATCTACACCGCTCTCTCTATAAACATGGAAACAACTACACTACTATCTGTATAAACATGGAAATATCTACACCGCCATCTCTATGAACATGGAAATATCTACACCGCCATTTGTATGAACATGGAAATATCTACACCGCCATCTCTATGAACATGGAAATAACTACACCGACATTTGCAGGAACATGGAAATATCTACACCGTCATCTGTATGAACATGGAAATATCTTCACCGCCATCTGTATGAACATGGATATATCTACACCGGCATCTGGATGAACATGCAAATATCTACACCGCTATCTGCATGAACATGGAAATATCTACACAGCTGTCTGCATACACATGGAAATATCTACACAGGTTTCTCTATAAATACGGAAATAACTACAGCGCTATCTCTATAAACTTCGAAATATCTACACCACCATCTGGATGAACATGGAAATATCTACACCGCCATCTGTACGAACATGGACATATCTACACCGCCATCTGTATTAAGATGGAAATATCTACACCGCTATCTGTATAAACATTGAAATATCTGCCCAAATATCTGTATAAACATGGAAATATCCCCACCGCTATCTGTATAAACATGGAAATATCTACACCGCTATCTGCATAAACTTGGAAATATCCACACCGCTATCTGTGTAAACATGGAAATGTCTACACCGCTATCTCTGTAAACATGGAAATACCTACACCGCCATCTGTGTAAACATGAAAATATCTACACCGCCATCTCTATAAAGATGGAAATATCTACAACGCCATCAGTATGAACATGGAAATATCTACACCGCCATCTCTAAAAACGTGGAAATATCTACACCGCTATCTGTATGAACTTGGAATTATCTACACTGCTCTCAGTATAAAATTGAAATTATCTACACCACTATGTCTATAAACATGGAAATATCTACACTGCTATCGGTATAAACATGGAAATATCTACACCGCTATCTGTATAAACATGGAAATATCTTCACCGCTATCTGTATAAACATGGAAATATCTAGACCGCCATCTCTATAAACATGGAAATATCTACACCACCATCTGTATAAACATGGAAATATCTATACCACTATCTGCATAAACATGGAAATATCTACACCGCCATCTCTATGAACATGGAAATATCTACACCGCCATCTGTACAAACATGGAAATATCTACACAGCCATCCGTACGAACATGGAAATATCTACACCGCCATCTGTATGAACATGGAAATATCTACACTGCCATCTGTATGAACATGGAAATATCTACACTGCTAACTGTATGGACATGGAAATATCTACACCGCTATTGGTATGAACATGGAAATACCTACACCGCTATCTGCATGAACATGGAAATATCTACACTGCTATCTGTATGAACATGGAAATATCTACACCGCTATCTGTATGAACATGGAAATATCTACACCGCCATCTCTATAAACATGGAAATATCTACACCGCCATCTGTATGAACATGGAAATATCTACACCGCCATCTCTATAAACGTGGATATATCTACACCGCTCTCTGTATGAACTTGGAAATATCTACACTGCTATCTGTATAAAATTGAAATTACCTACACCACTATCTCTATAAACATGGAAATATCTACACTGTTATCTGTATAAACATGGAAATATCTACACCGCTATCTGTATAAAAATGGAGATATCTTCACCGCTATCTGTATAAACATGAAAATATCTACAATGCTGTCTCTATAAACTTGGAAATAACTACACCTCTATCTCTATAAACATAGAAATATCTGGACCGCCATCTCTATAAGCAAGGAAATACCTACACCACCATCTCTATAAACATGGAAATATCTATACCGCTATCTGCATAAGCATGGAAATATCTACACCGCCATCTCTATGAACATGGAAATATCTACACCGCCATCTGTACGAACATGGAAATATCTACACCGCCATCTGTATGAACATGTAAATATCTACACCACCATCTGTATGAATATGGAAATATCTACACCGCTATCTGTATGAACATGGAAATATCTACACCGCTATCTGTATGAACATGGAAATACCCACACCGCTATCTGTATGAACATGCAAATATCTACACAGCTATCTGTATATCAATGGAAATATCTACACTGCTATCTCTATAAACATGGAAATAACTACACTGCTATCTGTATAAACATGGAAATATCTACACTGCCATCTCTATGAACATGGAAATATCTATACCGCTATTTGTATGAACATGGAAATATCTACACCGCCATGTCTATGAACAGCGAAATATCTACACCGGCATTTGTATGAACATGGAAATATCTACAACACCATCTGTATGAACTTGGAAATATCTTCATCGCCATCTGTATGAACATGGATATATGTACACCGGCATTTGGATGAACATGGAAATATCTACACCGCTATCTGCATGAACATGGAAATATCTACACAGCTATCTGAACATACATGGAAATATCTACACAGATTTCCCTATAAGTACGGAAGTAACTACAGTGCTATCTCTATAAACTTCGAAATATCTACACCGCCATCTGTATGAACATGGAAATATCTACACCACCATCTGTACGAACATGGACATATCTACACCGCCATCTGTATTAAGATGTATATATCTGCACCGCTATCTGTATAAACATGGAAATATCTGCCCAACTATCTGTATAAAGATGGAAATATCCGCACCGCTATGTGTATAAACATGGAAATATATACACTGCTATCTACATAAACATGGAAATATCCACACCGCCATCTGTGTAAACATGGAAATGTCTACACCGCTATCTGTGTAAACATGGAAATATCTACACCGCCATCTGTGTAAACATGAAAATATCTACACTGCCATCCCAATAAACATGGAAATATCTACGCCGCCATCTGTACGAACATTGAATTATCTATACCGCCATCTGTATGAACATGTAAATATCTACACCGCCATCTGTATGAACATGTAAATATCTACACCGCTAACTGTATGAACATGGAAATATCTACACCGCAAACTGTATGAACTTGGAAATATCTACACCGCTATCTGTATGAACATGGAAATATCTACAACGTTATCTGTATGAACATGGAAATATCTACACCGCTATCTGTATGAACATGGAAATATCTACACAGCTATCTGTATATCAATGGAAATATCTACACTGCTATCTCTATAAACATGGAAATAACTACACTGCTATCTGTATAAACATGGAAATATATACACCGCCACAGGTATGAACAAGGAAATATCTACACTGCCATCCGTACGAACATGGAAATATCTACACCGCCATCTGTATGAACATGTAAATATCTTCACCGCCATCTGTATGAACATGGAAATATCTACACTGCTAACTGTATGAACATGGAAATATCTACACCGCTATCTGTATGAACAAAGAAATATCTACACCGCTATCTGTATGAACATGGAGATATCTACACCGCTATCTGTATGAACATGGAAATATCTACACCGCTCTCTGTATGAACATGGAAATATCTACAAAGCTATCTGTGTGAACATGCAAATATCTACAGAGCTATCTGTATATCAATGAAAATATCTACAGTGCTATCTCTATAAACATGGAAATAACTATACTGCTATCTGTATAAACATGGAAATATCTACAGCGCCTTCTCTATGAAGATGGAAATATCTACACCACCTTTTGTATGAACATGGAAATATCTACACTGCCATCTCTATGAACATGGAAATATCTACACCGCCATCTGTATGAACATGTAAATATCTACACCGCCATCTGTATGAACATGGAAATATCTACACAGCTATGTGTATGAACTTGGAAATATCTACACCGTTATCTGCATGAACATGGAAATATCTACACCGCTATCTGTAGGAACATGGAAACATCTACACCACTATGTGTATGAACTTGTAAATATCTACACCGTTATCTGCATGAACATGGAAATATCTACACCGCTATCTGTAGGAACATGGAAATATCTACACCGCTATCTGTACGAACATGGAAATATCTACACCGCTATCTGTATGAACATGCAAGTATCTGCACAGCTATCTGTATATCAATGGAAATATCCAGACTGCTATCTCTATAAACATGGAAATAACTACACTGCTTTCTGTATAAACATGGAAATATCTACACCGCCACCTGTATGAACATGGAAATATCTACACTGCCATCCGTACGAACATGGAAATATCTACACCGCCATCTGTATGAACATGTAAATATCTACACTGCCATCTGTATGAACATGGAAATATCTACACCACTAACTGTATGAACATGGAAATATCTACACCGCTATTGGTATGAACATGGAAATATCTACACTGCTATCTGTATGAACATGGAAATATCTACACCGCTACATGTATGAACATGGAAATATCTAAACCGCCATCTGTATGAACATGGAAATATCTACACCGCTATCTGTATGAACATGTAAATATCTAGACCGCCATCTGTATGAACATGGAAATATCTACACCGCTAACTGTATGAACATGGAATTATCTACACCGCTATCTGTATGAATATGGAAATATCTACACCGCTATATGTATGAACATGGAAATATCTACACCGCTATCTGTATGAACATGGAAATATCTACGCCGCTATCTGTATGAACATACAAATATCTACACAGGTATCTGTATATCAATGGAAATATCTACAATGCTATCTGTATAAACATGGAAATAACTACACTGCTATTTGTATAAACATGGAAATATCTACACCGCCATCTCTATGAACATGGAAATATCTACACCGCCATTTGTATGAGCATGGAAATATCTACACCGCCATCTCTATGAACATGGAAATATCTACAACGCCATTAGTATGAACACGGAAATATCTACACCGCCATCTGTATGAACATGGAAATGTCTGCACCGCCACCTCTATAAACGTGGAAATATCTACACCGTTATCTGTATGAACTTGGAAATATCTACACTGCTCTCGGTATAAAATTGAAATTATCTACACCACTCTCTCTGTAAACATGTGAATATCTACACTGCTATCTGTATAAACATGGAAATATCTTCACCGCAATATGTATAAACATGGAAATATCTACAACGCTGTCTCTATAAACTTGGAAATAACTACACCACTATCTCTGTAAACATGGAAATATGTAGACCGCCATGTCTATAAATATGGAAATATCTACACCAACATCTGTATTAACATGGAAATATCTATACCGCTATCTGCATGAACATGGAAATATCTACACCGCCATCTCTATGAACATGGAAATATCTACACCGCCATCTGTACGAACATGGAAATATCTACACCGCTATCTGTATGAACATGGAAATATCTACACCACTATGTGTATGAACACGCAAATATCTACACAGCTATCTGTATATCAATGGAAATATCTACACTACTATCTCTGTAAATATGGAAATATCTACACTGCTATCAGTATGAACATGGAAATATCTACACCGCTATCTGTATGAACATGGACATATCTACACCGCCATCTGTATTAAGATTTAAATATCTACACCGCTATCTGTATAAACATGGAAATATCTGCCCAACTATATGTATAAACATGGAAATATCCCCACTGCTATCTTTATAAACATGGAAATATCTACACTGCTATCTGCATAAACATGGAAATATCCACACCGCTATCTGTGTAAACATGGAAATGTCTAAACCGCTATCTGTGTAAACATGGAAATATCTACACCGCCATCTGTGTAAACATGAAAATATCTACACCGCCTTCCCTATAAACATGGTAATATCTACACCGCCATCTGTATGAACATGGAAATATCTACACTGCTCTCTGTATAAAATTGAAACTATCTACACCACTATCTCTATAAACATGGAAATATCTACACTGCTATCTGTATAAACATGGAAATATCTACACAGATACCTGTATAAACATGGAAATATCTTCACCGCTATCTGTATAAACATGGAAATATCTACAACGCTGTCTCTATAAACTTCGAAATAACTACACCACTATCTCTGTAAACATGGAAATATTTAGACCGCCGTCTCTATAAACATGGAAATATCTACACCACCATCTGTATAAACATGGAAATATCTATACCGCTATCTGCATAAACATGGAAATATCTACACCGCCATCTATATGAACATGGAAATATCTATGCCGCCATCTGTACGAACATGGAATTATCTATACCGCCATCTGTATGAACATGTAAATATCTACACCGCCATCTGTATGAACATGGAAATATCTACACCGCTAACAGTATGAACATGGTAATAACTTCACCACCACCTGTATGAACATGGAAATATCTACACCGCTATCTGTATGAACATGGAAATATCTACACCATTATCTGTATGAACATGGAAATATCTACACCGCTATCTGTATGAACATGGAAATATCTACACAGCTATCTGTATATCAATGGAAATATCTACACTGCTATCTCTATAAACATGGAAATAACTACACTGCTATCTGTATAAACATGGAAATATATACACCGCCACCTGTATGAACATGGAAATATCTACACTGCCATCCGTACGAACATGGAAATATCTACACCGCCATCTGTATGAACATGTAAATATCTTCACCGCCATCTGTATGAACATGGAAATATCTAAACCGCTAACTGTATGAACATGGAAATATTTACACCGCTATCTGTATGAACAAAGACATATCTACACCGCTATCTGTATGAACATGGAAATATCTACACCGCTATCTGTATGAAAAAAGAAATATCTACACCGCTCTCTGTATGAACATGGAAATATCTACACCGCTATCTGTGTGAACATGCAAATATCTACACAGCTATCTGTACATCAATGAAAATATCTACACTGCTATCTCTATAAAGATGGAAATAACTACACTGCTATCTGTATAAACATGGAAATATCTACAGCACCATCTCTATGAACATGGAAATATCTACACCGCCTTTTGTATGAACATGGAAATATCTACACTGCCATCTCTATGAACATGGAAATATCTACACCGCCATCTGTATGAACATGTAAATATCTACACCGCCATCTGTATGAACATGGAAATATCTACACCGCTATGTGTATGAACTTGGAAATATCTACACCGTTATCTGTATGAACATGGAAATATCTACACCGCTATCTGTAGGAACATGGAAATATCTACACCGCTATCTGAACGAACATGGAAATATCTACACCGCTATCTGTATGAACATGCAAGTATCTGCACAGCTATCTGTATATCAATGGAAATATCCAGACTGCTATCTCTATAAACATGGAAATAACTACACTGCTATCTGTATAAACATGGAAATATCTACACCGCCACCTGTATGAACATGGAAATATCTACACTGCCATCCGTACGAACATGGAAATATCTACACCGCCATCTGTATGAACATGTAAATATCTACACCGCCATCTGTATGAACATGGAAATATCTACACCGCTATCGGTATGAACATGGAAATATCTACACCGCTACCTGAATGAACATGGAAATATCTACACCGCTATCTATATGAACATGGAAATATCTACACCGCTATCTGTATGAACATGGAAATATCTACACCGCTATCTGTATGAACATGGAAATATCTACACCGCTATGTGTATGAACATGCAAATATCTACACAGCTATCTGTATATCAATGGAATTATCTACACTGCTATCTCTATAAACATGGAAATATCTACACTGCTATCTGTATAAACATGGAAATATCTACACCACCATCTCTATGAACATGGAAATACCTACACCGCTATCTGTATGAACATGGAAATATCTACACCGCTATCTGTATGAATATGGAAATATCTACACCGCTATCTGTATGAACATGGAAATATCTACACCGTTATCTGTATGAACATGGAAATATCTACACCGATATCTGTATGAACATGGAAATATCTACACTGCCATCTGTATGAATCTGGAAATATCTACAACGCTAACTGTATGAACAGGGAATTACCTACACCGCTATCTGTATGAACATGGAAATACCTACACCGCTATCTGTATGAACACGGAAATATCTACACCGCTTTCTGTACGAACATGGAAATATCTACACCGCTCTCTGTATGAACATGGAAATATCTACACCGCTATGTGTATGAACATGCAAATATCTACACAGCTATCTGTATATCAATGGAAATATCTACACTGCTATCTCTATAAACATGGAAATATCTACACTGCTATCTGTAAAAACATGGAAATATCTTCACCACCATCTCTATGAACATGGAAATAACTACACCGCTATCTGTATGAACATGGAAATATCTGCACCGCTATCTGTATGAACACGGTAATATCTACACCGTTATCTGTATGAACATGGAAATATCTACACCGATATCTGTATGAACATGGAAATATCTACACAGCTCTCTCTATATCAATGGAAATATCTACACTGCTATCTCTATAAACATGGAAATAACTACACTGCTATCTGTATAAACATGGAAATATATACACCACCAACTGTATGAACATGGAAATATCTACACTGCCATCCGTACGAACATGGAAATCTCTACACTGCCATCTGTATGAACATGTAGATATCCACACCGCCATCTGTATGAACATGGAAATATCTACACCACTAACTGTATGAACATGGAAATAGCTACACTGCTATCTGTATGAACAAAGAAATATCTATACCGCTATCTGTATGAACATGGAAATATCTACACCGCTATCTGTATGAACATGGAAATATCTACACCGCTATCTGTATGAACATGGAAATATCTACACCGCTATCTGTATGAACATGCAAATATCTACACAGCTATCTGTATATCAATGGAAATATCTACACTGCTATCTCTATAAACATGGAAATATCTACACTGCTATCTGTATAAACATGGAAATATCTACACCGCCACCTGTATGAACATGGATATATCTACACTGCCATCCATACGAACATGGAAATATCTACACCGCCATCTCTATGAACATGGAAATATCTACACTGCCATCTGTATGAATCTGGAAATATCTACAACGCTAACTGTATGAACAGGGAATTACCTACACCGCTATCTGTATGAACATGGAAATACCTACACCGCTATCTGTATGAACACGGAAATATCTACACCGCTTTCTGTACGAACATGGAAATATCTACACCGCTCTCTGTATGAACATGGAAATATCTACACCGCTATGTGTATGAACATGCAAATATCTACACAGTTATCAGTATATCAATGGAAATATCTACACTGCTATCTCTATAAACATGGAAATATCTACACTGCTATCTGTAAAAACATGGAAATATCTTCACCACCATCTCTATGAACATGGAAATACCTACACCGCTATCTGTATGAACATGGAAATATCAACACCGCTATCTGTATGAACACGGAAATATCTACACCGTTATCTGTATGAACATGGGAATATCTACACCGCTATCTGTATTAACATGGAAATATCTACACAGCTATCTCTATATCAATGGAAATATCTACACTGCTTTCTCTATAAACATGGAAATAACTACACTGCTATCTGTATAAACATGGAAATATATACACCGCCACCTGTATGAACATGGAAATATCTACACCGCCATCTCTATGAACATGGAAATATCTACACCGTTATCTGTATGAACATGGAAATATCTACACCGCTATCTGTATGAACATGGAAATATCTACACCGCCATCTCTATAAACGTGGAAATATCTACACCGCCATATGTATGAACATGGAAATATCTACACCGCCATCTGTATGAACATGGAAATATCTACACCGCTAACTGAATGAACATGGAAATATCTACAGTGCTGTCTGTATGAACATGGAAATATCTACACCGCTATCTGTATGAAAATGGAAATATCTACACCGCTATCTCCATGAACATGCAAATATCTTCACAGCTGTCTGTATATCAATGGAAATATCAAGACTGCTATCTGTATAATCATGGAAATAACTACACTGCTATCTGTATAAACATGGAAATATCTACACCGCCATCTCTATGAACATGGAAATATCTACACCGCCATTTGTATGAACATGGAAATATCTACCCCGCCATCTGTATGAACATGGAAATATCTTCACGGCCATCTGCATGAACATGGATATATCTACACTGGCATCTGGATGAACATGGAAATATCTACACCGCTTTCTGCATGAACATGGAAATATCTACACAGCTATCTGCATATACATGGAAATATCTACACAGATTTCTCTATAAATATGGAAATAACTACAGCGCTATCTCTATAAACTTCGAAATGTCTACACCGCCATCTGTATGAACATGGAAATATCTACACCGCCATCTGTATTAAGATGGAAATATCTACACCGCTATCTGTATAAACATGGAAATAACCACACCGCTATCTGTATAAACATGGAAATATCTACACCGCTATCTGCATAAACATGGAAATATCCACAACGCTATCTGTGTAAACATGGAAATGTCTACAACGCTATCAGTGTAAACATGGAAATATCTACACCGCCATCTATGTAAACATGAAAATATCTACACCGATATCTCTACGAACATGGAAATATCTACACCGCCATCTGTACGAACATGGAAATATCTATACCGCCATCTGTATGAACATGTAAATATCTACACCGCCATCTGTATGAACATGTAAATATCTACACCGCCATCTGTATGAACATGGAAATATCTACACCGCTAACTGAATGAACATGGAAATATCTACACTGCTATCTGTATGAACATGGAAATATCTACACCGCTATCTGTATGAACATGGAAATATCTACACCGCTATCTCCATGAACATGCAAATATCTTCACAGCTGTCTGTATATCAATGGAAATATCAACACTGCTATCTGTATAATCATGGAAATAACTACACTGCTATCTGTATAAACATGGAAATATCTACACCGCCATCTCTATGAACATGGAAATATCTACAATGCCATCTGTACGAACATGGAAATATCTATACCGCCATCTGTATGAACATGTAAGTATCTACACCGCCATCTGTATGAACATGGAAACATCTACACCGCCACCTGTATGAATATGGAAATATCTACACTGCCATCCGTACGAACATGGTAATATCTACACCGACATCTGTATGAACACATAAATATCTACAATGCCATCTGTATGAACATGGAAATATCTACACCGCCATCTCTATGAACACGGAAATAACTACAACGCCATCTGTACGAACATGGAAATATCTATACCGCCATCTGTATGAACATGTAAATATCTACACCGCCATCTGTATGAACATGGAAATATCTACACCGCTAACTGTATGAACATGGAAATATCTACACGGCTATCTGTATGAACATGGAAATATCTACACCGTTATCTGTATGAACATGGAAATATCTACACCGCTATCTGTATGAACATGGAAATATCTACACCGCTATCTGTACGAACATGGAAATATCTACACCGCTATCTGTATGACCATGCAAATATCTACACAGCTATCTGTATATCATTGAAAATGTCTACAGTGCTATCTCTATAATCATGGAAATAACTACACTGCTATCTGTATAAACATGGAAATATCTACACCGAAATCTCTATGAACATGGAAATATCTACACCGCCATTTGTATGAACATGGAAATATCTACCCCGCCATCTGTATGAACATGGAAATATCTTCACGGCCATCTGCATGAACATGGATATATCTACACCGGCATCTGGATGAACATGGAAATATCTACACCGCTTTCTGCATGAACATGGAAATATCTACACAGCTATCTGCATATACATGGAAATATCTACACAGATTTCTCTATAAATATGGAAATAACTACAGCGCTATCTCTATAAACTTTGAAATGTCTACACCGCCATCTGTATGAACATGGAAATATCTACACCGCCATCTGTATTAAGATGGAAATATCTACACCGCTATCTGTATAAACATGGAAATAACCGCACCGCTATCTGTATAAACATGGAAATATCTACACCGCTATCTGCATAAACATGGAAATATCCACAACGCTATCTGTGTAAACATGGAAATGTCTACATCGCTATCTGTGTAAACATGGAAATATCTACACCGCCATCTATGTAAACATGAAAATATCTACACCGATATCTCTACGAACATGGAAATATCTACACCGCCATCTGTACGAACATGGAAATATCTATACCGCCATCTGTATGAACATGTAAATATCTACACCGCCATCTGTATGAACATGGAAATATCTACACCGCTAACTGTATGAACATGGAAATATCTACACCGCTATCTGTATGAAGATGGAAATATCTACACCGTTATCTGTATGACCCTGGAAATATCTACACCGCTATCTGTATTAACATGGAAATATCTACACCGCTATCTGTACGAACATGGAAATATGTACACCGCTATCTGTATGAACATGTAAATATCTACACAGCTATCTGTATATCAATGGAAATACCTACACTGCTCTCTCTATAAACATGGAAATAATTACACTGCTATCTGTATAAACAGGGAAATATCTACACCGCCACCTGTATGAACATGGAAATATCTACACTGCCATCCGTACGAACATGGATATATCTATACCTCCATCTGTATGAACATGTAAATATATACACCGCCATCTGTATGAACATGGAAATATCTACACCGCTAACTGTATGAACATGGAAATATCTACACCGCTATCTGTATGAACATGGAAATATGTACACCGTTATCTGTATGAACATGGAAATATCTACACTGCTATCTGTATGAACATGGAAATATCTACACAGCTATCTGTACTTACAAGGAAAATTCTACACCGCTATCTGTATGAACATCCAAATATCTACACAGCTATCTGTATATCAATGGAAATATCTACACTGCTATCTCTATAAACATGGAAATAACTACACTGCTATCTGTATAAACATGGAAATATCCACACCGCCACCTGTATGAACATGGAAATATCTACACTGCCATCCGTACGAACATGGAAATGTCTACACCGCCATCTGTATGAACATGGAAATATCTACACCGCCATCTGTATGAACATGTAAATATCTGCACCGCGATCTGTATGAACATTGAAATATCTACACCGCTAACTGTATGAACATGGAAATATCTACACCGACATCTGTATGAACATGTAAATATCTACACCGCCATCTGTATGAACATGGAAATATCTACACCGCCATCTGTATGAACATGGAAATAACTATAACGCCATCTGTATGAACATGTAAATATCTACACCGCCATCTGTATGAACATGGAAATATCTACACCGCTAACTATGAACATGGAAATATCTACACCGCCATCTGTATGAACATGTAAATATCTACACCGCCATCTGTATGAACATGGAAATATCTACACCGCTAACTGTACGAACATGGAAATATCTACACCGCTATCTGTATGAACATGGAAATATCTACACCGCTATCTGTATGAACATGGAAATATCTACACCGCTATCTGTATGAACATGGAAATATCTACACCGCCATCTGTATGAACATGGAAATATCTACACCGCCATCTGTATTAAGATGGAAATATCTACACCGCTATCTGTATAAACATGGAAATAACCACACCGCTATCTGTATAAAAATGGAAATATCTACACCGCTATCTGCATGAACATGGAAATATCCACAACGCTATCTGTGTAAACATGGAAATGTCTACAACACTATCAGTGTAAACATGGAAATATCTACACCGCCATCTATGTAAACATGAAAATATCTACACTGATATCTCTACGAACATGGAAATATCTACACCGCCATCTGTACGAACATGGAAATATCTATACCGCCATCTGTATGAACATGTAAATATCTACACCGCCATCTGTATGAACATGTAAATATCTACACCGCCATCTGTATGAACATGGAAATATCTACACCGCTAACTGAATGAACATGGAAATATCTACACTGCTATCTGTATGAACATGGAAATATCTGCACCGCTATCTGTATGAACATGGAAATATCTACACCGCTATCTCCATGAACATGCAAATATCTTCACAGCTGTCTGTATATCAATGGAAATATCAACACTGCTATCTGTATAATCATGGAAATAACTACACTGCTATCTGTATAAACATGGAAATATCTACACCGCCATCTCTATGAACATGGAAATATCTACAATGCCATCTGTACGAACATGGAAATATCTATACCGCCATCTGTATGAACATGTAAGTATCTACACCGCCATCTGTATGAACATGGAAACATCTACACCGCCACCTGTATGAATATGGAAATATCTACACTGCCATCCGTACGAACATGGTAATATCTACACCGCCATCTGTATGAACACATAAATATCTACAATGCCATCTGTATGAACATGGAAATATCTACACCGCCATCTCTATGAACACGGAAATAACTACAACGCCATCTGTACGAACATGGAAATATCTATACCGCCATCTGTATGAACATGTAAATATCTACACCGCCATCTGTATGAACATGGAAATATCTACACCGCTAACTGTATGAACATGGAAATATCTACACGGCTATCTGTATGAACATGGAAATATCTACACCGTTATCTGTATGAACATGGAAATATCTACACCGCTATCTGTATGAACATGGAAATATCTACACCGCTATCTGTACGAACATGGAAATATCTACACCGCTATCTGTATGACCATGCAAATATCTACACAGCTATCTGTATATCATTGAAAATGTCTACAGTGCTATCTCTATAAACATGGAAATAACTACACTGCTATCTGTATAAACATGGAAATATCTACACCGCCATCTCTATGAACATGGAAATATCTACACCGCCATTTGTATGAACATGGAAATATCTACCCCGCCATCTGTATGAACATGGAAATATCTTCACGGCCATCTGCATGAACATGGATATATCTACACCGGCATCTGGATGAACATGGAAATATCTACACCGCTTTCTGCATGAACATGGAAATATCTACACAGCTATCTGCATATACTTGGAAATATCTACACAGATTTCTCTATAAATATGGAAATAACTACAGCGCTATCTCTATAAACTTCGAAATGTCTACACCGCCATCTGTATGAACATGGAAATATCTACACCGCCATCTGTATTAAGATGGAAATATCTACACCGCTATCTGTATAAACATGGAAATAACCGCACCGCTATCTGTATAAACATGGAAATATCTACACCGCTATCTGCATAAACATGGAAATATCCACAACGCTATCTGTGTAAACATGGAAATGTCTACATCGCTATCTGTGTACACATGGAAATATCTACACCGCCATCTATGTAAACATGAAAATATCTACACCGATATCTCTACGAACATGGAAATATCTACACCGCCATCTGTACGAACATGGAAATATCTATACCGCCATCTGTATGAACATGTAAATATCTACACCGCCATCTGTATGAACATGGAAATATCTACACCGCTAACTGTATGAACATGGAAATATCTACACCGCTATCTGTATGAAGATGGAAATATCTACACCGTTATCTGTATGACCTTGGAAATATCTACACCGCTATCTGTATTAACATGGAAATATCTACACCGCTATCTGTACGAACATGGAAATATGTACACCGCTATCTGTATGAACATGTAAATATCTAAACAGCTATCTGTATATCAATGGAAATACCTACACTGCTCTCTCTATAAACATGGAAATAATTACACTGCTATCTGTATGAACATGGAAATATCTACACCGCTATCTGTACTTACAAGGAAAATTCTACACCGCTATCTGTATGAACATCCAAATATCTACACAGCTATCTGTATATCAATGGAAATATCTACACTGCTATCTCTATAAACATGGAAATAACTACACTGCTATCTGTATAAACATGGAATATCCACACCGCCACCTGTATGAACATGGAAATATCTACACTGCCATCCGTACGAACATGGAAATATCTACACCGCCATCTGTATGAACATGGAAATATCTACACCGCCATCTGTATGAACATGTAAATATCTGCACCGCGATCTGTATGAACATTGAAATATCTACACCGCTAACTGTATGAACATGGAAATATCTACACCGACATCTGTATGAACATGTAAATATCTACACCGCCATCTGTATGAACATGGAAATATCTACACCGCCCTCTGTATGAACATGGAAATAACTACAACGCCATCTGTATGAACATGTAAATATCTACACCGCCATCTGTATGAACATGGAAATATCTACACCGCTAACTATGAACATGGAAATATCTACACCGCCATCTGTATGAACATGTAAATATCTACACCGCCATCTGTATGAACATGGAAATATCTACACCGCTAACTGTACGAACATGGAAATATCTACACCGCTATCTGTATGAACATGGAAATATCTACACCGCTATCTGTATGAACATGGAAATATCTACACCGCTATCAGTATGAACATGGAAATATCTACACCGCTATCTGTATGAACATGGAAATATCTACACCGCTATCTGTATAAATATGCAAATATCTACACAGCTGTCTGTATATCAATGGAAATATCTACACTGCTATCTCTATAAACATGGAACTAACTACACTGCTATCTGTATAAACATGGAAATATCTACACCGCCATCTCGATGAACATTGAAATATCTACACCGCCATTTGTATGAACATGGAAATATCTACACCGCCATCTCTATGAACATGGAAATATCTACACCGCCATGTGTATGAACATGGAAATATCTACACCGCCATCTGTATGAACATGGAAATATCTTCACCGCCATCTGTATGAACATGGATATATGTACACCGGCATCTGGATGAGCATGGAAATATCTACACCGCTATCTGCATGAACATGGAAATATCTACACAGCTATCTGTATGAACACGGAAATATCTACACTGCTATCTCTATATACATGGAAATAACTACACTGCTATCTGTATAAACATGGAAATATCTACACCGCCATGTGTATGAACATGGAAATATCTACACCGCCATCTGTATGAACATGGAAATATCTCCACGGCCATCTGCATGAACATGGATATATCTACACTGGCATCTGGATGAACATGGAAATATCTACACCGCTTTCTGCATGAACATAGAGATATCTACACAGCTATCTGAATATACATGGAAATATCTACGCAGATTTCTCTATAAATATGGAAATATCTACAGCGCTATCTCTTTAAACTTCGAAATATCTACACCGCCATCTGTATGAACATGGAAATATCTACACCGCCAACTGTACAAACATGGACATATCTACACCGTCATCTGTATTAAGATGGAAATATCTACAACGCTATCTGTATAAACATGGAAATATCTGCCCAACTATCTGTATAAACATGGAAATATCCGCACCGCTATCTGTATAAACATGGAAATATCTACACTGATATCTGCATAAACATGGAAATATCCACACTGCTATCTGTGTAAACATGGAAATGTCTACACCGCTATCTGTGTAAACATGGAAATATCTACACCGCCATCTGTGTAAACATGAAAATGTCTACACCGCCATCCCTATAAACATGGAAATATCTACACCGCCTTCTGTATGAACATGGAAATATCTACACCGCCATCTGTATAAACGTGGAAATATCTACACCGCTATCTGTATGAACTTGGAAATATCTACACTGCTCGCTGTATAAAAGTGAAATTATCTACACCACTATCTCTATAAATATGGAAATATCTACACTGCTATCTGTATAAACATGGAAATATCCACAGCGCTATCTGTATGAACTTGGAAATATCTACACCGCCATCTCTATGAACATGGAAATATCTACACCGCCATTTGTATGAACATGGAACTATCTACACCGCCATCTGTATGAACTTGGAAGTATCTTCACCGCCATCTGTATGAACATGGATATATGTACACCAACATCAGGATGAACATGGAAATATCTACACCGCTATCTGCATGAACATGGAAATATCTACACAGCTATCTGCATATACATGGAAATATCTACACAGATTTCTCTATAAATATGGAAATAACTACAGCGCTATCTCTATAAACTTCGAAATATCTACACCGCCATCTGTATGAACATGGAAATATCACCACCGCCATCTGTACAAACATGGACATATCTACACCGCCATCTGTATTAAGATGGAAATATCTACACCGCTATCTGTATAAACATGGAAATATCTGCCCTACTATCTGTATAAACATGGAAATATCCACACCGCTTTCTGTATAAACATGGAAATATCTACACCGCTATCTGCATAAACATGGAAATATCCACACCGCTATCTGTGTAAACATGGAAATGTCTACACCGCTATCTGTGTAAACATGGAAATATCTACACCGCCATCTGTGTAAACATGAAAATATCTACACCGCCATCCCTATAAACATGGAAATATCTACACCGCCATCTGTATGAACATGGAAATATCTACACCGCTTCTCTATAAACGTGGAAATATCTACACCGCTATCTGTATGAACTTGGAAATATCGACACTGCTCTCTGTATAAAATTGAAGTTATCTACACCACTATCTATATAAACATGGAAATATGTACACTGCTATCTGTATCAACAAGGAAATATCTACAACGCTATCTGTATAAACATGGAAATATCTTCACCGCTATCTGTATAAACATGGAAATACCTACAACGCTGTCTCTATAAACTTGGAAATAACTACACCACTATCTCTGTAAACATGGAAATATCTAGACCGCCATCTCTATAAACATGGAAATATCTACACCACCATCTGTATAAACTTGGAAATATCTATAACGCTATCTGCATAAACATGGAAATATCTACACAGCCATCTCTATGAACATGGAAATATCTACACCGCCCTCTGTATGAACATGTAAATATCTACACCGCCATCTGTATGAACACGGAAATATCTACACCGCTAACTGTATGTACATGGAAATACCTACACCGCTGTCTGTATGAACATGGAAATATCTACACCTTTATCTGTATGAACATTGAAATATGTACACCGCTATCTGTATGAATATGGAAATATCTACACCGCTATCTGTATGAACATGGAAATATCTACACCGCTATCTGTATGAATATGGAAATATCTACACCGCTATCTGTATGAACATGGAAATATCTACACCGCTATCTGTATGAACATGGAAATATCTACACCGCTATCTGTATGAACATGGAAATATCTACACCACTATGTGTATGAATATGCAAATATCTACACAGCTATCTGTATATCAATGGAAATATCTACACTGCTATCTCTATAAACATGGAAATAACTACACTGCTATCTGTATAAACATGGAAATATCTACACCGCCATCTCTATGAACATGGAAATATCTACACCTCCATTTGTATGAACATGGAAATATCTACTCCGCCATCTCTATGAACTTGGAAATATCTACACCGCCATCTCTATGAACATGGATATATCTACACCGCCATTTGTATGAACGTGGAAATATCTACACCGCCATCTGCATGAACATGGAAATATCTACACCGCCATCTCTATGAAAGTGGAAATATCTACACTGCTATCTGTATGAACTTAGAAATATCTACACTGCTCTCGATATAAAATTGAAATTATCTACACCACTATCTCTATAAACATGGAAATATCTACACTGCTATCTGTATAAACATGCAAATATCTACACCGCTATGTGTATAAACATGGAAATATCTTCACCGCTATCTGTATAAACATGGAAATATCTACAACGCTGTCTCTAGAAACTTGGAAATAACTACACCACTATCTCTGTTAACATGGAAATATATAGACCGCCATCTCTATAAACATGGAAATATCTACACCACCATCTGTGTAAACATGGAAATATCTATACCGCTCTCTGCATAAACATGGAAATATCTACACCGCCATCTCTAAGAACATAGAAATATCTACACCGCTATCTGTACGAACATGGAAATATCTAAACCACCATCTGTATGAACATGTAAATATCTACACCGCCATCTGTATGAACATGGAAATATCTACACAGCTAACTGTATGAACATGGAAATGTCTACACCGCTATTGGTATGAGCATGGAAATATCTACACCGCTATCTGTATGAACATGGAAATATCTACACCGATATCTGTAAGAACATGGAAATATCTACACCGCCATCTGTATGAACATGTAAATATCTACACCGCCATCTGTATGAACATGGAAATATCCACACCGCTAACTGTATGAACATGGAAATATCTACACCACTATTGGTATGAACATGGAAATATCTACACCGTTATCTGTATGAACATGGAAATATCTACACCGCTATCTGTATGAACATGGAAATATCTACACCGCTATCTGTACGAACATGGAAATATCTACACCGCTATCTGTATGACCATGCAAATATCTACACAGCTATCTGTATATCATTGAAAATGTCTACAGTGCTATCTCTATAAACATGGAAATAACTACACTGCTATCTGTATAAACATGGAAATATCTACACCGCCATCTCTATGAACATGGAAATATCTACACCGCCATTTGTATGAACATGGAAATATCTACCCCGCCATCTGTATGAACATGGAAATATCTTCACGGCCATCTGCATGAACATGGATATATCTACACCGGCATCTGGATGAACATGGAAATATCTACACCGCTTTCTGCATGAACATGGAAATATCT
Source organism: Gorilla gorilla gorilla (assembly GCF_029281585.2). NCBI lineage: Eukaryota > Metazoa > Chordata > Mammalia > Primates > Hominidae > Gorilla > Gorilla gorilla. The sequence continues at coordinate 150,921,902 of NC_073234.2, read as the reverse complement.
ACACAGCTATCTGCATATACTTGGAAATATCTACACAGATTTCTCTATAAATATGGAAATAACTACAGCGCTATCTCTATAAACTTCGAAATGTCTACACCGCCATCTGTATGAACATGGAAATATCTACACCGCCATCTGTATTAAGATGGAAATATCTACACCGCTATCTGTATAAACATGGAAATAACCGCACCGCTATCTGTATAAACATGGAAATATCTACACCGCTATCTGCATAAACATGGAAATATCCACAACGCTATCTGTGTAAACATGGAAATGTCTACATCGCTATCTGTGTACACATGGAAATATCTACACCGCCATCTATGTAAACATGAAAATATCTACACCGATATCTCTACGAACATGGAAATATCTACACCGCCATCTGTACGAACATGGAAATATCTATACCGCCATCTGTATGAACATGTAAATATCTACACCGCCATCTGTATGAACATGGAAATATCTACACCGCTAACTGTATGAACATGGAAATATCTACACCGCTATCTGTATGAAGATGGAAATATCTACACCGTTATCTGTATGACCTTGGAAATATCTACACCGCTATCTGTATTAACATGGAAATATCTACACCGCTATCTGTACGAACATGGAAATATATACACCGCTATCTGTATGAACATGTAAATATCTAAACAGCTATCTGTATATCAATGGAAATACCTACACTGCTCTCTCTATAAACATGGAAATAATTACACTGCTATCTGTATGAACATGGAAATATCTACACCGCTATCTGTACTTACAAGGAAAATTCTACACCGCTATCTGTATGAACATCCAAATATCTACACAGCTATCTGTATATCAATGGAAATATCTACACTGCTATCTCTATAAACATGGAAATAACTACACTGCTATCTGTATAAACATGGAATATCCACACCGCCACCTGTATGAACATGGAAATATCTACACTGCCATCCGTACGAACATGGAAATATCTACACCGCCATCTGTATGAACATGGAAATATCTACACCGCCATCTGTATGAACATGTAAATATCTGCACCGCGATCTGTATGAACATTGAAATATCTACAACGCTAACTGTATGAACATGGAAATATCTACACCGACATCTGTATGAACATGTAAATATCTACACCGCCATCTGTATGAACATGGAAATATCTACACCGCCCTCTGTATGAACATGGAAATAACTACAACGCCATCTGTATGAACATGTAAATATCTACACCGCCATCTGTATGAACATGGAAATATCTACACCGCTAACTATGAACATGGAAATATCTACACCGCCATCTGTATGAACATGTAAATATCTACACCGCCATCTGTATGAACATGGAAATATCTACACCGCTAACTGTACGAACATGGAAATATCTACACCGCTATCTGTATGAACATGGAAATATCTACACCGCTATCTGTATGAACATGGAAATATCTACACCGCTATCAGTATGAACATGGAAATATCTACACCGCTATCTGTATGAACATGGAAATATCTACACCGCTATCTGTATAAATATGCAAATATCTACACAGCTGTCTGTATATCAATGGAAATATCTACACTGCTATCTCTATAAACATGGAACTAACTACACTGCTATCTGTATAAACATGGAAATATCTACACCGCCATCTCGATGAACATTGAAATATCTACACCGCCATTTGTATGAACATGGAAATATCTACACCGCCATCTCTATGAACATGGAAATATCTACACCGCCATGTGTATGAACATGGAAATATCTACACCGCCATCTGTATGAACATGGAAATATCTTCACCGCCATCTGTATGAACATGGATATATGTACACCGGCATCTGGATGAGCATGGAAATATCTACACCGCTATCTGCATGAACATGGAAATATCTACACAGCTATCTGTATGAACACGGAAATATCTACACTGCTATCTCTATATACATGGAAATAACTACACTGCTATCTGTATAAACATGGAAATATCTACACAGCTATCAGTATAGCAATGGAAATACCTACACTGCTCTCTCTATAAACATGGAAATAACTACACTGCTATCTGTATAAACAGGGAAATATCTACACCGCCACCTGTATGAACATGGAAATATCTACACCGCTATCTGTATGAACATGGAAATAACTACACTGCTATCTGTACGAACATGGAAATATCTACTCCGCTATCTGTATGAACATGGACATATCTACAAAGCTATCTGTATATCAATGGAAATATCTACACTGCTATCTCTCTAAACATGGAAATAACTACACTGCTATCTGTATAAACATGGAAATATCCACACCGCCACCTGTATGAACATGGAAATATCTACACTGCCATCCGTACGAACATGGAAATATCTACACCGCCATCTGTCTGAACATGTAAATATCTGCACCGCCATCTGTATGAACATTGAAATATCTACACCGCTAACTGTATGAACATGGAAATGTCTACACCGCCATCTGTATGAACATGGAAATATATGCACCGCCATCTGCATGAACATGGAAATATCTACACGGCCATCTGTATGAACATGGAAATATCTACACCGCCATCTGTATGAACATGTAAATATCTACACCACCATCTGTATGAACATGGAAATATCTACACCGCTAACTTTATGAACATGGAAATATCTACACCGCCATCTGTATGAACATGTATATGTCTACACCACCATCTGTATGAATATGGAAATATCTACACCGCTAACTGTATGAACATGGAAATATCTACACGGCTATCTGTACGAACATGGAAATATCTGCACCGCCATCTGTATGAACATGTAAATATCTACACCGCCATCTGTATGAACATGGAAATATCTACACCGCTAACTGTATGAACATGGAAATATCTACACCGCTATCTGAACATGGAAATATCTACACCGCTATCTGTATGAACATGGAAGTAACTACACCGCTATCTGTATGAACATGGAAATATCTACTCCGCTATCTGTATGAAAATGAAAATATCTACACAGCTATCTGTATATCAATGGAAATATCTACACTGCTATCTCTCTAAACATGGAAATAACTACACTGCTATCTGTATAAACATGGAAATATCTACACCGTCATCTCTATGAACATGGAAATATCTACACTGCCATTTGTATGAACATGGAAATATCTACACCGCCATCTCTATGAACATGGAAATATCTACACCGCCATTTGTATGAAAATGGAAATATCTACACCGCCATCTGTATGAACATGGAAATATCTTCACCGCCATCTGTATGAACATGGATATATGTACACCGGCATCTGGATGAACTTGGAAATATCTACACCGCTATCTGCATGAACATAGAAATATCTACTCAGCTATCTGAATATACATGGAAATATCTACGCAGATTTCTCTATAAATATGGAAATATCTACAGCGCTATCTCTATAAACTTCGAAATATCTACACCGCCATCTGTATGAACATGGAAATATCTACACCGCCAACTGTACAAACATGGACATATCTACACCGTCATCTGTATTAAGATGGAAATAGCTACACCGCTATCTGTATAAACATGGAAATATCTGCCCAACTATCTGTATAAACATGGAAATATCCGCACCGCTATCTGTATAAACATGGAAATATCTACACTGATATCTGCATAAACATGGAAATATCCACACCGCTATCTGTGTAAACATGGAAATGTCTACACCGCTATCTGTGTAAACATGGAAATATCTACACTGCCATCTGTGTAAACATGAAAATGTCTACACCGCCATCCCTATAAACATGGAAATATCTACACCGCCTTCTGTATGAACATGGAAATATCTACACCGCCATCTGTATAAACGTGGAAATATCTACACCGCTATCTGTATGAACTTGGAAATATCTACACTGCTCGCTGTATAAAAGTGAAATTATCTACACCACTATCTCTATAAATATGGAAATATCTACACTGCTATCTGTATAAACATGGAAATATCCACAGCGCTATCTGTATGAACTTGGAAATATCTACACCGCCATCTCTATGAACATGGAAATATCTACACCGCCATTTGTATGAACATGGAACAATCTACACCGCCATCTGTATGAACTTGGAAGTATCTTCACCGCCATCTGTATGAACATGGATATATGTACACCAACATCAGGATGAACATGGAAATATCTACACCGCTATCTGCATGAACATGGAAATATCTACACAGCTATCTGCATATACATGGAAATATCTACACAGATTTCTCTATATATATGGAAATAACTACAGCGCTATCTCTATAAACTTCGAAATATCTACACCGCCATCTGTATGAACATGGAAATATCAACACAGCCACCTGTACAAACATGGACATATCTACACCGCCATCTGTATTAAGATGGAAATATCTACACCGCTATCTGTATAAACATGGAAATATCTGCCCAACTATCTGTATAAACTTGGAAATATCCACACCACTTTCTGTATAAACATGATAATATCTACACCGCTATCTGCATAAACATGGAAATATCCACACCGCTATCTGTGTAAACATGGAAATGTCTACACCGCCATCTGTGTAAACATGGAAATATCTACACCGCCATCTTTGTAAACATGAAAATATCTACACCGCCATCCATATAAACATGGAAATATCTACACCGCCATCTGTATGAACATGGAAATATCTACACCGCTTCTCTATAAACGTGGAAATATCTACACCGCTATCTGTATGAACTTGGAAATATCTACTCCGCTATCTGTATGAACATGGACATATCTACACAGCTATCTGTATATCAATGGAAATATCTACACTGCTATCTCTCTAAACATGGAAATAACTACACTGCTATCTGTATAAACATGGAAATATCCACACCGCCACCTGTATGAACATGGAAATATCTACACTGCCATCCGTACGAACATGGAAATATCTACACCGCCATCTGTCTGAACATGTAAATATCTGCACCGCCTTCTGTATGAACATTGAAATATCTACACCGCTAACTGTATGAACATGGAAATGTCTACACCGCCATCTGTATGAACATGGAAATATCTGCACCGCCATCTGTATGAACATGGAAATATCTACACGGCCATCTGTATGAACATGGAAATATCTACACCGCCATCTGTATGAACATGTAAATATCTACACCACCATCTGTATGAACATGGAAATATCTACACCGCTAACTGTATGAACATGGAAATATCTACACCGCCATCTGTATGAACATGTATATATCTACACCACCATCTGTATGAATATGGAAATATCTACACCGCTAACTGTATGAACATGGAAATATCTACACGGCTATCTGTACGAACATGGAAATATCTGCACCGCCATCTGTATGAACATGTAAATATCTACACCGCCATCTGTATGAACATGGAAATATCTACACCGCTAACTGTATGAACATGGAAATATCTACACCGCTATCTGAACATGGAAATATCTACACCGCTATCTGTATGAACATGGAAGTAACTACACCGCTATCTGTATGAACATGGAAATATCTACTCCGCTATCTGTATGAACATGGAAATATCTACACAGCTATCTGTATATCAATGGAAATATCTACACTGCTATCTCTCTAAACATGGAAATAACTACACTGCTATCTGTATAAACATGGAAATATCTACACCGTCATCTCTATGAACATGGAAATATCTACACTTCCATTTGTATGAACATGGAAATATCTACACCGCCATCTCTATGAACATGGAAATATCTACACCGCCATTTGTATGAAAATGGAAATATCTACACCGCCATCTGTATGAACATGGAAATATCTTCACCGCCATCTGTATGAACATGGATATATGTTCACCGGCATCTGGATGAACTTGGAAATATCTACACCGCTATCTGCATGAACATAGAAATATCTACACAGCTATCTGAATATACATGGAAATATCTACGCAGATTTCTCTATAAATATGGAAATATCTACAGCGCTATCACTATAAACTTCGAAATATCTACACCGCCATCTGTATGAACATGGAAATATCTACACCGCCAACTGTACAAACATGGACATATCTACACCGTCATCTGTATTAAGATGGAAATAGCTACACCGCTATCTGTATAAACATGGAAATATCTGCCCAACTATCTGTATAAACATGGAAATATCCGAACCGCTATCTGTATAAACATGGAAATATCTACACTGATATCTGCATAAACATGGAAATATCCACACCGCTATCTGTGTAAACATGGAAATATCTACACCGCCATCTGTGTAAACATGAAAATGTCTACACCGCCATCCCTATAAACATGGAAATATCTACACCGCCTTCTGTATGAACATGGAAATATCTACACCGCCATCTGTATAAACGTGGAAATATCTACACCGCTATCTGTATGAACTTGGAAATATCTACACTGCTCGCTGTATAAAAGTGAAATTATCTACACCACTATCTCTATAAATATGGAAATATCTACACTGCTATCTGTATAAACATGGAAATATCCACAGCGCTATCTGTATGAACTTGGAAATATCTACACCGCCATCTCTATGAACATGGAAATATCTACACCGCCATTTGTATGAACATTGAACTATCTAAACCGCCATCTGTATGAACTTGGAAGCATCTTCACCGCCATCTGTATGAACATGGATATATGTACACCAACATCAGGATGAACATGGAAATATCTACACCGCTATCTGCATGAACATGGAAATATCTACACAGCTATCTGAATATACATGGAAATATCTACACAGATTTCTCTATAAATTTGGAAATAACTACAGCGCTATCTCTATAAACTTCGAAATATCTACACCGCCATCTGTATGAACATGGAAATATCAACACCGCCATCTGTACAAACATGGACATATCTACACCGCCATCTGTATTAAGATGGAAATATCTACACCGCTATCTGTATAAACATGGAAATATCTGCCCAACTATCTGTATAAACTTGGAAATATCCACACCACTTTCTGTATAAACATGATAATATCTACACCGCTATCTGCATAAACATGGAAATATCCACACCGCTATCTGTGTAAACATGGAAATGTCTACACCGCCATCTGTGTAAACATGGAAATATCTACACCGCCATCTGTGTAAACATGAAAATATCTACACCGCCATCCATATAAACATGGAAATATCTACACCGCCATCTGTATGAACATGGAAATATCTACACCGCTTCTCTATAAACGTGGAAATACCTACACCGCTATCTGTATGAACTTAGAAATATCTACACTGCTCTCTGTATAAAATTGAAATTATCTACACCAATATCTATATAAACATGGAAATATGTACACTGCTATCTGTATAAACATGGAAATATCTACAACGCTATCTGTATAAACATGGAAATATCTTCACCGCTATCTGTATAAACATGGAAATACCTACAACGCAGTCTCTATAAACTTGGAAATAACTACACCACTATCTCTGTAAACATGGAAATATCTAGACCGCCATCTCTATAAACATGGAAATATCTACACCACCATCTGTATAAACATGGAAACATCTATAACGCTATCTGCATAAACATGGAAATATCTACACAGCCATCTCTATGAACATGGAAATATCTACACCGCCCTCTGTATGAACATGTAAATATCTACACCGCCATCTGTATGAACACGGAAATATCTACACCGCTAACGGTATGTACATGGAAATACCTACACCGCTGTCTGTATGAACATGGAAATATCTACACCGTTATCTGTATGAATATGGAAATATGTACACTGCTATCTGTATGAATATGGAAATATCTACACCGCTATCTGTATGAACATGGAAATATCTACACCGCTATCTGTATGAACATGGAAATATCTACACCGCTATCTGTATGAACATGGAAATATCTACACCGCTATCTGTATGAACATGGAAATATCTACACCGCTATCTGTATGAACATGGAAATATCTACACCGCTATGTGTATGAACATGCAAATATCTACACAGCTATCTGTATATCAATGGAAATATCTACACTGCTATCTCTATAAACATGGAAATAACTACACTGCTATCTGTATAAACATAGAAATATCTACACCGCCATCTCTATGAACATGGAAATATCTACACCTCCATTTGTATGAACATGGCAATATCTACTCCGCCATCTCTATGAACTTGGAAATATCTACACCGCCATCTCTATGAACATGGATATATCTACACCGCCATTTGTATGAACGTGGAAATATCTACACCGCCATCAGTATGAACATGGAAATATCTACACCGCCATCTCTACGAACGTGGAAATATCTACACTGCTATCTGTATGAACTTAGAAATATCTACACTGCTCTCGATATAAAATTGAAATTATCTACACCACTATCTCTATAAACATGGAAATATCTACACTGCTATCTGTATAAACATGCAAATATCTACACCGCTATCTGTATAAACATGGAAATATCTTCACCGCTATCTCTATAAACATGGAAATATCTACAACGCTGTCTCTAGAAACTTGAAATAACTACACCACTATCTCTGTTAACATGGAAATATCTAGACCGCCATCTCTATAAACATGGAAATATCTACACCACCATCTGTGTAAACATGGAAATATCTATACCGCTCTCTGCATAAACATAGAAATATCTACACCGCCATCTCTATGAACATAGAAATATCTACACCGCTATCTGTACGAACATGGAAATATCTAAACCACCATCTGTATGAACATGTAAATATCTACACCGCCATCTGTATGAACATGGAAATATCTACACAGCTAACTGTATGAACATGGAAATGTCTACACCGCTATTGTTATGAGCATGGAAATATCTACACCGCTATCTGTATGAACATGGAAATATCTACACCGCTATCTGTATGAACATGGAAATATCTACACCGATATCTGTAAGAACATGGAAATATCTAAACCGCCATCTGTATGAACATGTAAATATCTACACCGCCATCTGTATGAACATGGAAATATCCACACCGCTAACTGTATGAACACAGAAATATCTACACCGCTATCTGTATGAACATGGAAATATCTACGCCGCTATCTGTATGAACATGGAACTATCTACACCGCTATCTGTATGAACATGGAAATATCTACACCGCTCTCTGTATGAACATGCAAATACCTACACAGCTATCTGTATATCAATGGAAATATCTTCACTGCTATCTCTATAAACATGGAAATAACTACACAGCTATATGTATAAACATGGAAATATCTACACCGCCATCTGTATGAACAAGGAAATATCAACACCGCCATTTGTATGAACATGGAAATATCTACAGCGCCATCTCTATGAATATGGAAATATCTACACCGCCATTTGTATGAACGTGGAAATATCTACACCGCCATCTGTATGAACATGGAAATATCTACACCGCCATCTCTATAAACGTGGAAATATCTACACCGCTATCTGTATGAACTTGGAAATACCTACACTGCTCTCGGTATAAAATTGAAATTATCTACACCACTATCTCTGTAAACACGGAAATATCTAGACCGCCATCTCTATAAACATGGAAATATCTACACCACCATCTGTATAAACATGGAAATATCTATACGACTATCTGCATAAACATGGAAATATCTACACCACCATCTCTATGAACATGGAAATATCTACACCGCCATCTGTACGAACATGGAAATATCTACACCAACATCTGTATGAACATGTAAATATCTACACCGCCATCTGTATGAACATGGAAATATCTACACAGCTAACTGTATGAACATGGAATTATCTACACCGCTATTGGTATGAGCTTGGAAATATCTACACTGCTATCTGTATGAACGTGGAAATATCTACACCGCCATCTCTATGAACATGGAAATATCTACACCGCCATTTGTATGAAAATGGAAATATCTACACCGCCATCTGTATGAACATGGAAATATCTTCACCGCCATCTGTATGAACATGGATATATGTACACCGGCATCTGGATGAACTTGGAAATATCTACACCGCTATCTGCATGAACATAGAAATATCTACACAGCTATCTGAATATACATGGAAATATCTACGCAGATTTCTCTATAAATATGGAAATATCTACAGCGCTATCTCTATAAACTTCGAAATATCTACACCGCCATCTGTATGAACATGGAAATATCTACACCGCCAACTGTACAAACATGGACATATCTACACCGTCATCTGTATTAAGATGGAAATAGCTACACCGCTATCTGTATCAACATGGAAATATCTGCCCAACTATCTGTATAAACATGGAAATATCCGCACCGCTATCTGTATAAACATGGAAATATCTACACTGATATCTGCATAAACATGGAAATATCCACACCGCTATCTGTGTAAACATGGAAATGTCTACACCGCTATCTGTGTAAAAATGGAAATATCTACACCGCCATCTGTGTAAACATGAAAATGTCTACACCGCCATCCCTATAAAAATGGAAATATCTACACCGCCTTCTGTATGAACATGGAAATATCTACACCGCCATCTGTATAAACGTGGAAATATCTACACCGCTATCTGTATGAACTTGGAAATATCTACACCGCCATCTCTATGAACATGGAAATATCTACACCGCCATTTGTATGAACATGGAACTATCTACACCGCCATCTGTATGAACTTGGAAGTATCTTCACCGCCATCTGTATGAACATGGATATATGTACACCAACATCAGGATGAACATGGAAATATCTACACTGCTATCTGCATGAACATGGAAATATCTACACAGCTATCTGCATATACATGGAAATATCTACACAGATTTCTCTATAAATATGGAAATAACTACAGCGCTATCTCTATAAACTTCGAAATATCTACACCGCCATCTCTATGAACATGGAAATATCTACACCGCCATCTGTACGAACATGGAAATATCTACACCACCATCTGTATGAACATGTAAATATCTACACCGCCATCTGTATGAACATGGAAATATCTACACAGCTAACTGTATGAACATGGAATTATCTACACCGCTATTGGTATGAGCATGGAAATATCTACACTGCTATCTGTATGAACATGGAAATATCTACACCGCCATCTCTATGAACATGGAAATATCTACACCGCCATTTGTATGAAAATGGAAATATCTACACCGCCATCTGTATGAACATGGAAATATCTTCACCGCCATCTGTATGAACATGTATATATGTACACCGGCATCTGGATGAACTTGGAAATATCTACACCGCTATCTGCATGAACATAGAAATATCTACACAGCTATCTGAATATACATGGAAATATCTACGCAGATTTCTCTATAAATATGGAAATATCTACAGCGCTATCACTATAAGCTTCGAAATATCTACACAGCCATCTGTATGAACATGGAAATATCTACACCGCCAACTGTACAAACATGGACATATCTACACCGTCATCTGTATTAAGATGGAAATAGCTACACCGCTATCTGTATAAACAAGGAAATATCTGCCCAACTATCTGTATAAACATGGAAATATCCGCACCGCTATCTGTATAAACATGGAAATATCTACACTGATATCTGCATAAACATGGAAATATCCACACCGCTATCTGTGTAAACATGGAAATATCTACACCGCTATCTGTGTAAACATGGAAATATCTACACCGCCATCTGTGTAAACATGAAAATGTCTACACCGCCATCCCTATAAACATGGAAATATCTACACCGCCTTCTGTATGAACATGGAAATATCTACACCGCCATCTGTATAAACGTGGAAATATCTACACCGCTATCTGTATGAACTTGGAAATATCTACACTGCTCGCTGTATAAAAGTGAAATTATCCACACCACTATCTCTATAAATATGGAAATATCTACACTGCTATCTGTATAAACATGGAAATATCCACAGCGCTATCTGTATGAACTTGGAAATATCTACACCGCCATCTCTATGAACATGGAAATATCTACACCGCCATTTGTATGAACATGGAACTATCTACACCGCCATCTGTATGAACTTGGAAGTATCTTCACCGCCATCTGTATGAACATGGATATATGTACACCAACATCAGGATGAACATGGAAATATCTACACCGCTATCTGCATGAACATGGAAATATCTACACAGCTATCTGCATATACATGGAAATATCTACACAGATTTCTCTATAAATATGGAAATAACTACAGCGCTATCTCTATAAACTTCGAAATATCTACACCGCCATCTGTATGAACATGGAAATATCAACACCGCCATCTGTACAAACATGGACATATCTACACCGCCATCTGTATTAAGATGGAAATATCTACACCACTATCTGTATAAACATGGAAATATCTGCCCAACTATCTGTATAAACATGGAAATATCCACACCGCTTTCTGTATAAACATGATAATATCTACACCGCTATCTGCATAAACATGGAAATATCCACACCGCTATCTGTGTAAACATGGAAATATCTACACCGCCATCTGTGTAAACATGGAAATATCTACACCGCCATCTGTGTAAACATGAAAATATCTACACCGCCATCCATATAAACATGGAAATATCTACACCGCCATCTGTATGAACATGGAAATATCTACAACGCTTCTCTATAAACGTGGAAATATCTACACCGCTATCTGTATGAACTTGGAAATATCTACACTGCTCTCTGTATAAAATTGAAATTATCTACACCACTATCTATATAAACATGGAAATATGTACACTGCTATCTGTATAAACATGGAAATATCTACAACGCTATCTGTATAAACATGGAAATATCTTCACCGCTATCTGTATAAACATGGAAATACCTACAACGCTGTCTCTATAAACTTGGAAATAACTACACCACTATCTCTGTAAACATGGAAATATCTAGACCGCCATCTCTATAAACATGGAAATATCTACACCACCATCTGTATAAACATGGAAATATCTATAACGCTATCTGCATAAACATGGAAATATCTACACAGCCATCTCTATGAACATTGAAATATCTACACCACCCTCTGTATGAACATGTAAATATCTACACCGCCATCTGTATGAACACGGAAATATCTACACCGCTAACTGTATGTACATGGAAATACCTACACCGCTGTCTGTATGAACATGGAAATATCTACACCGTTATCTGTATGAATATGGAAATATGTACACCGCTATCTGTATGAATATGGAAATATCTACACCGCTATCTGTATGAACATGGAAATATCTACACCGCTATCTGTATGAACATGGAAATATCTACACCGCTATCTGTATGAACATGGAAATATCTACACCGCTATCTGTATGAACATGGAAATATCTACACCGCTATCTGTATGAACATGGAAATATCTACACCGCTATGTGTATGAACATGCAAATATCTACACAGCTATCTGTATATCAATGGAAATATCTACACTGCTATCTCTATAAACATGGAAATAACTACACTGCTATCTGTATAAACATGGAAATATCTGCACCGCCATCTCTATGAACATGGAAATATCTACACCTCCATTTGTATGAACATGGCAATATCTACTCCGCCATCTCTATGAACTTGGAAATATCTACACCGCCATCTCTATGAACATGGATATATCTACACCGCCATTTGTATGAACGTGGAAATATCTACACCGCCATCTGTATGAACATGGAAATATCTACACCGTCATCTCTACGAACGTGGAAATATCTACACTGCTATCTGTATGAACTTAGAAATATCTACACTGCTCTCGATATAAAATTGAAATTATCTACACCACTATCTCTATAAACATGGAAATATCTACACTGCTATCTGTATAAACATGCAAATATCTACACCGCTATCTGTATAAACATGGAAATATCTTCACCGCTATCTCTATAAACATGGAAATATCTACAACGCTGTCTCTAGAAACTTCAAATAACTACACCACTATCTCTGTTAACATGGAAATATCTAGACGGCCATCTCTATAAACATGGAAATATCTACACCACCATCTGTGTAAACATGGAAATATCTATACCGCTCTCTGCATAAACATGGAAATATCTACACCGCCATCTCTATGAACATAGAAATATCTACACCGCTATCTGTACGAACATGGAAATATCTAAACCACCATCTGTATGAACATGTAAATATCTACACCGCCATCTGTATGAACATGGAAATATCTACACAGCTAACTGTATGAACATGGAAATGTCTACACCGCTATTGGTATGAGCATGGAAATATCTACACCGCTATCTGTATGAACATGGAAATATCTACACCGCTATCTGTATGAACATGGAAATATCTACACCGATATCTGTAAGAACAAGGAAATATCTACACCGCCATCTGTATGAACATGTAAATATCTACACCGCCATCTGTATGAACATGGAAATATCCACACCGCTAACTGTATGAACATGGAAATATCTACACCACTATTGGTATGAACATGGAAATATCTACACCGATATCTGTAAGAACATGGAAATATCTAAACCGCCATCTGTATGAACATGTAAATATCTACACCGCCATCTGTATGAACATGGAAATATCCACACCGCTAACTGTATGAACACAGAAATATCTACACCGCTATCTGTATGAACATGGAAATATCTACGCCGCTATCTGTATGAACATGGAAATATCTACACCGCTATCTGTATGAACATGGAAATATCTACACCGCTTTCTGTATGAACATGCAAATACCTACACAGCTATCTGTATATCAATGGAAATATCTTCACTGCTATCTCTATAAACATGGAAATAACTACACAGCTATATGTATAAACATGGAAATATCTACACCGCCATCTGTATGAACAAGGAAATATCAACACCGCCATTTGTATGAACATGGAAATATCTACAGCGCCATCTCCATGAATATGGAAATATCTACACCGCCATTTGTATGAACGTGGAAATATCTACACCGCCATCTGTATGAACATGGAAATATCTACACCGCCATCTCTATAAACGTGGAAATATCTACACCACTATCTGTATGAACTTGGAAATACCTACACTGCTCTCGGTATAAAATTGAAATTATCTACACCACTATCTCTGTAAACACGGAAATATCTAGACCGCCATCTCTATAAACATGGAAATATCTACACCACCATCTGTATAAACATGGAAATATCTATACCACTATCTGCATAAACATGGAAATATCTACACCGCCATCTCTATGAACATGGAAATATCTACACCGCCATCTGTACGAACATGGAAATATCTACACCACCATCTGTATGAACATGTAAATATCTACACCGCCATCTGTATGAACATGGAAATATCTACACAGCTAACTGTATGAACATGGAATTATCTACACCGCTATTGGTATGAGCATGGAAATATCTACACTGCTATCTGTATGAACATGGAAATATCTACACCGCCATCTCTATGAACATGGAAATATCTACACCGCCATTTGTATGAAAATGGAAATATCTACACCGCCATCTGTATGAACATGGAAATATCTTCACCGCCATCTGTATGAACATGGATATATGTACACCGGCATCTGGATGAACTTGGAAATATCTACACCGCTATCTGCATGAACATAGAAATATCTACACAGCTATCTGAATATACATGGAAATATCTACGCAGATTTCTCTATAAATATGGAAATATCTACAGTGCTATCTCTATAAACTTCGAAATATCTACACCGCCATCTGTATGAACATGGAAATATCTACACCGCCAACTGTACAAACATGGACATATCTACACCGTCATCTGTATTAAGATGGAAATAGCTACACCGCTATCTGTATCAACATGGAAATATCTGCCCAACTATCTGTATAAACATGGAAATATCCGCACCGCTATCTGTATAAACATGGAAATATCTACACTGATATCTGCATAAACATGGAAATATCCACACCGCTATCTGTGTACACATGGAAATGTCTACACCGCTATCTGTGTAAACATGGAAATATCTACACCGCCATCTGTGTAAACATGAAAATGTCTACACCGCCATCCCTATAAACATGGAAATATCTACACCGCCTTCTGTATGAACATGGAAATATCTACACCGCCATCTGTATAAACGTGGAAATATCTACACCGCTATCTGTATGAACTTGGAAATATCTACACGGGTCGCTGTATAAAAGTGAAATTATCTACACCACTATCTCTATAAATATGGAAATATCTACACTGCTATCTGCATAAACATGGAAATATCCACAGCGCTATCTGTATGAACTTGGAAATATCTACACCGCCATCTCTATGAACATGGAAATATCTACACCGCCATTTGTATGAACATGGAACTATCTACACCGCCATCTGTATGAACTTGGAAGTATCTTCACCGCCATCTGTATGAACATGGATATATGTACACCAACATCAGGATGAACATGGAAATATCTACACTGCTATCTGCATGAACATGGAAATATCTACACAGCTATCTGCATATACATGGAAATATCTACACAGATTTCTCTATAAATATGGAAATAACTACAGCGCTATCTCTATAAACTTTGAAATATCTACACCGCCATCTCTATGAACATGGAAATATCTACACCGCCATCTGTACGAACATGGAAATATCTACACGACCATCTGTATGAATATGTAAATATCTACACCGCCATCTGTATGAACATGGAAATATCTACACAGCTAACTGTATGAACATGGAATTATGTACACCGCTATTGGTATGAGCATGGAAATATCTACACTGCTATCTGTATGAACATGGAAATATCTACACCGCCATCTCTATGAACATGGAAATATCTACACCGCCATTTGTATGAAAATGGAAATATCTACACCGCCATCTGTATGAACATGGAAATATCTTCACCGCCATCTGTATGAACATGTATATATGTACACCGGCATCTGGATGAACTTGGAAATATCTACACCGCTATCTGCATGAACATAGAAATATCTACACAGCTATCTGAATATACATGGAAATATCTACGCAGATTTCTCTATAAATATGGAAATATCTACAGCGCTATCTCTATAAACTTCGAAATATCTACACCGCCATCTGTATGAACATGGAAATATCTACACCGCCAACTGTACAAACATGGACATATCTACACCGTCATCTGTATTAAGATGGAAATAGCTACACCGCTATCTGTATAAACAAGGAAATATATGCCCAACTATCTGTATAAACATGGAAATATCCGCACCGCTATCTGTATAAACATGGAAATATCTACACTGATATCTGCATAAACATGGAAATATCCACACCGCTATCTGTGTAAACATGGAAATATCTACACCGCTATCTGTGTAAACATGGAAATATCTACACCGCCATCTGTGTAAACATGAAAATGTCTACACCGCCATCCCTATAAACATGGAAATATCTACACCGCCTTCTGTATGAACATGGAAATATCTACACCGCCATCTGTATAAACGTGGAAATATCTTCACCGCTATCTGTATGAACTTGGAAATATCTACACTGCTCGCTGTATAAAAGTGAAATTATCTACACCACTATCTCTATAAATATGGAAATATCTACACTGCTATCTGTATAAACATGGAAATATCCACAGCGCTATCTGTATGAACTTGGAAATATCTACACCGCCATCTCTGTGAACATGGAAATATCTATACAGCCATTTGTATGAACATTGAACTATCTACACCGCCATCTGTATGAACTTGGAAGTATCTTCACCGCCATCTGTATGAACATGGATATATGTACACCAACATCAGGATGAACATGGAAATATCTACACCGCTATCTGCATGAACATGGAAATATCTACACAGCTATCTGCATATACATGGAAATATCTACACAGATTTCTCTATAAATATGGAAATAACTACAGCGCTATCTCTATAAACTTCGAAATATCTACACCGCCATCTGTATGAACATGGAAATATCAACACCGCCATCTGTACAAACATGGACATATCTACACCGCCATCTGTATTAAGATGGAAATATCTACACCACTATCTGTATAAACATGGAAATATCTGCCCAACTATCTGTATAAACATGGAAATATCCACACCGCTTTCTGTATAAACATGATAATATCTACACCGCTATCTGCATAAACATGGAAATATCCACACCGCTATCTGTGTAAACATGGAAATGTCTACACCGCCATCTGTGTAAACATGGAAATATCTACACCGCCATCTGTGTAAACATGAAAATATCTACACCGCCATCCATATAAACATGGAAATATCTACACCGCCATCTGTATGAACATGGAAATATCTACACCGCTTCTCTATAAACGTGGAAATATCTACACCGCTATCTGTATGAACTTGGAAATATCTACACTGCTCTCTGTATAAAATTGAAATTATCTACACCACTATCTATATAAACATGGAAATATGTACACTGCTATCTGTATAAACATGGAAATATCTACAACGCTATCTGTATAAACATGGAAATATCTTCACCGCTATCTGTATAAACATGGAAATACCTACAACGCTGTCTCTATAAACTTGGAAATAACTACACCACTATCTCTGTAAACATGGAAATATCTAGACCGCCATCTCTATAAACATGGAAATATCTACACCACCATCTGTATAAACATAGAAATATCTATAACGCTATCTGCATAAACATGGAAATATCTACACAGCCATCTCTATGAACATTGAAATATCTACACCGCCCTCTGTATGAACATGTAAATATCTACACCGCCATCTGTATGAACACGGAAATATCTACACCGCTAACTGTATGTACATGGAAATACCTACACCGCTGTCTGTATGAACATGGAAATATCTACACCGTTATCTGTATGAATATGGAAATATGTACACCGCTATCTGTATGAATATGGAAATATCTACACCGCTATCTGTATGAACATGGAAATATCTACACCACTATCTGTATGAACATGGTAATATCTACACCGCAATCTGTATGAACTTGGAAATATCTACAACGCTATCTGTATGAACATGGAAATATCTACACCGCTATCTGTATGAACATGGATATATCTACACTGCTATGTGTATGAACATGCAAATATCTACACAGCTATCTGTATATCAATGGAAATATCTACACTGCTATCTCTATAAACATGGAAATAACTACACTGCTATCTGTATAAACATGGAAATATCTACACCGCCATCTCTATGAACATGGAAATATCTACACCTCCATTTGTATGAACATGGAAATATCTACTCCGCCATCTCTATGAACTTGGAAATATCTACACCGCCATCTCTATGAACATGGATATATCTACACCGCCATTTGTATGAACGTGGAAATATCTACACCGCCATCTGTATGAACATGGAAATATCTACACCGCCATCTCTATGAACGTGGAAATATCTACACTGCTATCTGTATGAACTTAGAAATATCTACACTGCTCTCGATATAAAATTGAAATTATCTACACCACTATCTCTATAAACATGGAAATATCTACACTGCTATCTGTATAAACATGCAAATATCTACACCGCTATCTGTATAAACATGGAAATATCTTCACCGCTATCTCTATAAACATGGAAATATCTACAACGCTGTCTCTAGAAACTTGGAAATAACTACACCACTATCTCTGTTAACATGGAAATATCAAGACCGCCATCTGTATGAACATGGAAATATCTACACCGCTAACTGTATGAACATGGAAATATCTACACCGCTATCTGTATGAACATGGAAATATCTACACCGCTATCTCTATGAACATGGAAATATCTACACCGCTATCTGTATGAACATGGAAATAACTACACCGCTATCTGTATGAACATGGAAATATCTACACCGCTATCTGTATGAACATGGAAATATCTACACCGCTATCTGTATGAACATGGAAATATCTACACCGCTATCTGTATGAACATGGAAATATCTACACCGTTATCTGTATGAACATGGAAATATCTACACCGCTATCTGTATGAATATGGAAATATCTACACAGCTATCTGTATATCAATGGAAATATCTACACTGCTATCTCTATAAACATGGAAATAACTGCACTGCTATCTGTATAAACATGGAAATAACTACACTGCTATCTGTATAAACATGGAAATATCTACACCGCAATCTCTATGAACATGGAAATATCTACACCGCCATTTGTATGAACATGGAAATATCTACACCGCCATCTCTATGAACATGGAAATATCTACACCACCATCTGTATAAACATGGAAATATCTATACCGCTATCCGCATAAACATGGAAATATCTACACCGCCATCTGTATGAACATGTAAATATCTACACCGCCATCTGTATGAACATGGAAATATCTACACGGCTAACTGTATGAACATGAAAATGTCTACACTGCTATTGGTATGGACATGGAAATATCTACAGCGCCATCTGTATGAACATGGAGATATCTACACCGCTATCTGTATGAACATGAAAATATCTACACCGCTATCTGTATGAACATGGAAATATCTACACCGCCATCTGTATGAACATGTAATATCTACTCCGCCATCTGTATGAACATGGAAATATCTACACCGCTATCTGCATGAACATGGAAATATCTACACAGCTATCTGAATATACATGGAAATATCTACACAGATTTCTCTATAAATATGGAAATAACTACAGCACTATCTCTATAAACTTCGAAATATGTACACCGCCGTCTGAATGAAAATGGAAATATCTGCCCAACTGTCTGTATAAACATGGAAATATCCGCACAGCTATCTGTATAAACATGGAAATATCTACACTGCTATCTGCATAAACATGGAAATATCCACACCGCTATCTGTGTAAACAAGGAAATGTCTACACCGCTATCTGTGTAAACATGGAAATATCTACACCGCCATCCGTGTAAACATGAAAATATCTACACCGCCATCCCAATAAACATGGAAATATCTACACCGCCATCTGTATGAACATGGAAATATCTACACCGCCATCTCTATAAATGTGAAAATATCTACACCGCTATCTGTATCAACTTGGAAATATCTACACTGCTCTCTGTATAAAATTGAAATTATCTACACCACTATCTCTATAAACATGGAAATATCTACACTGCTATCTGTATAAACATGGAAATATCTACAACGCTATCTGTATAAACATGGAAATATCTACAACGCTGTCTCTATAAACTTCGAAATAACTACACCACTATCTCTGTAAACATGGAAATATTTAGACCGCAATCTCTATAAACATGGAAATATCTACACCACCATCTGTATAAACATGGAAATATCTATAACGCTATCAGCATAAACATGGAAATAACTACACCGCCATCTATATGAACATGGAAATATCTACGCCGCCATCTGTACGAACATGGAAATATCTATACCGCCATCTGTATGAACATGTAAATATCTACACCGCCATCTGTATGAACATGGAAATATCTACACCGCTAACTGTATGAACATGGAAATACATACACCGCTAACTGTATGAACATGGAAATATCTACACCGCTATCTGTATGAACATGGAAATATCTACACCGTTATCTGTACGAACATGGAAATATCTACACCGCTATCTGTATGAACATGGAAATATCTAAACAGCTATCTGTATATCAATGGAAATATCCACACTGCTATCTCTATAAACATGGAAATAACTACACTGCTATCTGTATAAACATGGAAATATATACACCGCCACCTGTATGAACATGGAAATATCTAAACTGCCATCCGTACGAACATGGAAATATCTACACCGCCATCTGTATGAACATGTAAATATCTACACCGCCATCTGAACATGGAAATATCTACACCGCTATCTGTATGAACAAAGAAATATCTACACCGCTATCTGAATGAACATGGAAATACGTACAACGCTATCTGTATAAACATGGAAATATCTCCACCACTATCTGTATAAACATGGAAATAACCGCACCGCTATGTGTATAAACATGGAAATATCTACACCGCCATCTGTATGAACATGGAAATATCTACACCGCCATCTGTATGAACATGTAAATATCTACACCGCCATCTGTATGAACATGGAAATATCTACACCGCTATCTGTATGAACATGGAAATATCTACACCGCTATCTGTATGAACATGGAAATATCTACACCGCTATCTGAATGAACATGGAAATATCTACACCGCTATCTGTATGAACATGGAAATATCTACACCGCTATCTGTATGAACATGGAAATATCTACACTGCTATCTGTATGAACATGCAAATATCTACACAGCTATCTGTATATCAATGGAAATATCTTCACTGCTATCTCTATAAACTTGGAAATAACTACACTGCTATCTGTATAAAAATGGAAATATCTACACCGCCATCTCTATGAACATGGAAATATCTACACCGCCATTTGTATGAACATGGAAATATCTACAGCGCCATCTCTATGACCATGGAAATATCTACACCGCCATTTGTATGAACGTGGAAATATCCACACCGCCATCTGTATGAACATGGAAATATCTACACCGCCATCTCTATAAACGTGGAAATATCTACACCGCTATCTGTACGAACTTGGAAATATCTACACTGCTCTCTGTATAAAATTGAAATTATCTACACCGCTATCTCTATAAACATGGAAATATCTACACTACTATCTGTACAAACATGGAAATATCTACACCGCTATCTGTATAAACATGGAAATTTCTTCACCGCTATCTGTATAAACATGGAAATATCTACAACGCTTTCTCTAGAAACTTGGAAATAACTACACCACTATCTCTGTAAACATGGAAATATCTAGACCGCCATCTCTATAAACATGGAAATATCTACACCACCATCTGTATAAACATGGAAATATCTATACCACTATCTGCATAAACATGGAAATATCTACACCGCCATCTCTATGAACATGGAAATATCTACACCACCATCTGTATAAACATGGAAATATCTACACCACCATCTGTATGAACATGTAAATATCTACACCGCCATCCGTATGAACATGGAAATACCTACACAGCTAACTGTATGAACATGGAAATATCTACACCGCTATTGGTATGCGCATGGAAATATCTACACTGCTATCTGTATGAACATGGAAATATCTACACCGCTAAATGTATGAACATGGAAACATCTACACCGCTATCTGTATGAACATGGAAATATCTACACCGCCATCTGTATGAACATTTAAATATCTACACCGCAATCTGTATGAACATGGAAATATCTACACCGCTAACTGTATGAACATGGAAATATCTACACCGCTATCTGTATGAACATGGAAGTATCTACACCGCTATCTCTATGAACATGGAAATATCTACACCGCTATCTGTATGAACATCGAAATATCTACACCGCTATCTGTACGAACATGCAAATATCTACACTGCTATCTGTATGAACATGGAAATATATACACCGCTATCTGTATGAACATGGAAATATCTACACCGCTATCTGTATGAACATGCAAATATCTACACAGCTATCTGTATATCAATGGAAATATCTACACTGCTATCTCTATAAACATGGAAATAACTACACTGCTATCTGTATAAACATGGAAATATCTACACCGCCACCTGTATGAACATGGAAATATCTACAGTGCCATCCGTACGAACATGGAAATATCTACACCGCCATCTGTATGAACATATAAATATCTACACTGCCATCTGTATGAACATGGAAATATCTACACTGTTAACTGTATGAACAGGGAAATACCTACACCGCAATCTGTATGAACACGGAAATACCTACACCGCTATCTGTACGAACATGGAAATATCTACACCGCTATGTGTATGAACATGCAAATACCTACACAGCTATCTGTATATCAATGGAAATATCTACACTGCTATCTCTCTAAACATGGAAATATCTACACTGCTATCTGTATAAACATGGAAATATCTACACCACCATCTCTATGAAGATGGAAATACCTACACCGCTATCTGTATGAACATGGAAATATCTACACCGCTGTCTTTATGAACATGGAAATATCTACACCGCTATCTGTTTGAACATGGAAATATCTACACCGTTATCTGTATGAACATGGAAATATCTACACCGCTATCTGTATGAACATGGAAATATCTACACAGCTACCTTTATATCAATGGAAAATCTACACCACTATCTCTATAAACATGGAAATATCTAGACCGCCATCTCTATAAACATGGAAATATCTACACCACCGTCTGTATAAACATGGAATTATCTATACCGCTATCCTCATAAACATGGAAATATCTACACCGCCATCTCTATGAACATGGAAATATCTACACCGCCATCTGTACGAACATGGAAATATCTACACCGCTATCTGTATGAACATGTAAATATCTACACCGCCATCTGTATGAACATGGAAATATCTACAACGCTATCTATATGAACATGGAAATTTCTATACCGCTATCTGTATGAACATGCAAATATCTACACAGCTATCTGTTTATCAATGGAAATATCTGCACTTCTATCTTTATAAACATGGAAATAACTACACTGCTATCTGTATAAACATGGAAATATCTACACCGCAACCTGTATGGACATGGAAATATCTACACCGCTATCTGTACGAACATGGAAATATCTACACCGCTATCTGTATGAACATGGAAATATCTACACCGCTATGTGTATGAACATGCAAATATCTACACAGCTATCTGTATATCAATGGAAATATCTACACTGCTATCTCTGTAAACATGGAAATATCTACACTGCTATCTGTATAAACATGGAAATATCTACACCACCTTCTCTATGAACATGGATATACCTACACCGCTATCTGTATGAACATGGAAATATCTACACCGCTATCTGTATGAACATGGAAATATCTAGACCGTTATCTGTATGAAAATGGAAATATCTACACCGCTATCTGTATGAACATGGAAATATCTACACAGCTCTCTCTATATCAATGGAAATATCTACACTGCTATCTCTATAAACATGGAAATAACTACACTGCTATCTGTATAAACATGGAAATATATACACCACCAACTGTATGAACATGGAAATATCTACACTGCCATACGTACGAACATGGAAATCTCAACACCGCCATCTGTATGAACATGTAGATATCTACACCGCCATCTGTATGAACATGGAAATATCTACACCACTAACTGTATGAAAATGGAAATAGCTACACTGCTATCTGTATGAACAAAGAAATATCTACACCGCTATCTGTATGAACATGGAAATATCTACACCGCTATCTGTATGAACATGGAAATATCTACACCGCTATCTGTATGAACATGGAAATATCTACACCGCTATCTGTATGAACATGCAAATATCTACACAGCTATCTATATATCAATGGAAATATCTACACTGCTATCTCTATAAACATGGAAATAACTACACTGCCATCTGTATAAACATGGAAATATCTACACCGCCACCTGTATGAACATGGATATATCTACACTGCCATCCATACGAACATGGAAATATCTACACCGCCATCTCAATGAACATGGAAATATCTACACTGCCATCTGTATGAACCTGGAAATATCTACAACGCTAACTGTATGAACAGGGAATTACCTACACCGCTATATGTATGAACATGGAAATATCTACACTGCTATCTGTATGAACACGGAAATATCTACAACGCTCTCTGTACGAACATGGAAATATCTACACCGCTCTCTGTATGAACATGGAAATATCTACACCGCTATGTGTATGAACATGCAAATATCTACACAGCTATCTGTATATCAATGGAAATATCTACACTGCTATCTCTATAAACATGGAAATATCTACACTGCTATCTGTATAAACATGGAAATATCTTCACCACCATCTCTATGAACATGGAAATACCTACACCGCTATCTGTATGAACATGGAAATATCTACACCGCTATCTGTATGAACACGGAAATATCTACACCGTTATCTGTATGAACATGGAAATATCTACACCGCTATCTGTATGAACATGGAAATATCTACACAGCTATCTCTATATCAATGGAAATATCTACACTGCTATCTCTATAAACATGGAAATAACTACACTGCTATCTGTATAAACATGGAAATATATACACCGCCACCTGTATGAACATGGAAATATCTACACTGCCATCTCTATGAACATGGAAATATCTACACCGTTATCTGTATGAACATGGAAATATCTACACCGCTATCTGTATGAACATGGAAATATCTACACCGCCATCTCTATAAACGTGGAAATATCTACACCGCTATCTGTATGAACTTGGAAATATCTACACTGCTCTCGGTATAAATTTGAAATTATCTACACCACTATCTCTATAAACATGGAAATATCTACACTGCTATCTGTATAAACATGGAAATATCTACACCGCTATCTGAATAAACATGGAAATATCTTCACCGCTATCTGTATAAAAATGGAAATATCTACAACGCTGTCTCTCTAAACTTGGAAATAACTGCACCGCTATCTCTTTAAACATGGAAATATCTAGACCGCCATCTCTACAAACATAGAAATATCTACACCACCATCTGTATAAACATGGAAATATCTATACCGCTATCTGCATAAACATGGAAATATCTACACCGCCATCTCTATGAACATGGAAATATCTACACCGCCTTCTGTACAAACTTGGAAATATCTACACCGCCATCTCTATGAACATGTAAATATCTACACCGCCATCTGAATGAACTTGGAAATATCTACACCGCTAACTGTATGAACATGGAAATATCTACACCGCTATTGGTATGAACATGGAAATATCTACACCGCCATCTGTATGAACATGGAAATATCTACACAGCTATCTGTATGAACATGGAAATATCTACACCGCTATCTGTATGAACATGGAAATAACTACACCGCCATCTGTATGAACATGGAAATATCTACACCGCCATCTGTATGAACATGTAAATATCTACACCGCCATCTGTATGAACATGGAAATATCTACACCGCTAACTGTATGAACATGGAAATATCTACACCGCTATCTGTATGAACATGGAAATATCTACACCGCTATCTGTATGAAAATGGAAATATCTACACCGTTATCTGTATGAATATGGAAATATCTACACCGCTATCTGTATGAACATGCAAATATCTACACAGCTATCTGTATATCAATGGAAATATCTACACTGCTATCTCTATAAACATGGAAATATCTACACTGCTATCTGTATAAACATGGAAATATCTACACCGCCACCTGTATGAACATGGAAATATCTACACTGCCATCCGTACGAACATGGAAATATCTACACCGCCATCTCTATGAACATGGAAATATCTACACTGCCATCTGTATGAACCTGGAAATATCTACACCGCTAACTGTTTGAAAAGGGAAATAGCTACACCGCTATCTGTATGAAAATGTAAATATCTACACCACTATCTGTACTAACATGGAAATATCTACACCGCTCTCTGTATGAACATGGAAATATCTACACCGCTATGTGTATGAACATGCAAATATCTACACAGCTATCTGTATATCAATGGAAATATGTACACTGCTATCTCTATAAACATGGAAATATCTACACTGCTATCTGTATAAACATGGAAATATCCACACCACCATCTCTATGAACATGGATATACCTACACCGCTATCTGTATGAACATGGAAATATCTACACCGCTATCTGTATGAACATGGAAATATCTACACAGCTCTCTCTATATCAATGGAAATATCTACACTGCTATCTCTATAAACATGGAAATAACTACACTGCTATCTGTATAAACATGGAAATATATACACCACCAACTGTATGAACATGGAAATATCTACACTGCCACACGTACGAACATGGAAATATCTACACCGCCATCTGTATGAACATGTAGATATCTACACCGCCATCTGTATGAACATGGAAATATCTACACCGCCATCTGTATGAACATGGAAATATCTAAACCGCCATCTCTATAAACGTGGAAATATCTACAGCGCTATCAGTATGAACTTGGAAATTTCTACACTCTTCTCGGTATAAAATTGAAATTTTCTACACCGCTATCTCTGTAAACATGGATATATCTATACCGCCATCTCTATAAACATGGAAATATCTAAACCACCATCTGTACAAACATGGAAATATCTATAACGCTATCTGCATAAACACGGAAATATCTACACCGCCATCTCTATGAACATGGAAATATCTACACCGCCATCTGTATGAACATGGAAATATCTACACCACTAACTGTATGAACATGGAAATATCTACACCGCTATTGGTATGAGCATGGAAATATCTACACTGCCATCTGTATGAACATGGAAATATCTACACCGCTAAATGTATGAACATGGAAATATCTAAACCGCTATCTGTATGAACTTGGAAATATCTACACCGCCATCTGTATGAACATGTAAATATCTACACCGCCATCTGTATGAATATGGAAATATGTACACCGCTATCTGTATGAACATGGAAATATCTACACTGCTATCTGTATGAACATGGAAATATCTACACCGCTATCTGTATGAACATGCAAATATCTACACAGCTATCTGTATATAAATGGAAATATCTACACTGCTATCTCTATAAACATGGAAATAACTACACTGCTATCTGTATAAACATGGAAATATCTACACCGCCATCCGTACGAACATGTAAATATCTACACTGCCATCTGTATGAACATGGAAATATCTACACCGCTAACTGTATGAACAGGGAAATACCTACACCGCTATCTGTATGAACATAGAAATATCTACACCGCTATCTGTATGTACATGGAAATATTTACACCGCTCTCTGTACGAACATGGAAATATCTACACCGCTATCTGTATGAACATGGAAATATCTACACCGCTACGTGTATGAACATGCAAATATCTACACAGCTATCTGTATATCAATGGAAATATCTACACTGCTATCTCTATAAACATGGAAATATCTACACTGCTATCTGTACAAACATGGAATTATCTACACCACCATCTCTATGAACATGGAAATACCTACACCGCTATCTGTATCAACATGGAAATATCTACACCGCTATCTGTATGAACATGGAAATATCTACACCGTTATCTGTATGAACATGGAAATATCTACACCGTTCTCTGTATGAACATGGAAATATCTACACAGCTATCTCTATATCAATGGAAATATCTACACTGCTATCTCTATAAACATGGAAATAACTACACTGCTTTCTGTATAAACATGGAAATATCTACACCGTCATCTCTATGAACGTGGAAATATCTACACCGCCATTTGTATGAACATGGAAATATCAACACCGCCATCTCTATGAACATGGAAATATCTACACCGCCATGTGTATGAACATGGAAATATCTACACCGCCATCTGTATGAACATGGAAATATCTTAACCGCCATCTGTATGATCATGGATATATATACACCGGCATCTGGATGAACATGGAAATATCTACACCGCTATCTGCATGAACATGAAAATATCTACACAGCTATCTGCATATACATGGAAATATCTACACAGATTTCTCTATAAATATGGAAATAACTACAGCACTATCTCTATAAACTTCGAAATATCTACACCGCCGTCTGTATGAACATAGAAATATCTGCCCAACTATCTGTATAAACATGGAAATATCCGCACCGCTATCTGTATAAACATGGAAATATCTACACTGCTATCTGCATAAACATGGAAATGTCTACACCGCTATCTGTGTAAACATGGAAATATCTACACCGCCATCCGTGTAAACATGAAAATATCTACACCGCCATCCATATAAACATGGAAATATCTACACTGCCATATGTTTAAACATGGAAATATCTATACCGCTATCTGCATAAACATGGAAATATTTACTCCGCCATCTATATGAACATGGAAATATCTACACAGCTATCTGTATATCAATGAAAATATCTACACTGCTATCTCTATAAACATGGAAATAACTACGCTGCTATCTGTATAAACATGGACATATCTACACCGCAATCTCTATGAACATGGAAATATATACACCGCTATCTCTATAAACATGGAAATATATACAACGCTGTCTCTATAAACATGGAAATATCTACAACGCTGTCTCTATAAACTTGGAAATAACTACTCTACTATCTCTATAAACATGGAAATATCTAGACCGCCATCTCTATAAACATGGAAATATCTACACCACCATCTGTATAAACATGGAAATATCTATACCGCTATCTGCATAAACATGGAAATATCTACACCGCCATCTCTATGAACATGGAAATATCTACACCGCCATCTGTATGAACATGGAAATATCTACACCGCCATCTGTATGAACATGTATATATCTACACCGCCATCTGTATGAACATGGAATTATCTACACCGCTATCTGTATGAACATGGAAATATCTACACCGCTATCTCTATGAACATGGAAATATCTACACCGCTATCTGTATGAACATGCAAATATCTACAAAGCTATCTGTATATCAATGGAAATATATAAACTGCTATCTATATAAACATGGAAATAACTACACTGCTATCTGTATAAACATGGAAATAGCTACACCGCCATCTCTATGAACATGGAAATATCTACACTGCCATCTGTACGAACTTGGACATATCTTCACCGCCATCTGTAATAAGATGGAAATATCTACACCGCTATCTGTATAAACATGGAAATATCTACACCGCTATCTGCATAAACATGGAAATATCCACACCGCTATCTGTGTAAACATGGAAATGTCTACACCGCTATCTGTGTAAACATGGAAATAACTACACCGCCATCTGTGTAAACATGAAAATATCTACACCGCCATCTCTATGAACATGGAAATATCTACACCGCTATCTGTATGAACATGGAAATATTTACACCGTTATCTGTATGAACATGGAAATATCTACACCGCTATCTGTATGAACATGGAAATATCTACACCGCTATCTGTACGAACATGGAAATATCTACACCGCTATCTGTATGAGCATGCAAATATCTAAACAGCTATCTACATATCAATGGAAATATCCACACTGATATCTCTATAAACATGGAAATAACTACACTGCTATCTGTATAAACATGGAAATATCTACACCGCCACCTGTATGAACATGGAAATATCTACACTGCCATCCGTACGAACATGGGAATATCTATACCGCCATCTGTATGAACATGGAAATATCTACACAGCCATCTGTATGGACATGGAAATATCTACACCGCTATCTGTATAAACACGGAAATATCTACACCGCTATCTGTATAAACATGGAAATATCTTCACCGCTATCTGTATAAACATGGAAATATCTACAACGCTGTCTCTATAAACTTGGAAATAACTACACCACTGTCTCTACAAACATGGAAATATCTAGATTGCCATCTCTATAAACATGGAAATATCTACAGCACCATCTGTATAAGCATGGAAATATCTGTACCGCTATCTGCATAAACATGGAAATATCTACACCACCATCTCTATGAACATGGAAACATCTACACCGCTATCTGTATGAACAACGAAATATCTACACCGCTATCTGTATGAACACGGAAATATCTACACCGCTATCTGTATGAACATGGAAATATCTACACCGCTATCTGTATGAACATGGAAATATCTACACCGCTATCTGTATGAACATGGAAATATCTACACCGCTATGTGTATGAACATGCAAATATCTACACAGCTATCTGTATATCAATGGAAATATCTACCCTGCTATCTCTGTAAACATGGAAATATCTACAGTGCTATCTGTATAAACATGGAAATATCTACACCACCATATCTATGAACATGGAAATACCTACACCGCTATCTGTATGAACATGGAAATATCTACACCGCTATCTGTATGAACATGGAAATATCTACACCGTTATCTGTATGAACATGGAAATATCTACACCGCTCTCTGTATGAACATGGAAATATCTTCACAGCTATCTGTATATCAATGGAAATATCTACACTGCTATCTCTATAAACATGGAAATAACTACACTGCTCTCTGTATAAACATGGAAATATATAAACCGCCATCTGTAAGAACATAGAAATATCTACACTGCCATCTGTAGGAACATGGAAATATCTACACCGCCATCTGTATGAACATGTAAATATCTACACCGCCATCTGTATGAAGATGGATATATCTACACCACTAACTTGATGAACATGGAAATATCTACACCGCTATCTGTATGAACAACGAAATATCTACACGGCTATCTGTATGAACATGGAAATATCTACACCGCTATCTGTATGAACATGGAAATATCTACACCGCTATATGTATGAACATGGAAATATCAAGACCACTATCTGTATGAACATGCAAATATCTACACAGCTATCAGTATATCAATGAAAATATCTACACTGCTATCTCTATAAACATGGAAATAACTACACTGCTATCTGTATAAACATGGAAATATCTACACCGCAATCTCTATGAACATGGAAATATCTACACCGCCATTTGTATGAACATGGAAATATCTACACCGCCATCTCTATGAACAGGGAAGTATCTACACCGCCATTTGTATGAACATGGAAATATCTACACCGCCATCTGTATGAACATGGAAATATCTACACCGCCATCTCTATAAACGTGGAAATATCTACACCGCTATCTGTAGGAACATGGAAATATCTACACCGCTATCTGTACGAACATGGAAATATCTATACCACTATCTGTAGGAACATGCAAGTATCTACACAGCTATCTGTATATCAATGGAAATATCCACACTGCTAACTCTATTAACATGGAAATAACTACACTGGTATCTGTATAAACATGGAAATATCTACACCGCCACCTGTATGAACATGGAAATATCTACACTGCCATCCGTACGAACATGGAAATATGTACACCGCCATCTGTATAAACATGTAAATATCTACACCGCCATCTGTATGAACATGGAAATATCTACACCGCTAACTGTGTGAACATGGAAATATCTACACCTGCTATTGGTATGAACTTGGAAATATCTACACCGCTATCTGTAGGAACATGGAAATGTCTACACCACTTTCTGTATGAACATGGAAATATCTACACCGCCATCTGTATGAACATGGAAATATCTACATTGCCATCTGTATGAACATGTAAATATCTACACCGCCATCCGTATGAACATGGAAATATCTACAAACCTAACTGTATGAACATGGAAATATCTACACCGCTATCTGTATGAACATGGAAATATCCACACCGCTATCTGTATGAGCATGGAAATATCTACACCGCTTTCTGTATGAACATGGAAATATCTACACCGCTATCTGTATGAACATGCAAATATCTACACAGCTATCTGTATATCAATGGAAATATCTACACTGCTATCTCTATAAACATGGAAATAACTACACTGCTATCTGTATAAACATGGAAATATCTACACTGCCATCTCTATGAACGTGGAAATATCTACACCGCCATTTGTATGAACATGGAAATATCTACACCGCCATCTCTATGAACATGGAAATATCTACACCGCCATGTGTATGAACATGGAAATATCTACACCGCCATCTGTATGAACATGGAAATATCTACACCGCCATCTCTATAAACGTGGAAATATCTACACCGCTATCTGTATGAACTTGGAAATATCTACACTGCTCTCGGTATAAAATTGAAATTATCTACACCACTATCTCTATAAACATGGAAATATCTACACTGCTATCTGTATAAACATGGAAATATCTACACCGCTATCAGTATAAACATGGAAATATCTTCACCGCTATCTGTATAAACATGGAAATATCTACAACGCTGTCTCTATAAACTTGGAAATAACTACACCACTATCTCTGTAAACATGGAAATATCTAGACCGCCATCTCTATAAACATGGAAATATCTACACCACCATCGGTATAAACATGGAAATGTCTATACCGCTATCTGCATAAACATGGAAATATCTACACCGCCATCTCTATGAACATGGAAATATCTACACCGCCATCTGTACGAAAATGGAAATATCTACACCGCCATCTGTAGGAACATGGAATTATCTACAACGCCATCTGTATGAACATGGAAATGTCTACACCGCTATCTGTATGAACATGGAAATATCTACACCGCTATCTGTATGAACATGGAAATATCTACACCGCTATGTGTATGAACATGCTAATATATACACAGCTATCTGTATATTAATGGAAATATCTACACTGCTATCTCTATAAACATGGAAATATCTACACTGCTATCTGTATAAACATGGAAATATCTACACCACCATCTCTATGAACATGGAAATACCTACACCGCTATCTGTATGAACATGGAAATATCTACACCGCTATCTGTATGAACATGGATATATCTACACCGTTATCTGTATGAACATGGAAATATCTACACCGCTATCTGTATGAACATGGAAATATCTACACAGCTATCCGTATATCAATGGAAATATCTACACTGCTATCTCTATAAACATTGAAATAACTACACCACTATCTCTATAAACATGGAAATATCTACACTGCTATCTGTATAAACATGGAAATATCTACACCGCTATCTGTATAAACATGGAAATATCTTCACCGCTATCTGTATAAACAAGGAAATATCTACAACGCTGTCTCTATAAACTTGGAAATAACTACACCACTATCTCTGTAAACATGGAAATATCTAGACCGCCATCTCTATAAACATGGAAATATCTACACCACCATCTGTACAAACATGGAAATACCTATAACGCTATCTGCATAAACATGGAAATATCTACACCGCCATCTCTATGAACATGGAAATATCTACACCGCCATCTGTATGAACATGGAAATATCTACACCGCTAACTCTATGAACATGGAAATATCTACACCGCTATTGGTATGAGCATGGAAATATCTACACTGTCATCTGTATGAACATGGAAATATCTACACCGCTAAATGTATGAACATGGAAATATCTACACCGCTATCTGTATGAACTTGGAAATATCTACACCGCCATCTGTATGAACATGGAAATATCTACACCACCATCTGCAAGAACATGTAAATATCTACACCGCCATCTGTATGAACATGGAAATATCTACACTGCTAACTGTATGAACATGGAAATATCTACACCGCTATCTGTATGAACATGGAAATATCTATACCGCTACCTGTATGAACATGGAAATATCTACACCGCTATCTGTATGAAAATGGAAATATCTACACCGCTATCAGTATGAACATGGAAAATCTACACCGCTCTCTGTACGAACATGGAAATATCTACACCGCTATCTGCATGAACATGGAAATATCTACACCGCTATGTGTATGAACATGCTAATATATACACAGCTATCTGTATATTAATGGAAATATCTACACTGCTATCTCTATAAACATGGAAATATCTACACTGCTATCTGTATAAACATGGAAATATCTACACAACCATCTCTATGAACATGGAAATACCTACACCGCTATCTGTATGAACATGGAAATATATACACCGCTATCTGTATGAACATGGAAATATCTACACCGTTATCTGTATGAACATGGAAATATCTACACCGCTATCTCTATGAACATGGAAATATCTACAAAGCTATCCGTATATCAATGGAAATATGTACACCGCTATCTGTATAAACATGGAAATATCTTCACCGCTATCTGTATAAAAAAGGAAATATCTACAACGCTGTCTCTATAAACTTGGAAATAACTACACCACTATCTCTGTAAACATGGAAATATCTAGACCGCCATCTCTATAAACATGGAAATATCTACACCACCATCTGTACAAACATGGAAATATCTATAACGCTATCTGCATAAACATGGAAATATCTACACCGCCATCTCTATGAACATGGAAATATCT
Organism: Gorilla gorilla gorilla; assembly: GCF_029281585.2. Taxonomy (NCBI): domain Eukaryota; kingdom Metazoa; phylum Chordata; class Mammalia; order Primates; family Hominidae; genus Gorilla; species Gorilla gorilla. The sequence continues at coordinate 150,885,509 of NC_073234.2, read as the reverse complement.
ACACCACCATCTGTATGAACATGGAAATATCTACACCGCTAACTGTATGAACATGGAAATATCTACACCGCTATTGGTATGAGCATGGAAATATCTCCACTGCCATCTGTATGAACATGGAAATATCTACACCGCTAAATGTATGAACATGGAAATATCTACACCGCTATCTGTATGAACTTGGAAATATCTACACCGCTGTCTGTATGAACATGTAAATATCTACACCGCCATCTGTATGAACATGGAAATATCTACACCGCTATCTGTATGAACATGGAAATATCTACACTGCTATCTGTATCAACATGGAAATATATACACCGCTATCTGTATGAACATGCAAATATCTACACAGCTATCTGTATATCAATGGAAATATCTACACTGCTATCTCCATGAACATGGAAATAACTACACTGCTATCTGTATAAACATGGAAATATCTACACCGCCACCTGTATGAACATGGAAATATCTACACTGCCATCCGTACGAACATGGAAATATCTACACCGCCATCTGTATGAACATGTAAATATCTACACTGCCATCTGTATGAACATGGAAATATCTACACCGCTATCTGTATGAACATGCAAATATCTACACAGCTATCCGTATATCAATGGAAATATCTACACTGCTATCTCTATAAACATGGAAATAACTACACTGCTATCTGTATAAACAGGGAAATATATACACCGCCAACTGTATGAACACGGAAATATCTACACTGCCATCCGTACGAACATGGAAATCTCTACACCGCCATCTGTATGAACATGTAAATATCTACACCGCTAACTGTATGAACATGGAAATATCTACACCGCCATCTGTATGAACATGGAAATATCTACACCACCATCTCAATGAACATGGAAATACCTACACCGCCATTTGTATGAACATGGAAATATCTACAACGCCATCTGTATGAACATGGAAATATCTATACCGCTATCTGCTTAAACATGGAAATGTCCACACCGCCATCTGTATGAACATGGAAATATCTTCACCGCTAACTGTATGAACATGGAAATATCTACACCGCTAATGTTATGAACATGGAAATATCTACACCGCCATCTGTATGAACACGGAAATAACTACACCACCATCTGTATGAACATGGAAATACCTCCACCGCCATCTGTATGAACATGTAAATATCTACACCGCCATCTGTATGAACATGGAAATATCTACACTGCTAACTGTATGAACATGGAAATATCTACACCGCTACCTGTATGAACATGGAAATATCTACACCGCTATCTGTATGAACATGGAAATATCTACACTGCTCTCTGTATGAACATGGAAATATCTACACCGCTATCTGTATGAATATGCAAATATCTACACAGCTTTCTGTATTTCAATGGAAATATCTTCACTGCTATCTCTATAAACATGGAAATAACTACACTGCTATCTGTATAAACATGGAAATATCTACACCGCCATCTCTATGAACATGGAAATATCTACACCGCCATTTGTATGAACATGGAAATATCTACACCGCCATCTGTATGAACATGGAAATATCTAAACCACCATCTGCATGAACATTTAAATATCTACACCGCCATCTGTATGAACATGGAAATATCTACACCGCTAACTGTATGAACATGGAAATATCTACACAGCTATTGGTATGAGCATGGAAATATCTACACTGCTATCTGTATGAACATGGAAATACCTACACCGCTAAATGTATGAACATGGAAATATCTACACCACTATCTGTATGAACATGGAAATATCTACACCGCCATCTGTAAGAACATGTAAATATATACACCGCCATCTGTATGAACATGGAAATATCTACACCGCTAACTGTATGAACATGGAAATATCTACACCGCTATCTGTATGAACATGGAAATATCTACACCGCTATCTGTATGAACATGGAAATATCTACACCGCTGGCTGTATGAAAATGGAAATATCTACACCGCTATCAGTATGAACATGGAAATATCTACACCGCTATCTGTATGAACATGGAAATATCTACACCGCTATCTGTACGAACATGGAAATATCTACACCGCTATCTGTATGAACATGCAAATATCTACACAGCTATCTGTATATCAATGGAAATATCTACACTGCTATCTCTATAAACATGGAAATAACTTCACTGCTATCTGTATAAACATGGAAATATCTACACCGCCACCTGTATGAACATGGAAATATCTACACTGCCATCTGTACGAACATGGAAATATCTGCAGAGTCATCTCTATGAACATGGAAATATCTACACTGCCATCTGTATGAACCTTTAAATATCTACACCGCTAACTTTATGAACAGGGAAGTACCTACACCTCTATCTGTATGACCATGGAAATATCTACACCGCTATCTGTATGAACATGGAAAATCCACACCGCTCTCTGTACGAACATGGAAATATCTACACCGCTATCTGTATGAACATGGAAATATCTACACCGCTATGTGTATGAACATGCTAATATCTACACAGCTATCTGTATACAAATGGAAATATCTACACTGCTATCTCTATAAACATGGAAATATCTACACTGCTATCTCTATAAACATGGAAATATCTACACCACCATCTCTATGAACATGGAAATACCTACACCGCTATCTGTATGAACATGGAAATATCTACACCGCTATCTGTATGAACATGGAAATATCTACACCGTTATTTGTATGAACATGGAAATATCTACACAGCTATCCGTATATCAATGGAAATATCTACACTGCTATCTCTATAAACATGGAAATAACTACACTGCTATCTGTATAAACACGGAAATACATACACCGCCAACTGTATGAACATGGAAATATCTACACTGCCATCCGTACGAACATGGAAATCTCTACACCGCCATCTGTATGAACATTTAAATATCTGCACCGCTAACTGTATGAACATGGAAATATCTACACCGCCATCTGTATGAACATGGAAATATCTACACCGCTATCTGTATGAACATGGAAATATCTACACTGCTATCTGTATGAACATGGAAATATCTACACTGCTCTCTGTATGAACATGGAAATATCTACACCACTATCTGTATGAACATGCAAATATCTACACAGCTATCTGTATATCAATGGAAATATCTACACTGCTATCTCTATAAACATGGAAATAACTACACTGCTATCTGTATAAACTTGGAAATATCTACACTGCCACCTGTATGAACATGGATATATCTACACTGCCATCCGTACGAACATGGAAATATCTACACCGCCATCTCAATGAACATGGAAATATCTACACTGCCATCTGTATGAACCTGGAAATATCTACAACGCTAACTGTATGAACACGGAATTACCTACACCGCTATCTGTATGAACATGGAAATATCTACACCGCTATCTGTATGAACACGGAAATATCTACACCGCTCTCTGTATGAACATGGAAATATCTACACCGCTCTCTGTATGAACATGGAAATATCTACACCGCTATGTGTATGAACATGCAAATATCTACACAGCTATCTGTATATCAATGGAAATATCTACACTGCTATCTCTATAAACATGGAAATACCTACACTGCTATCTGTATAAACATGGAAATATCTACACCACCATCTCTATGAACATGGAAATACCTACACCGCTATCTGTATGAACATGGAAATATCTACACCGCTATCTGTATGAACACGGAAATATCTACACCGTTATCTGTATGAACATGGAAATATCTACACCGCTATCTGTATGAACATGGAAATATCTACACAGCTATCTCTATATCAATGGAAATATCAACACTGCTATCTCTATAAACATGGAAATATCTACACTGCTATCTGTATAAACATGGAAATATATACACCGCCACCTGTATGAACATGGAAATATCTACACCGCCATCTCTATGAACATGGAAATATCTACACCGTTATCTGTATGAACATGGAAATATCTACACCGCTATCTGTATGAACATGGAAATATCTACACCGCCATCTCTATAAACGTGGAAATATCTACACCGCTATCTGTATGAACTTGGAATTATCTACACTGCCCTCGGTATAAATTTGAAATTATCTACACCACTATCTCTATAAA